>NC_033798.1:98462163-98481793 GCF_001876935.1 Asparagus officinalis | reverse complement strand
AACCCCACCCCCACCCCCTCCCCCCTCCAACCTTACCTCTCTTCTCAACCTCTCTCTCTCATTTCACTCTCCTCCCCTCCTCTCCCTTCCTCTCTCCCCTCAATCATTTACCAAAAGCTGAGGAGGAAGTAGAGAAGGGAGGAGAGGAGAGGAGGAGAATAAGGGGAGTGAGGAGAGAGGATGAGAAGATGGATAATGTAAGTGAGGAGAGAGATGGTTTTTTTTTTTTTGGCAAATACTTGAATTTGACGAATAAATCTGCAAATGTGGGAGATTTGACGAGCATATATGCAAAAAAAACCTTAATTTTACCATTCAAATCAAAATTTGGGTGGCTAGAGTAGGCCTTATTGATTAAGTCTGTCAATTTTTAGGTCTTGTCGCCAACGTCAGTTCTTATGCCTTAATGGAAAATGATGTCACTTTATAGGCTAATCAGGTATTTTAGCCTATAAGTAATAATGTGAAAAAGTGAAGGAAAAAATTGGCATTTCACAGCAAACATCATGAAAATAGTTTCACATGTAGATAACGACGTTAGTATACCAATTGCAGAATAAATATAGGTTCATCATGCAAGTGAGATCTTGGCATGGACAGGAAGTTTTCTTGTAATTAATTTAATTAGATTCTGATATCATATGTGGATAAAATTTGGCAAAAATACCAAATAAGCCCCTAACTGGTTTTAGCTTTGATATATATGATGGAAATAACTAGTCACTTACAAAAGATAAAAGCTGACACCTGCAATAGGAAAATTTTAATAGTAAACAAGAAGAGCGAACCTGCCGTGATACACATTCAAAGAGTCATTTTCTTTTCTTTAACAATTCCACCAGGAAACGCTATTTGCACCTGGAACGGTAAAAGATAAGTAAATTATCATCAGACAAAGAGTCAATAGTTAATAGATACACATAAGGGCACATGAAAACTGAAGATTAAGACTTAAGCAAAACCAGAACAATTTTACTTATTTTATAGATCTATCTAAACATTGCCTATAAAAAACAAATTATCTAAAAGAAAGCATCATGGTATCCGCAGCTACCAAACTAGTAGATGACTAAGCAAGTCGAATATGCAACATACTCAATGAAATCTATTCAGCCCAAGTAATTAGAAAAGAAACATAAGAACTTCGTTTTCCAAGGTCTATTACAGTAATAAAACATAGCTCACAGATTTTGTAAATTTAGCAGCTGATGACATCAACAACTATATCATTATTATGAGAATAAAGGAGAAAATACAACCTACTTTTGCGCTTAAAGACAGAAAAATTGCGAGATGTACAGAAGTTGATGTATGGTACCTGAACCTTATTGCAAAAAGACCCTTTGATCTTTAGGGACAAAATAGTCATCTATCTCAATGGCTTCTTATATGTCTCAGTCTTATGGTAGTATCTGCTGGACTGATCTTACAGATCTAATATGGTTTCCTTCTCACCAAGATCAGCAGCTTTCAACAGACTTCAATGAAGCAGCACAAAAGAAACAAAAGCTACTTCATGCAGATCAAGCCGAAGATCTGTCTGTTGCTCCGAAAGTAAAGAAGACCAGAAAATGGCACTTGCCATTTGATTCCCGAATCCACAGCCCAAACAAAGAAAAAAAACCAGATTAAAATGGGAACCAAGCTAACTTGTTAGTTCATGAAGTAGGTTCCTCGCCTCATGCAAAGGATTTAAACACCCAACTTCTGTAATCCGCACATTTGGCATTGATGGCGTTGTCATATTCAACTCCTTAAGTTCAGTATCCAACAACTGCAAAGAGTTAGGATCCATCACTCGGCCTATAATGTTCTGCCAAGGAAAAGGAACAGCAAAAATAAGATGATGAGTGAAAATTTATCAACTATGAGAAAAAGGGCCAAACAAAAGTCATTTCAAATTCTTCAACAACCAACTACTATCTACCATCTTAGTAAGCCAATAAGTGAGCATTATTATACTAGTAACAATTATTTAATATGATGCTCCAGATCAATAGCTGTTTCTATTTTCGTATTATGACATAAAGGATGACATTTGGTGCCATGGAGACTGTATTCAACTATAACATGATGTTTGACTCTCCATGCATAGCTACTTGGTTCTGAAGGAAGCTGCAAAAGGCATGGTACTCACAGAAGCCGGGCTAGCACATGCATCAAGCATGACGAGCCAGAGTTTCCTCTCATCTGGGCAGCTAAGGACACCTGAATCAACATGAAAAGTAAAACTAGGAGTAGATGAATAATGAGAAACCCTGTCACTTTTTACAATAATTCGGTGGTACTTCTTTAGCATCTTTTCCAAACGATGGCCAACAGTATCTTGAGAATTCCTAGCCTTACATTGCATTGAAGTTTTGGAATAATGGAGTAAAGGCCTATGAGCAGTTTCATGGAACCTAAGCAATCTCATAGTTGCAAGAGAATTTGCCCACCAACAAGATAAGGATGACCCGTCATCTGCACAAGATAAAACAATGGATGACAAAATTAAAAGCATTCCAACTGCCAACAACAAAGTTAATAAATTCCCACTACAATTGTCTTTTTTATTTTTATTTTACTTTTCTTGTTACATTAAGAATTCACAATTTAGTGCCCCGAAACCCTGACTAATGTACATAAAAAATGGAACCCAAGGATAATGCCTAAAAACAAAGCTGTTATATAACAGCGAGGTTTTAAAAAGAACAATTAATCCACTTTATTGAGTAATGATATTGTAAAGTTTCAAATTTTCTCTATTGGAATTCATTTATTTCTGGTAGTGGTGCTCAAGAATAGTAATAAGAAGATTTTATCACAAAGATGGTCAGTTAACCTACAAACTGTGTAACTCTACATGTAAAACAATATGTAGCAAAAATCATCTGAAATCTCCTCAGCGAACTGTCTACTCAATGTGGCACATGCTTTGTTGGCACATAATGATGTATCAGAATTTACTTGATAACATATGAAACTTTAGATGGTTGCTACTTCGATTAGTTTGAAGTCATTGTGAACAACAAAAGCCTAGACAAATGCATCCCATATTACATGAAATTAACTATTCAAAAGATATAGTACAATATGCAAGAGGCATACGTGTATGACATGTATGTTTATAGTAAACTTGCAAACATCAACAATATCTAAAATGCCTAATGACCAAACCAAACCATGATGGAGCTGCTCTGAGAAAGGATTAGATTCCTGAGTCCACAACTGATTTTGAATATTCGAAGTTATTCATCTAGGCAGTTATCTGGTTGAATGGGAAATATTAAACCAGACATCGGCCCTATTCCTCATTAACAAAACAGAGTCCCTAATTCCCTAGACCTATCATTGTCCAGAGGAGTCCTCCAAGAGAGTTGAGGCAGCAGCATATAAGGGAAGGTAAGCGTGGAATACCAGGAAAATGTGGCTTCCAAATTGTAATCCATCTACTCCCTTACTGTTCATTTAACTATTTTTAATTCTTAGGATTAAATCCACAGCTGCCATGAGTTTCAAAACTCTTGTCGAATGTCAACACACCCTCTTGCTATGTTACCTGGGTACTCCAAATCGGAAGCCGCACCCGTACCCAACACGTGCATGTACCCATACCCGTACTAAAAATTCTTGGACACTTCTTGAATATATGCATGCATTTATTTGGGCGTATACTTAATTATAAAATACATGTTTTAATTTAAAACAATTCTCATACGCTTCTTGGACATATATTCTACACTTCACATCTATTTCTTATATAATGATCTTATGTAAATGAAAAAACAGTTTTGATCTTATGTACATTATTAATTTTAGTACATATAAATATACATAACATACATATATATAGCTGTGTCCCCATAACCTACCTTATGCAAATTTACCGTGTCCCGTACCCGTACCCATGTCCGTACCCATAACTGTGCAACTTCGCCCTCTTGTATTCTCTCTCCCTCTCCCTTAGTTTTCAGAAAGTACGTTTAAATACAGATAAGACCAAGTTGTACTAATTTTTCCAGGCTTTTGTGATGTGATAAGGCAAGCTCCAAATTCTTGGAACAATATTACTAAGTTGACTTCAGAATATGGAAGAAGGCTCATGTAGGACTTTGATAAGAGCTCAGTGCATCCGCCAGAGATCCAGAACCTAAAAAAAATTTAAAGCTAACAAGAAATGCAATGTCAAATAAACATGATAGGTAACCTACTAACCTGTGCTATATAAGGTGGGAAAAGCAAACTGGCTCTATAAACAGTAAACATCATGTGTGCCTATTTCTGTTCGTAATAACTTTGTATCAATATAAACAGTGTATACTGTAGCCCAGCTAATTTCAGTTCTGAAGTAATTTATCATTATGTACAAGCTTACCCATCACAAACCCAGAAAGTGCGACATTAAGAGCAGGTAATTTTAACTGATTGTTTGATTGAGACTTCGATGGGACATGAATAGATCGTTCCAGTACCAAAGCATAGACAGTTAAAACCTGCAAAGCACAAAACAGATGGAGGGGACATCACGAAAAATTATGATAAATGACAAATTTCAGTTATTGCTGATAAAGGTAATGGATATGGCTAAACAACACAGGTAAGGCATCACCTTACCCTGCAATTACACCGAATTAGCTTATTTTCGAGGCACCAAGTCAATTGAGACATCAAACCTAAAACTATGCTGGATGACTCTTCGACTGCGAAACTGGCTTCTATTTGAGGTGTAGTTCTTTCCTTGCTATGTTGATGAGCAACTTCTTTAATGAAGTTGATTACAACAAAGGACACCGGCGTTAATACCAATGTGGGGCATCCACTTGATGGACTGGAAAGTACATAACGAAGTTAGAGATAAGAACTGTGTAATTCATGCCATAAACAGAACGCAATCCTATTATGCTTTTAATATAATTACAAGAATGCATATAAACTAACAAAGCGTCCTAGTGAGAATGTCATATATTAGAAGAAAAATCTTTTGATCAATACATCCAACAAACTGGTTACTCTGACAGAAACTGGAACAAGTAAACTTAGACTCCCTATACATCTACATTACTTGGACTAATAGGATACATGGTATCCGGTGCACACTATGCGTGCACGACACAGGACCTCTGGAGGAGTGTCGTAGTCAAATTGACAAGAGAATAAATGGTTTTTATTTTTATTTTTATTTTTTATTTTTTTGTGGGGGGTGGTTGGGTGAGGGGGGATATTTTCAAGTATGAGGGTATTTCAATTTTTTTCCTAGCGTGAGGGCATTTCTATTGTTTTTTCAAGTGTGTGTACATTTTCTTTTCTTTTTTTCCAACTGTGACGACAAATTTGAAATTCCAAAAAATGTGGCTCACACAAACTGAAATGGAGGCTTCTCTTAATATATAGTATAGATCTGGCTAAGATCTTACAGAGCATGGAAGATGTACTGTCAACTTATAAAATCTTCTTTGCGTCAGTTCTAATAATAGGGAGTAACCAGAAGCACAGGCTAGGAAATCCATAATAGTCAAATTAAGTGGATACAGAAAAAAATTTGTGGTAGTTAAGCGGACATGCAAAAGCTTGAGCACGTTTTGATTTGATTTAATGGGACGAGATTTCTTCTTCCAAACTTTACGGCACCTTAAGGTTGTTATATGGTTTATTGTACTTTGGACAACAAGTAAGCATATACATATATATAATCTATTAAATAATAGTAGCTAATAAATGCGTGGTAAACAATACATTAATTTATAAAACATAGGTGAAGTCTGCTTGGCATGCTTCTTCTGAAATCATCTATCTGTCATCCTTCAATCCCAACTCTTCCACTTTACCTAGCCTGTTCAAATGTGTGGGCTCATGCAAATAGTTCTGGAAAGGAAAAGAAGATACTACATGCTTTATTTATGATAGATAAGGTAGTGAAGTATCATTTAACATCAAAGCCTTCTTGAGGTTACTGTTGAATGGTGATATTATTTAAAATAAAACTTAGGTTAGAACGGTAGAGAATTGATAACGAATGATGATTTGAGGTTATAATTTAGAAGACCAATGATCAAGTGGTAAAGAGATTTGGGGAATCCTCTTGGAGGCTTTTCGCAATGTTACGTCCTGAGAGGCTGAGACAATGGAAGCTCTATAAATAAATGGTAAAACAAGTCAATGAACTGGATACTGTAGGGCAGGAATTTTGGTGATCATGCTGCATCTTCTTGATATGCCATCTGGCTTGACAGGAATGCTGAATACTTCAGGCCTTAAGGGCAGCAAAATCACATGCTAACTTGACATAATTTCTCTTTGATCAGTCACACTGTTAGGGCTTGCTTCACTCAAAGTTCAGGTGCGCATCAGCATCATGGGCCAGCCATCAAGCTGGGAGGGGAGACATTATGGCCTTATGACCACCAGATGGAGTGTACTCCCCACTTAAACCTGGGGTGTGGCAAATTGGTGACTCTTTCAGCATACTAGGAGCTCAATTCCCTTAAGAAATTTGTCCTTGTGTAAGATTTTAAACGTATGATGCTTTTATTATGATGATGGGTCTGAATGCTCCTGTTTTCAGGGAAGAGTAGAGATGGAGGACCCTAGACTCAGGCTTCCTACTAATTTCTTCACTCTGATGTTTTCGAATGAGATAGATGATCATGTTTTACATTGTCTGAGAGCATTTTTATGATAGTTCCTCACTAATGAAACAGGGTACAGTACAAGTGTTGCTCTCTGGAATGGTAGACCACTTCCCAAAGATTACAAAAAGTATACAATCATAGATGTTAAAAAGCAGATCTCAATGATAACTTACAAATAAGAGGTTTAGCGCCTAATATCTATTGCATATATGTAATGTCACCATCTCTAAAAATGTTATTGCCTGAAAGGTAAACAATTCATATTTGAAAGATCAAGAAGTTAGAAGAAAATGCAGATATAATTTGCACATTGCTCATTGCCTGTGCCATTATATCCATCCGGTAACACAATTTAACTAAATAATCAATAGACACAGCCTTTTATCTCAGGGAAGTAGAATGGATAAGATATAACAATCATAAAATGATCAAAAGTAACTAGCTATGGCCTATACCAGATATTGTGGTTGCAAAAACAGAAACGTTATCAGAACAAATTCTATTAGCAAAAACTGGTTAAAAACCCAAATATACTTACAAAAATGTTGAGGAGAAGCTAAAAACACAAACTGTGAAGGTAAATCTAGTACTTAGACAGTTAATAATTCAGATAAACTACATAACACAAAAGCATACCACGTCACAAGGACACGATGAAAAGTTGCATTTGCTCCGGGTCCCAAACCAACAGGATACATATGCTTTCTGAAGTTGCCATGAATTAGTACCTGACAACATCGAGAGTTAAAACTGCATCCATATATAACAAGGATAAGATAACCAAAAGGAAATTACCTTGTGATGATCATTGCACAGATGGATAACAATATCGCAACACATCCTTTGATCAATATCCATGCAATCTAACTGATTAGAACTCATATAAGGTCTGGATTTGTAGTTGCATATTTGTATGATCTCTACGTTACCACATAGAGAAATTAGATTCCCTTGAGGCATATCTCTGCATTGGGGATCAGCAACACTAGAAGTTCTTCCTATCTTGGCTTTCAAAATGTGAAGGCAAGATGACACACTTAACACTTCTACAGGTTCAGGAATAATCCTGAACATATCTTTCTCTTCAGAAAAGAAGTGAACATGGACATCTGAATTCTTATGCATTTGGCTGAATGATTGCTGAAGGAGAATGTTGCCTGGGGATACATCTCCTTCATAAGCTTCAGATGCTTCAAATAAAGAAGACCGAGAGGATTGATCTTGTAATGGACCCATATGTTCACCAAAAGAAAATGAAAGACTCCAGAAGGTCATTTGCTGAGTTATGTAGATTTTACCATTGTTTGTCTTGCTATTAATTGATGTATCACGCTCTCTCTTAGTTGAACATTTCAGAATATAGTATCCACCTAGTTGAAGAAACTGATGCATTGTTGAGACCACAAATTTCCATATTCAGCGTTCAGAGCCTTTTTTTTTTAAGGGTTGACAAGGTAAATGAAATTATATAATTCATAATGGATTAACAGCTTTAGTTGACTTAAAAGAGAGAAAAATATATACCTGATACTTAAAGAGGCTATCTGCTTTAAATTCCAACAAGATCCTTTGTTCTCGTTGTCTATCGATTATATTTCCTGTTGGAGTGTTTCCAGTATGGCATAAATATCCAGGTACCGAACACAATTGACCATCAGAGCTTCTGAAGGTCAACAAGCATGGAATTTTCAGCCTCTTCTTAACTTCTTCAGAACCATTAATTGAGTCATCAGCCATGATTCTGCTATGTATTCTTCAAGTAGCTTGACACGCAATGCATTAGCAGGTATGCTACAATCACTGTCATTTTGCAGAATTAGCTTATAAGGCAAGACAATGGCTTCCGCAAACAAAATATTGTTGGAATATAGTGGATGGCCTTCAATTGGATCAATCTGAAACTATGGAATAATATTCACTACATATTGAATGAAAGGAAAGAAGATGAAAAAAAATTCATGAAGTAAGCTTAAACTGCTCCAGAACTTACATTCTTAATGGCAGGAAATTTGTGAGTTACAAGCAACAACTGAGTTGTTCCGCCAGTAATACTGATGACATCATTCCCCATATTGAAAGTAGGAATTTGGAAAGGAACATTGAGACAATATGAGTCTCTAAGATAAAAGACAACATAAACTGTAAGGTGATCTAATACTTTCTTCAAAGGAAGCTGGTCAAAGATATTCTTGCATGAGAATGCTTCGACAGATTGCAACCCCATACAATCCGATTGCACAGGTGAGCCCTCCATAATAAGTTTATAATTTTTAACCTGGAAGATAGCATTTACATGGATAAAGTAAACTAGCAGACACTCTGAAAAACAGCACAACAAGCTTATCACTATTATCCAGGATCTAGCCAAAAAAGTATGAGAGATTTGAATAAGTGGCAACAAACATGCACTTTCAAAAAGTAGAAGACTAATTATTCAGTATACATGATATGTGAATTTACAAAAACAAATTCATAGTACACTCTGCATACAGTAAGTGACCAATGTATTCCCGTAATAAACAGCATGCAGTAGTGCACTTTAAGAGCACATGTGATACCATCTCAAATAGTTTCACAATGGATAGACGTGGAAACTTAGATGAGTTTAAATAGTGAAGTCATGGAAGTCAAAGTGTAACATTGGCTAGTCATTTTTAGCAGTGCATGGAGTCAAACAACATGATGCACTTAGTGGGACCCAGAGCTTACATCACGGCAACAGGCTCGCGAGCCCAGGCATGACGAAAGGTATCAGAGCATTTTACTAGTATGGAGCGTAGCACTAAGTGTTATGCAGTAATAAGTGCTACGTCACATAAGTGCGGTGGGAGACGCCTCTAAAACCCATAGGGGCCACTTCTAGGATCCAAATTGCCTGGTGCCTCATAGTTGCAAATTAAAAATGTGACCTACAAGGTAGCTCTACCAAGCAATCAACTAACTCGTTCAGTCTATCATGAATCCTCTTGCTCATACTAAGAGGAGTGTTGCATTATGCCTTGCAGATATCTATCTCAGAGCCCCTTGGAATTCTCCGAGCAGCAGTACAGAAAGATAAGAAGCCAAAATGATTCAAAATGGCAAAGTTACGCAGCACAGTTTACACAAAAGCCGAAAGATTGTGTAACCACATAAAAAGATCCAGAATACAAGACCTCATAAATGTTCCGATAACTGATATCTGACAGAAGATCTGGTATCACAGCATCTATACTTCCGGTTGCATCAACCAACTGCAAGCTCCCTGGGGGTGAAACCTGGATATATAAACTACACCTTTTAGACTCTACACCTAGTATCCACTCTGCTTCTTGACTTAAGAAATATGGTTTAAGTTATTTGATTGGACAACAAAGTATAAAAGTTGCAATCAGATAATGTACACAGTAATGGAAGCTAGATTGCTCATTGCTTCGTGAAATAAGATAGATAGGCATCATGTATGTTATTATTATATAACATATAGAGTTGAAAATTCTGAATGAATCCAATAGATAATAAATTTCAGATATTAGAGTTGCTCTATTTAGCATGGGAATTTTTGTTGAGAAGCCATTTCTGTGTTCAAGCCATATTGACATGTTTCTCCCTGGAGGCACTTCTATAAGGTGCAATTACATACTGGAAATTGAAAGATTGTAAGTGGTCTTCTGTTATCAATTTCTCAAGAGACAATGCAACAGTAATTATACCCCCAAAGAGCACAAATACAGACATTCAAGTGAAGCACAAGAAGACAAACTAACCTTTAACAAGTTAAAACCAAGACAGCACAAAATCTTTTCACTAATCTGGGTACATTTCAACTGCTCCGTGTTATTACAAGAAATAATCAAAGGCGAAGGCGCAAAATGTTGATGTTTGCATGTCTTCTTGGATTGAACAACCAGTGAAATAAGATGTATGAACTTTGAACTGCTAAGATATATTACTTGATTTTCTTTGGTAAGATATCCACCACTGTCGTTAATAAAACATAGTTTGATATTAAGTTCCCCTCTGTTAGAATTAATATAAAACTATAATTCTCGATCATCACCATAACTTCAGAGTTTTGATGTAATGGTTAGAGGGACTAAATTTAAGATGGTATCAGAGCAACCCAAGTTCGAATCTTGCTGGCCACGAATTTAATGTGGATTTGAAAAAATTATTACCGCTGCATGATTACTAGTTTTTAGTCCATAAAAAAGGGCACTCAACCTGTGAAGGCATCTTAGAATTAATATAAAATTATAATCCTCAATTATCACCGTAACTTCGTTGTTTTAGTGTAATGGTTAGAAAGACTAAATTTAAGATGGTATCAGAGCAATCCAGGTTCAAATCCCATCGACCACAAATTTTAAGTGAATTTTTCGAAAAATTGACATCGCTGTGTGAGTCCAATTTTCAGCCCATAAAAAAGGGCATTCTACCTATGGGAACATGTTGGAATTAATATAAAACTATAATCATTGACCCTGATCATAACTTCGAAGTTTTGATGTAATGGTTAGAAAGACTTCTTTAAGACCCTCTAATTGAATAAAACTGAAGTACCTAGAAAGACAGCGCTCTTTATTAGCAATGACTCATGAATTTATACAAGTCATTAGTAACTAAACGCTCCAACCCATGTTTTTTAAGCCCCGTATATTGTTTCAAAGTGTTGTCTTCTACTTTAGTAACCTTTCTCCCATATTTCACATATCACACATTAATTTGCTTACCTCTTCTTTCTTCTCAAAAATATTTACAGGAAAAAATTTCATATTGTTTCAATATTTCCATAGATTGGACAGTCGTCACCACCAAAAATCATCCGAACAAGAGACATATATAAATTAGTCCTCTCATAAACATAAACATAAATTATTCATTTTTCCAATAGTTCTCACAGCTAATGAATTTTGTGGCTTTCAACCACAATCAGAAATCATCTACGTTACCTGGGTACTTCTATTAGGAAGTCGTACCCCAACCCATACCTGTACTCATACCCGCACCTCTTGGACACTTCTTGAATATATGCATACGTTTATTCGGGCCTATAGTCAATTATATATACATCTTGTAATTTAAAATACTCCTTATGTACTTCTTGGATGTATATTTTACACATCTATTTCTTATATACTGATCTTATGTAAATGAAAAAAATAATATTGATCTTCTGTAAATTATTAATTTAAATACACACAAATATAGTAACTTGCACATATATAGTCGTGTCGATATACCATAACTTTTACAAATTTGTCGTGTCCGGTACTCATACACGTACCCGTACCCATGCAACCGAGGAAATCATGAAGTCTACCTTGGTCCACCTGAGCTAAGTATTTGTGCTGTAAAACTTTGTTTCTTTTGCCTTTCTGCATATCAGTAGTCAAGGCATGCTTATACGTTGTTTTCCTATATATTTTAAATGGAGTAAAGTGGAGCATTAGAGAATAAGTAACTTATAACTTGTGTACGGATTCCGATACTATTATAAACAAAAACAGCCGCAATAGCTTGATAACATAAAAATCACATGTCTAACTCATTCTATAACCCAAATTTTACAATATCTAGGACCAAACAATTTCTTCCGCAAAGTTAAAAATTGTACTAAGATATGCAATACTGAACTTAATGGTGGTTTCATTTCTAGAGTATGTAAATCTGGTAACGATGGATTTCATCCCTAATTTAGCATATTCCATGAGTGGACGTAAGAAATAACATATATAAAATTACTAACCTTGAGAGTGCCCATTAAAATACAACCTAGATCTTCACTTGATATAACTCTTCTGATTGTACAGCAGCAAGAAGCTACTTTACTGGTAGAACAATTACCACAGTCATCTCTATGAAATGTTTCAGCATTACACGGTGCTTTTGAAATTTTAGATGCCCATAATGCTTCGCATTTGCTAATAAGATTAGAAATGGGTGTCACCTGAACACATCAAGATAACAACCGACAATAATGCAGCACATGATCATGTTCTCAACAACAGTAGTAAGAACTAGAAAGTTACCAGCTTAAGGGATGACATACTGGATTCCTTCTCACAAGTGTACTCTCCATGCTCGAAGAACTCCATGAAAATCCCATGCTGTCAGTGCAAGTTTAAGGCATCAATAGAGCAAGAAGAAACAATTGCAAAGATTATAAATACTAGCATGCATCTTGGAAACAACTCTAAAGCAAATGACGGCTAGCTGCAGTAAGAAAAGCAAGTCTAATACAAGCTCCCCAATCACAGGAGAGAGAAAAAAAGTTTAACAAGAGCACTTCAAGGCAGTGTTTTCAAAGGCGTGCGCCTCACTGTGCCTTACGATGCGGGGCGGTGACGAAGCGCCCCACTTCTGATGCAACAGCACCTTTTGCGCCTCACGTACATCCTTACTTTGTGTATGGTGCATGTAGTACATATCCTCATATAGTTTTGTTTGTTAACATTTCAATCGAGTCTTTATACTTGATATTCCATATCCCAAAAAGCAAAATAAATCCATTAGGTCTTTTTAGTAGCCTTCAATTGAGGACCATTACTAATCCTTTGCTTGAATATTTAGTCTTGATGTAACATTTGATTTGAAAATTTATGAATTTTGCTACTATGTTGGGTGTTAGCAATAGAAATTAAGGCATTATATTGTAATTTTGTAGTAAGATATTATTTATAATGATATTTTTCATGTGAATTCTAAAAACATGTTCTTTCGCGCTTGATTGTATATTTTGAAAAATTATGTGGGAGGTGTGCGCCTCGCATCACTCGGGCGCGCGCATCGCATTGCGTATGTGCGCGTAAAGATGTTTTGCGCCCCGCATTGCGCCTCGCGCATTGATAACACTTTCAAGATGTTAAACGCGCAAGATCCATAGATCTGTAGAACAAGCATATGAACTCAAACTGAGTATCTTAACAACTTAATTTTAGACTGCCAAATTGACAAAAAAACAGGCGATTTACAAATTAAACAATGGATATACTGCAGCATCATATTACATACGCAACGAAATATTAATTTATCAACTTCAAACAAAACTAATTTCAATTCACCTGAGACTGAAAGAAGTGGGAATCCAGATACCTTCGAGCATATACTTGGGCTAACCCTTCTTGCTGTCCACAACTTGCAAGTACTAATGTTAGACACTACAAACATATTATATAAAATCTACACCCAATAGATTGATAAAGGCAACCAAATTTATGAACTTGAAAGGCGAAATTTCACAAGAGCATAATTACATTTTTCGAGCCCAATATTTCCTCGTTGGAGAACATTTTAGCAAACTTTCTCCGGAAGCAAGAAATCAGAAGTAACATCCTGAAAGCAAACAAATTTGCTTAATCAAGACCCGAATATGTCATGCTGTTATGAAGTTCTACAAAAATTAGTGAACCTTGTTACATTGTCCATACCAAAATTTCGTACATGGTGTGAGAGACTCAATAAACCTCCCTAACATTCTCTGACCTTCTGCACGTACATAAGATCTGTAGATGAAAATGCATCACAAATGACATATTATGTAATGTTGCTCAACTAAATAAATCTTAAGTACATGTTGCATTAGTGTCACCTTGTATGAGCCACTGAAAAGCTTTTGACATCAATACTGGTCCTGGCAAAAGTTCCAAGGAGATGCATCTCAATCCAAGAAAACTTGAGATGTAGATGATGAAAGTTTTTAACAGATATCTACATGAAAATTTTAAGTAAATAAGAAAGATGGCATCAAACAAATAAGAGTTAAACTAGAGAAAGAAATATAATAGTTTCAGCCTGTTAATGCTTTTTACCTAACAAGAGTTAAGTCAGCAAAAATTGCAATAAGCAGGAAAAAAATGAGAAGATGAAAGAGGAATAAAGTAATAAGGAATTGGATTACTGAGAAACTTTTAATGAACAGACTCCAAATATTATTAGAATCGATGTTCTAATACACAAATTCGTTATGTATGTGCTTGGTCAATGCATAATGCATGATCAGGTTATACATCACATAATCGAATTACATAGAAATGAATGTGTGTGTGATGGAATTTTGGATATTCGATATTACTATTATTTAAGGCAAGCCATCATTTTGGTCCTAACTTTTAGGTTTACCCCTGTGTGAGTCACGAATTTAAAGGATTCAAGAAATATCCTTTGAAGATACTATGGTTTAACATTCATGAGGGGTAAATTTGGAAACAATTTAAAAGATACCCTAACAAGCGATTCAATTTCTCAACTGCCCCCACTACTACCCCATGTTCACATCCTCTTCCAAATTTTGATTTTAATGTGCTGTGGATTGTTCCATAAAACTCAAAAAGGATAGAATGAACTCAGCAATAAAAATTAATTACCTCTATCCCTCTCATATGGCGCTTCGCTACAACCCCATTATCCATTTCCATCTCCAGCTTCCAAGTTCTAAAGGTTTTCCTCTCCCCTTAAATTAGTTTCTGTAGTTACTTTAATATTTTACTGTAATCCAAAATAAAAACTAAATACTATGCTCGCAGGACTCTTTCTTGGAAGTATTGACAAAGCATTTGAGACTATCTGTAAGTACTCATTCTTTCATTTTTTAATTCCCATCAAATATTACCTATTTGAGGCTCAACTCAAGCCCTACCTCTTCTAAAGTTATTATTTGTTCAAATGTCAAGTTTATATATTAACCTGGAAGTTTCTGTGGTTTAAATAAAATAATGTTCTTTTTGGTGGTCATAGATGACCCGAGTTAGTATATGAGAGATTAAAACTAAGTACAAATATGTGTATTTCATCGATGAAATGTTATACACCATGAATAACCACTATAATATTAGACTTGAAAAAATTATTTGGATGCTGGAGAATGTTGCTCAACTCCTCATTCATGAATTTTAATTACTTGGAGTTTGGACTGGGCATGTGGATTCAGTGCCAAAGTAGTAGTACTTAATGTGAGAATAAAGAAAATTAAAATAGAAATACACATAGAAAGATACGTACACAATTATATATCAAGTTCTACACGTGCAGTTTAGTGTCACAGATGCATCGCGTGCACCGGAGTACTAGTGACAAAATATAACAACATGATAAAGTTTGTAAATATAGGAAAATCTAGTAGAATCTGGTAATGAGTATACAACTAATTTGTATTGGAATAACCATAACTAATAAATGATATCAAATTTTTAATATAACAATAGTGCGCAAATGAATATCACCAACAAATCAAAACGAAATTTGTCCTTTCTTAACTTTCCTCTTTCTTATATTTCAATGTTTATATTACGAGTAGTAGCTTTATAATTGCTTGCTTAGTTCAAAGACCCAAGAGATAAACAAGGTCTTCTTGAGCAACAGCGACAAAGAGATAAGAAAAAATTACAAAAAAAGGAAAGCGAGAAAATAGACCTACACATGGTACCACATTTGCACATGGTACCACATTTGCTAGACCATTGCTCTATAAGTAAAAAAGACATGGTACCACATTTGCTAGACCATTGCTCTATAAGTAAAAAAGAAGAGAAATAGGAATCGTTGCTTTAGACCATTGCTCTCTCTGTGTGTGTATATATCAACGCTTCTTCTATGAGAGTCCTCTTTCTGAATGGAAAAGAGATTGAAATTTTCCCTCCCTCCCTCCCTCCCTCCCTCTCTGTGTGTGTATATATCAATGCTTCTTCTATGAGAGTCCTCTTTCTGAATGGAAAAGAGATTGGAATTTAGGAGTGAAAAGAGGGAGAGAGGTCTCTAGTGTTTTATTTAATGGTTCCGTTAGGTAAGTTAAATGGATAATAGGTTGAACTCAAAAGAACAAAAAAACATACTGCGTTGTGTAATTGGTGTGCAGATGCCTAAACTATGTCAAAGTATATGTGACTTACCGTGTAACAAGAGCTCATAATACTTATTGCATGTGGTTGCCATTTGTATACCTTCATGCAGCCTCCAACGCAGAAATGCAGTTGCATGAACCTTGTCTTCGAACATTGATTAGAGGGAATGAAACTGTAAAGCAAAGGCAAATAGAAAAAAATGTATCCCCACCCAAAAATCATTGTACCAACATCTTAATCATTCCCATCTATAACCAAACTATTGTATCTAGTATCAATGAGTACCCTCAAAAATTCTACCAGATAACATTGATGTGCCACCCTTGGGGAACCACCTCCACTACACCTTCCCAATGAGCAGCTAAAAAAAGAAAACCAATTAGTTTTTTCATTTCTATTTTTAACTTCATCTTCTCACATTTCTTTCTCTCCACTTCTTTTTCCCTTTACTCACTTTTTCGTTCTCCTTTATGAAAATAGACATGCCGATCATCTCATTGCCAATGATAGTCAATTTCCTTTATTAATTATGCAACGTGTTGGTAAACCTTTATAGAGTATTTATCCCCTAATATTACATAGTTAACTTGGAGCCGCAACAACAACAAAGTCTTTATCTCAAAATTTTGGTGTCGACAAGGACACCCTCAATAATACTCTTCTGGATTCGTATCCTAGAGATCTGACTAGGCTTACATTGGGCTACCTAACTTCTAAAAAAACACTCCTTATACAGGGAAATGATAAACATTAAAACACAACACTATGGACCTAAATGCCTAGTTAAGCACCAAGCTCAACTAGTTGTTCTTCTTCATGCACTTAACACATTACTGATAGTATATTAAGCTGAGACAGAGAGGGAAACAGAGGGAGCATGTTTTATTCCCGCTTGCCCCTAAAGGTATGTTAAACAAATGACTTTCTTTTACAAAAGTATCAATTTATTATTTTGGAGTTATTATGTCCAAATGAACACTGAAAAGGGGAAGAGTTTTACAACTTAATGAATTCATTCATTACTACATTAATGTAACCACTTGAAAGGACGACAAAAAACTTACGATAGCACCAACTCTAACAGAATGGGGCGGAGGAATCCCCTTTTCAGTAAGCACAAGCCAGACCTTCGAATCCAGCTCGACCGCCATCCCGTTCATATAAACCCCAGTAACAACCCCATTGTACACCTCTTCATCCTTCAAAATCGATGCAACTGCCAAAGGCAACTGACACAAAGAAACCACAGTCCATTCTGTACTCAGGAACATTTCATGCGTCACATCTTTCCGAACAACGATCTTCTTTTTCCTCAGCCCCGAAATCACGATCAACTTTCCCACTAGCAAGTTCATCACTGGCCTCCACTTACACGCGGGTTTGAGAAAATAAACAAAGTTTGGGCTAACAAAGGAATGTTCGCTCGGGTCTAAAGCAGGGTTCTTGATATCAAAGTTATCAAAGTTACAGCATCGATCACAGCCACAAGTAAGTATCTCAGCGAGAAACCCAGTCGACTTTCCATCAAACACTCGATTCTTACACGGAACGCTAAATATCGGACTGATCGACTTCAGAGCGCCGACAGAAGTAAAACTGTGAGGCCTCATCGGGGCTGAGAAAGAGGGCTCGGGATTTGGATCTGCACTCATCCGCACCGACGCCGGCAACATCCACCTGGCGATCTCCAAGACTCCTTTTTTATGCTTGAAAGGGAGAAAATTCCAAGCGAGGACGTGGATTTTCCGGCCAACGAAGCTGAGGTCTCTAGGATCAACAATGGAGCAACAAACCCTAGAGGAGGCATCGGAGAAAGAGAAGCAGTGGCCCCCGCATGAAGTTCCGTCGCAATCTTCAGGGGTCTGAAGGTCAACGGTGCCGATGAGAAGGACTGGGTGATTAGGGGAGAAGGATCTAGGGTTAGGGTTAGGGTTTGGTAGGGATTTCAGTTTCTTGGTTCGGATGGATTTGGGGGGCGGGAAAGCTTGAGATATGGTTTGGTTTAAAAGTACACGGTGATGTGTAGAATGTCCCAAGCCCCTTATATGCGGAGAAAGGGACGACCGTCTCGTCGCCCAGTTTGTCATTTCAGAACGGTTCTTGACCCATCGGTCACCGTGTAATAGCTAAACCAGGGCTGCGCAGAGATTTTGGCCGGCATCATAGAAAAATAAAGAAATAATTTCAGATAACCAAAAATCAAGGGCTCTTTCCTACGACGAGGCACACTTGTAAAGATCTCAATCACCCATTCCTCCATTTCACACGCTTCTACCATCTCTATTCTTCATCTTCCTCAATTCTTCCTCTTCTTCTTCTTTTCAGTTCTTATTTTCTGCAATCTACTTTCTATGTTGCAGTCATTCTTAGTTAAAATCTAGTTACATACAGGAGATATTCTATTTAGTTTAACTTTTCCAGTGATTTGCCAGTAACACGTCTCTTACGTAAACTCAAACTCATTAATCACTTTAACTTATACCTGCTAAACTCTCTGAATCTGTCTAATAAAATCCTAACCCAAACTCTTTTTTCACTTTATTTTCTCTGATTTTTTTCTCTAACATCTTCCCTAACGAGAATTTATCCAATACAAATTTGGGTTAGCGATAAAGAGAGCTGTTTGGAAAGGAGCTGGAGAAGATGAAGTAGAAAATGGGTTTAGATTATGGTTTTATTAAACATATTTGAGGAGTTTAGCGGGAATAAGCTAAAGTGGTTAATGAGTTTGGGTTTGTGCGATAGATGCATAACTGGTAAATCACTAAAAAGTTAAAAGTAAATAGAATATTCTTGTATTTCTACCAGATTTTAACTAGGAGGATTTTTCAACATACTTAGGCTTGAAATCAATTTCAAATATCTGAGGGACCCGAAAAAATAAATAAATATAAAAATGGACGTTTGTGAAGAATAAGTAGGAATACAAAAAATAATGATATCAAATTTAGAATTTTGTTAATACTATAATCTTTAAGAAACTATTTATGGTTGTTTGACAAAAGTTTAATCTTATGTTTATTGTGATGAAAAAAGTTTATTATGAGCTATTTATGCCCAAAGGTACTTTATTTAGAAATATACTTTATCATCTCAAGTACACTCTAGTGAGAAAGATCAAAAGTGCATATCGCATTTGACTTATGATTTCAAAAAAGAAGAAAGAATTTGAACAATTCTGAAACTGTGAGAATTCCAAAA
>NC_033798.1:98459143-98462153 GCF_001876935.1 Asparagus officinalis | reverse complement strand
CTCCGTAGCCAAGCTCATGTTTGTAGATGCATTTATAAATGGAAAATTTATGTGTAGACCCCAAAATTAGAACCTTCATGTGAGTCATTTTAGTCATTTCACTAGCTTTGGGTCATGAGCTTAGACCTCTTCACCCAAACTCTCATGTTGAAAAGGTCATTCAAAACTGCCACCTCAACAAAGAGAGAAAATATCCCTAATCTACCATCAATCTCAACATCTCATCTTACCTCATGAATAATTTTTCTCCGTCTCCTCCTTCCCCACTACCCTTCAAAATTTTTCCAATGAACCCATGAATAGTTCCTCCTCATTCTTCTCAACCATTTTCGTTTTCATCATCGCCTCCACCATTACATCCCCTTCTCTTTCCTTACCATTTCTCAACTATTATATTTTTCGTCATTACACCTCTCCTGTATCATTTTTATTATTTCCTAAACCGTTTTTTCTTTCTTCTCTCACAATCATTATCACATCACTCAAAAACCATCTCTTTTGTCTAAAACGATCATCTCCTAAAACACATGAAAGCTAATACTTAATAGTTAAAGTTAACATCTAAATTTTACATTTAATATCTAACATTTAAAGTTAACATGTGAGGTCTAGATTTGACATGTGACGTCTAAAGTTAATATAACAACAACAACAACAACAAAACCTCTATCTCAAGTGTTTGTGGTTGGCCACATGAATCATATTCTTCCATTTCGTTCTACTACGTGTCATTTTCTCTGTTAAGCTACCCATAAATATATCATTCTTCTTTTCAAAAAAATAAAAAATAAAAATATCATTCTTAATTATTTCCAACCAAGTCCTTCTAGGTCCATATCTGGATCTCTTTGCTTCATTAACTATAATATTATTTCCTAACCAGTGCACTAAGATATCTACATTGTACATGATCATACCACTCTAATCGATTTTCTCTCATTTTATCCTCTATAGGAGCAACCTTTAATTTACCACGTTTAAAGCCAATATCTAATGATTTAACTTAAGATGTGAGGTCTAAAGTTTTAAAGTTAGATATTAACTTTATAACTCAAAAGTCAATATTGGACCTTACTTGTTAACTTTAATAATTAGATATTAACTTTAGATCATGTCAACAATAACCGTTGAATATTAATTGTAAAACTTAGGTGTTAACTTTAACTGTTAAGTATTAATTTTGACGCGACTTTATGATATATAGCTCTTTACCTCAAGCTATCTCTGGGTGATACATTGATAGTTGTGGAATGCGAAGATGAAAATTGAGATAAGGAATGAGGAGGAGAGAGGATGGTGGAAGTAGAATGAAAGAGGAAGGGGACGAGAGGGGAAGAAAGTGAAGGTGGGATAGAGGAGAGTGGAAGAAAAAAAATGGTGAAAAGAGGAAGGTGGAGACCAGAAGAGGGACGAGAGTGGAGTTGAAATGTAGGAGCAAGGAGGGAGGAGAACAAAGTTGGATAAAGGATAAAGAATGAGGGAGGATGATGGGCAAAGAAAAGAAGAGGGCGGAGATAGGATGGAGGAGCAAAAAGAAGAGTGGAGGCGATACAAAGAATAGAAGGAAGAAGGCGGAGTAGACGCAAGAGGAGGAAGAAAAAGATGAGGAAAAAGACAACTGGTATTTTAGGAATGGGAGTAAATATTGGTTGACTAGGTTTTTTTTCACATGAGAAGTTAGATCAATAGGCCTAAGCATATGCCCCAAAGTCAAGAGGGTTAGGTCATGTGAAGGGTTTTTTTTTCATATGAGAAGTTGGGCCAAAAGGCCTAAGCACATGCCCCAAAGTCAAGAGGGTTAGGTCACGTTAAGATTCGAACCGTAGGGCCTAAACATAAATTTGTATATAAGAGCAGTCCCCTATTTTGTGAGAGGATTGAATTTTAGGTGGAGGAGGTGAGAGAAACCAGTCGTAATAATCTATACAATTTACCAAACTGGCCCAAGACGGAATTGATGATGTAGACGCTGCTGGATGTGGTAGATAATAGCGTGCTTAGGGGCTGTTTGGTTGTATGTTTTTACCATGTAAAAGGATGGAAAGTGTAAAAAAGTGGGTCCCAATGTCAGCTTTCATCACTTTCAATTGTTTGTTTGTAGTTGTGAAAATAGTGTAAAGTGATTTCATATGCTGATGTGGCTTGTAAAGTAATTTCATAAAAAAAACATGATTTTTGAAGAAAGCTAACATTGAAATCAGGAAAAAATAATAAAAAATAATTCAAACCAATATGATCATTTGTGTAGGGACCACTTTTTACACTTTCCAAACAAACAATTAAAGTTACATTTGCAAACCAAACAAGCAATTTATGATTCCAATGGAATAAAAAACAAACAAAGAAAAGTACGTAAGTAAAATTGATGAGGTGGACAACAACTTTCCAAGTTGTGTCATAAATACACAACTTTACCAACAACAACCAAACAGCCCCTTAGTGTTTCTATAGTTTGGACTTTGGAGGCGGATGAAGCTTCAGCAATAATTTATCTCAAATAATTTCATGAACAATTTTCACAGTCATACTTTGCTGGGTTAAAATACACAGTTTCACTCAAATCTAGCACCTGAAAATAATTCAAGGCAATCGGGAACCTCACGAATATTTGTAAAAACTTAACAATACAAGGAATATTGCAGCTCAGTTACTCTGATAAGTTGAACCCTAATTGTTGCTGAAATATCAAACTCAACTCGCAATTTGCACAACTGACAACAGAATTATAAGGGGATAATAATAAATCCTAGGATAAGAAGACTACTAAGATGATAGAGTTAAAAGTATATAACGATAGACAAGATTCACTGAGCTTCTCATATTTTTCATTTCCTTACAAATTTCACCAAAATCATCCTCAAAAGGAATCGAAGATGCAGCCAACC
Organism: Asparagus officinalis; assembly: GCF_001876935.1. Classification (NCBI taxonomy): domain Eukaryota; kingdom Viridiplantae; phylum Streptophyta; class Magnoliopsida; order Asparagales; family Asparagaceae; genus Asparagus; species Asparagus officinalis. Next base: position 98,459,268 of record NC_033798.1, on the reverse strand, counting down.
TTTGAAACAAATGCCTGACAACTATCCCGGCAGACTACCAGCTACTTTTCATGGTGATCATTTTAATCGAGCTGGCGTCTCCAATGTAGTAGTGCTAACATTGTTCGTGAGAGTCCAAAGAAAGA
>NC_033798.1:98370236-98459126 GCF_001876935.1 Asparagus officinalis | reverse complement strand
TAACGCATATTCTCCATCTAGCAACACAAAATATGTTGGTTTACAAAAGCTATGATTGCCAGTTGCCAACTGTATATAACGGGAGCAAACTTCAACAAATGTGAAGGCAAGGCAAGCTTCAAACTTTTAAATCGTCTGACATAGCTGATGGTATGCAGTGTGTAGTTAGAATATCAGGTGTCGCAGCTTTGGCAGTCTTCGTTTCTAGAACAACTATCTGTACATGAAACAACCAGGAATGTTAGCATTAGCAAGAGGACAAATTTGGGCGAGCATTGCTTCAGGCTTTCTTAGAAATTCATAAGCTTCCGGATCTTCACTAATTATAAAGTTTTGGGCCTATTCAATCACATAAACAAGAAAAGCAACAATAAGAACCATTTCCTCGTGAAACTAAGCTACCAGCTCTTTATGCATTATTAAGCGTTGAGATGGGTAAGAGAGATCAGGAACATCCACGACAACATCTTCTGAATGATACCACTCACAGAAAAGCAAGGGAAAAAATTATAGCAAGCAAGAGTGAGAATTTCTAACTTAGAGAATGATATTTCTTTAAGTGACATATAACTATAGCATCTTATGCCAAATTCCTACCAACTTTGATGTGCGGAAGTATTACATAGCAGGTAGAGGCATATATACCTGCTGATACTCCAAATCAAACTGCAAAAACTCCTCTTTGCAGCTTTCTACCATAGATGCCAACTCTTTCAGATTCTTGACTGGCTTACCATTAAAAGCAAGAACCTGTAATACATCAAAGAGGTTGCCAAGAGTTAACCAGAAATTTCCGTGTAAGCCATGGTGCACACTGGAACTCATCATGAATGTCTAATTACAAGCATGCACATTGTATAGTACAAAAGCATATATGACCAAACTCAGCATTCTTAACTAACCATCACCCGTTATTGGCAATTGATTCCAAGACCAGTTATTACCTGAGTATTAACAATCTCTTCATAACCGATATTAATATCTGACACAAGCACCTGCAGAAGTTTAAGAAACAATCTCAGCACTCGGAAAAACCTAGAGTTATTGGACAGAAGAGATTGTTGTCGCAAGACTGGAAAAGTGAAGTTTCTGCTCCATTAGAATAAAACTAAAAGAAACAAAACCTGGGAAACCACGCAAGACTGGAAAAGTGAAGTTTCTGCTCCATTAGAATAAAACTAAAAGAAACAAAACCTGGGAAACCACGACAAGTTGCTCATCAGGTGTCTGTGCTCCATTAGAATAAAACTAAAAGAAACAAAACCTGGGAAACCACGACAAGTTGCTCATCAGGTGTCTGTGCCATTGAATGCAAATGCTTTTCCAACAACTTTACAGGTGCTTCATACTCATAATCTTTTCCATACTGTAAATATTTAAACAAAAAAAAAGTAAGATGACAAGGCTGCATGAAGGTTACTATGAATTCATTTTTGCAGACATTTTGTATAGGTACTAAAAAAAATCAGAAGCCTAAGCAGCAAGTGTACAAGCAATATCACACTTTTCCCTCTCTCCTCTATTTATGAACTATGATGAGTGAAACAATATGAAAGTCACCCATTTCACAATGGAGATTTAGATGTATACCTCAGAGCGGAGATATGGTACAGATATAGCTGTAAAAACAAAGCCAGCAACTATGTAATATGACGGAGGCCTCCCTCTGATGTGAGCCGGAATCAACCTCTTGTGACTTGCTAGTTTTACACTAAATTCAAGGACTTTTGATTTGCGTAGAACTTTAAGAACAGCATTCTCCCCAGTGTACTTCTGAGAAACAAGGTAACTAAAACCAATGCGTTCTCCATGCCTGAAAGGAACTAAAACACCAGAAGATAAACTATGCTCTTTAGATAAACATGTGAAATATGCTACAAAAATTGCTACTTAGGGATATGACATTAGAATCTGTAAACCCAGTGCAATAATCAAACTAGAAAAGTAAATACTGTGATATTTAGTATCTAACTGGTACATTTAAAATGAACCACTAACAAAGTTATTTTCATCTAACCAGACACAGGAAATTTTGTTATGCATAATAAAAGGCAAAGAAATAGCCTGTTTGGGACCATATCCATAAAAGAAATTGAACCGGTTTATTGACTATAAGCGTAAAGGAAGTAACAACCCGTAGTTAGGAATCTCGATTGATAATGCTCAGAGAATAAAAGTTTTCTTAAGTGCTTAGGTTCCAGGTGCATAACAAGGGGTAGCAAGCATCCAGATGCAACTTCATTTAAAAGAACAATTAGCAAGGGAGGGCTAAAGTTCCTAACCTATGTGCACAGAGTTCATGTTTCGTCATATGTAAAAGATCAAAATAATGAATTTCAAAATAATGAATTTATCTTACATACTTTATTTAGGTTTTAACTCCTCATTTTTCACTTTTATGCGTATGTAGGCATTTCGATTAGCCCAATCCCTAAGAAAGAGAAGTTAGACGGAGTAGGAAAAATGGAAAAGGAAGACTGTCTTTGCAAAAGACAATCTAAGCCCAGGCAGGTAACACCGAGGAAGTAATATTTCTACTTTTCTGATATAGAAGGAAAGCTAAGATTCACAAAATGCAAATGGAAAAGTTATCTTTTTTATGCTGTGTTGGTCAGACAATTCAATTATCAACACAGACCTAGAGATGAATGCCTCCAGCTGAAATAATTCTTTACCTAGAGATAGTCTTGTGATATAAAGGTTACATATGATTCTAACAGTCGATCAAATGCTAAATTACACAAAATTGCCATGAACTTTTCCCATTTGTTCATTCTAATCTTTAGAGAACTTCATAATGGCATTTATAGCATGTGACCATTATCATCTTGCCCATCTTAGAATTTCATATAAGCTACTCATGAAAAACACATGACACGTTATAAGCAATTTTATCCATAAATTATGAAGTGCATCTCGCGTGGTGCATTCACTAACGGAAACATATGAAGGATACTGAAAATTAATCCTTTACCTAGAGATAGTCTTGTGATAAAAAGATTACACATGATTCTAATCATTATTGAGATGCTAAATTACACAATTACCATGAACTTTTCCTAGTTTTTAGTTCTAATTTTTAGAGAACTTCAATAATGGCATTAAAATCATGTGATCATTACCATCTGGACCATCTTAGAAGTTTATATAAGCTGCACATGCAAAACACATGACTCGTTATCCATAAATTATGAACTGTATCTCAATGATGCATTCACCAATGGGACCAGGGACCATATAAGGATAATTTACTGAAATTTTAAGGGAAAGTTCAAGGTAGTCCACTATAATTTAAAAATCTTGTAGTTATTGGGAAATCAAGAAAGTTCATGGTAGTCCTCTGCAATTTAGCCTTCGTTCACATACTACCTGTCTCTACTTCCGAAAGACATAGATTAAAAATAGCTAGACGGATATTACCAAACATGAATCTAATATCAGAACTCTCGAGAGAATAAATTGGATTAATTCAAAATTTTCGCAATCATGACTACATAGACAGATCCTAAACTGAAGTTTTTTTCCTCCCCTAGAAACCACCTTAAAAATTGGGTCATTATAAACCACCTTTCATCTTTAATATATACGTAAACCATCTTTAAAGTGAATTTTTGCTCCAATCAACCACCTTCCAGTCAAAAATTTCACTTAAAACCCAAAAACACCAGTGTTATCGAGGTGCAAGGCGCAATGCAGGGCGCAAAGGTCCCTTACACGCACCATGCGCAAGGCGCACAACGAGGCGCGCGCCTCACTGAATTGAGGCGCATAACTCAAACTAATATTTTCCAACATAAGACAAAGAAGCATATAAACAACATGTTTATAAAGTATCACATAAAAAGACTAAGAAATATAATTTCACCTACTAAATCACGAAAGAGTCTTAATTAGCATGCATAACATAGAGAAGTTCATAAGTTTCCACAAATCACAATGCAAGATAATATCCAACATGAGCAAAAGTCTACGAAACAACATAAGAAAGTAGCAAAATAACAGAGTGTCTAACCATGTTCATAATTTACATGTTCATAATTAAGTGATTAACAATTAAGTGATTAACAATTAAATAATTACATGTTCATAATTTATTAGTTAGCATGCTAATTAGAGAAGAATGTAACAATTAGTAAATAGCAACAATAATGTAAACAGCACAAAAAAGGAAAACATAGAAAAAAATGAAAAAGAAGAAAAGTGGAAAAAAAGCCACTGTGGAGGTGGCTGTGAGACAATCAAAAAATGAAGCCACTGAAAAAAAGAAAACAAGAAAAGAAGAAAACTAAAAAAAAGAAGAAAACAAGAAAAAAAGAAGCCACTGTAAGACAGTCATAAAGAAAACAAGAAAAGATAAAAACTGGAGAACCACTGTAAACCCTAAAACATAAGGGGATTTGAGGATAACATGCAGACCCGAAAACCATTTAACCCGAAACTTGCTTCAGGAGCAGCCTCCGCACCAGGCGCAACCATTCGGTGCACCCGACGGGCACGCCTCGCGAGCCTGCAACGCCCCGCCTCTGGTGCGGGGCGTGTTTGCTGCAAGCCGCATCGCCTCGCGCCTAGGGCGCCCCAGGCGCGCGCCTCGATAACACTGGACACCCTTTAAAAACTCACATTCAAGACACGCGACTCACTTTATTAATGTTTAGGTCTAGTTAGAATACAAGTCGCATATATTAAACATGCATTTTTAAGGTTATTTTTTGTTTTTTAGTGAAAACTTCACTGGGAGGTGGTTGATTGGAACCAAAACCCACTTTAAAGGCGGTTTACATATAAATTGAAAAATAAAGGTGGTTACTGTATGATGACCTTATTTTTAGGGTGCTTTAAAGGAAAAAGATCCTTACCTGAAACAATTCCTACGCCGCCTCCTCACCGATAAAGCACGATTAAGCTAAAGTTTCAAATACGGACAGAATGCATCATAAAGTTCCAGACTACAACAGGTTTGTACCGAAAAAACACATTTGACACTCCATGAACTCCCATGAGCAGAATGGGCAATGATAGCATATCATATAACTTTACGTTAAGGAATAAAAACACTTTGCAATTAGGAGTAAGATTAAAAAAAAGTGAAAATATTTGAGGTTCCACTTTAATCATGGATGCAACAACTCACCAGTTCCATCATTAGCTATATCAATTCCGTCGAAGCTCAGAATGATATCAGATGGCTTCAAAAATTGAAATTCTGGAGCAGTAGGCTCTATTCTCCTAATGCGAACACCTTTCTGTTCGGGCGCCATCCCCATAGCCTTGCGCAAATCAGGATTTTCCATTTTTTGCCACTCAATCCCAAGTATAGGGAAACCTGAGAAATGAACTACTGTTTAAGTTATTTAAAATATTAAATGGCAATAAAGCGCCAAATCCAAAAAAAATTATGCTCAATACCCCCAGATAACAAGAAAAAAATTGGTATATGTTAAAATTCTTGTACATTAGTATTCACCTGTCTTTTACAGAAAAATGGAGAAAAAAGATGAAGCATAACTCTCAGTTAAGTCGGCAGACAGACACAAAAAACTCCCAACTTTACAATTGATGGTAAGCCAGATGTCAAACTCTAATTTGGTCCTGGCTACAATACTATAGGCAAGAGAAAAGCTCACCACTGAAACCTGAAAGCAAGTTTGCATGCAGGAAACCCAACCTCACCACATATTTTTATACAACCAAGTACTATCCTCAAGAGAGCAACACTGTTGCTGATGCCACCCTTACGTATCTTCCCATTACCATGTTCTTTAGAATATGTTTTTTAACATTTACGGGATTGCAATTAGATTTCAGACAAAGTAGGAAAAAGATCTTCGAAAGAAATAAGATCGTGTGGAGAAAATCTAATTTAAAATCAAGCATATATCAATAGATTATTAGTCTGATAAAACCAACCAAAAGTTTATAATTGACAAAGTTGTAAGCACTTTTCTCTTCTTAATAACACAAAACCGTGTCTTAGGGCCAGTATTATTGTTCTAAATAAATAATCAACGGTTTCCACAGAAAATATTAGAGGAAAAAAAACTAACAGTTGTCAAGATAAAAGAGAAAACAGCCAAGGAACGACAGGAGAGGAGAAAACAATCAAAAGTTTGAACTCAACAGTAATCAAGTTTGGACAAGCTTTTATATCAAGAATATCCTAGTATAATTCAAAGCTGGGCTGTTTGTAAGAGGACAAAAGAAAGGAATGAAAAATCAAGTAAGATATAAAAGCTTCAGTTTTTTCTCGTTCTGGCGTATGAGTAAGATATCTCTATTTCAACACAAAAAACTTAAAAACTGAAATACACGATTAAGCTGGCATGAATTTCTCTCATCCAAGAGGGAGAAATCCAACTCTTCTATGGCTTTCCCGAATAAGCAGTGCCTTGCCGACTCTTACAAATGACACTTATCCAAAATAAAAGAATTGATACACTGAATCTTCATCTACAACCTCATGACTAATGTTCGGCATGGAGTTATATGTGGTTTTGGAAAAGTCTACACTACCAATGAATATATAAACATCATAACTGAACAACAGTGCTAATAATACTAAAAAAATAAGGAAACAACTCAAGGAAGTAATAACACTACCCCATCATACCTGTATATTCCCCTGACTTTTCATAGTCATGAATGAAGTGTGTAATGACCGGTGTGGGTATGACATAGCCTATATTTTCCACATCTTCATGTTTTAGGGACTGAAATGCTATACCAACGCATTTTCCTTTATCATTAAAAGCAGGGCCACCAGAATTCCCAGAGTTTATAGCAGCATCAATCTGTAAACAAAAACTTGGTCATACAGAAAAAAAAATGAAATACAGAAGAAGATTATCATAGCAGTTGGGGGAAAAAACAGAACTCCAGTTTTTAAGTTTAAAAACCTGTAGGCCCAGAAGCTCAGTGGAGCCATGGACATATGACAAAATCTCCATACGTGAAACAACACCACTAGTCACAGAGATTGTGTCTCCTCCAATCGGGTAACCAACAACAGTAACAGCATCTTGTAGTGCAGGCAAAGACCCAAATTCGACAGGAGAGACCCCCTCCCAAAATTCATCATCGCTGACAGTCAACAAGGCTGTGATGAACAAAGTAATGAAGTTAAAAATATTTAACCTGGATTAAACAAAAAACTCCCAGCAGTCATTACTAGTAATTATAGTAAAGAATTCTACAATGCAACTGCATGCATGACGCTAAATCAATATCTGGGGCACTGTTTATGGTCATGTTTAGTTTAGAATTTGGTCCTTCTATACGTCAATCATTAGAAGTTTTCCATTTAAAAAAATGAATAATGTGATAATGTAGGAGTTATATACATGAACAAGTCATGTCTCATTAAGTAATAACTTGGGGAAACGTTCGCGTGAGTTGCAAAGAGAAGTACTAGAAATACCAATTACGAGCCAAACAATGCAAGATAGACGAAAAGCTTCTATTTATGTTAGATATAAAGCATAAATGTAATAAATTGATACTCAAAAATTGTTTGTTTGACCTCTAAATGTCATCCAAACTTCAAGAAATTCAATGATGCATAATGCAAAGGAGATATATTTCCAAATATAACCCGTATTAAAACCGATCCCCTTCAAGACAACCTGTAAACATGTGCGGAATTGTGAAACAGTACAAAGGATTATATATTGCCAAAGCTACTCATACTAGCTTTAACAGGCCACCTCTGAATCTACTTGTCTTCGTAGTTCTCATAAATGACCATAACACAAATTCCACGCACACTTACTGCCTAGTTCAAGTCCGTTGAGATATAATCATATAAATCAGTGCACAGTTTCAAACCCTCTTTTAACTTCGTCCCCGGTTCTACATTTCTCAAAAAACTACCTTCTTGAAAATAAACCCTAAATCTACTCACAAACATTTAAGTCAACAACAATATCTCTAGTTTCATCACACTACAAATACTCATCTTGATGGGCATATACTAAACGAACAAACATCAATAAATACGTTAAAAAAGGAGTGAACATTAGGGGAAAATATCCTCGTACCAATGTCACACTCGGTCCCAATCGCCAGCACAGTAGCCAAATACTTGGTATCCGACCCCCTCTTCTTGAGCTTCACCTGCGTAAAATGCTCCACGGAATGCGCGTTCGTCAACACTCTCCTCCCCCCAATAATAAACCCACTACTACTCGAACTATACTGCCTCTTCCTCTGCCACGGCAGCGAGAAATTGGGCTCCGTGTGAACGCAAAACACCTTCACAACAGCGTCCATCGAAGGCACGGCCTTGGCCACCTGCCTCCCAATTTCGGCGGCGGTTGTCTCTCCAAGCCGCCACCACGCAATCTCCATGGCCATGGAATTTGATGACTGGACGACAATGACCTTTCACAACTGGCTGCGTCCCGGCATTGCTTTCGTGTTCGCTCTTCCGATGATTTTGATTATCGTAGGTCGGTGGTGGCGTGGGATTTTGCTCGGGCGGCCCGCGGAATACGGCGGGGAGACGGGCGTGAGGGCGGCTCTGGATCGTCTAGGGAGGAGTTGGAGAAGGGGGGATGCGGGCTGGTAGGTGGCCGGCGAGGCCTCGGCATCGGTTTTTTGTTGTGTTTTCGCCCTCTTTTTCGCTTGGAGGTCCTCCATGGGATTTGGGCTTTTTGAAACCCTAGGCGACAATGACCTTGCATGAGAGGTGGAAAGGGAGAGCCTTTTCCGTTCTTTGGTAAAACCTGCATGCCCTGCGCTTATATTTGTGTTTTGGTGCTGTCGGAGGTCTAGGGGTGGGCGTGGGCGCGGCAGCCAGTTGACGCCCATCAGCTGCTGCGCCAGAGTGGGCCGCGAACCTATATTTCTAATCTCGGTCCGGTCCACGATCCGTCTAGAAACGGATCGGATCGGGTCCGACCCATGGCCTGCGAGTTGTGGGTTAACTTATAGCTTATTTAACTTTTTTTTAAAATATTTTTATTCTTAACTTTTAAACTATAGTAACTTTGTATTATTATCTATTAATTTTTTTTTAAATTTTTTTCTATTTTTCTTTATTTAAGTGATATATACACATACATTATACAAAGATAAATATTACACAGAATAACATCGCAAACACAAAGATATAGGTTGTTCCGACCTCAAAGGAAGACATACGTCAACGGGAAGTTAATAATTTTTCTTTAGTTTAAATTTAAATTATAAATACAAGAGAAAAAATGAAAAAAAAAAATATTAACTAAAAACTAAATACTAAAAACTAAAAGATTAAAATTTTAGGTCGGACCGGGCTGGGCCAGGCCGGGTCAATGGTGGGTCAGACCTATTTCTCTAGTCCCGGGTCTGGAATTGGACCCATCCCGGCCCATGACCTGCATATATCACGGGCAGGATCAGGCCTGGCTCACTACATTATTTATATTTAACGAATATTAAAAGTTATTAATTTAACTAATAGCGTTTTCTTTTCTTTTATCTTTTTTTTTGGTTTTACTGGAAAGTTAAAAAAAGGAACACAAAAAGAAAGCTCTACTCAAAACTGATATAGAATAGGAAAACATGTGAATATATGGTCAAAGACAATTATGGACTCTTAACTCTCTCTCAAAACTGATATAGAATCCAAACCAAAAATTAATCACACCAAAAAAGAACAATTTTTCAAAACAGCTCCATTTCTTTTTTTTTTAATCGACCCACTTTTTTTATTTACCAAAACCGACTCGTTTTTTACCACGTCAGCCTAATCACCCTCCTAAACAGTCGGGGTTGTCAACCCCGACTATTTAGGAGGGTGTTAAACCCCAATTAGAAGCCTTAAACCCGACTGTTTAGGAGGTTGATTAGGCTGACGTGGTAAAAAATTGGTCGGTTTTGATAAATAAAAAATTGGATCGATTTTAAAAATAAAAAAATAAAATAAGGTTGTTTTGAAAAATTGTTCCACCAAAAAATTATCATATTAAAATTAATCTCTATAGTGCCAAATCAACATAAGAAAGGACAAGCAAAAACATTATTGAATTTACACATGGGATATGCTTTATGTGTATAGATATGATGACACTTGAGTATTAATTTCACTCGAAAGATTATACTGTAAAACATTCAAATTATTACAGTAATAATTACAAATTTACTAATTTGGAATAATTAAATCAACAAGAGGAGAAGAAAACATATTGTGAAAAATGAATAAATATTTGATATATAGGAATTTAGAATATAATTGTTTATGAATGCATCTTTATACTACCACTGTTAATTGTCATGTTATTTGTCTATTTGTTTATTTAAATTGCCAACAAATTAAATTGGAACTCTAAGAAGTTGCTAAGTAGCAACTAACTGATTGTTTTAAGATACAGTATACAATTATTTTGCTTGCGCTCGCACATGTGAGTCTTACATGTAAAATAAGTTATACGGAGTGGATAGTGGGAACTGAACCCGCATCATTAGCTTAGAAGGCTTGGGGTCTTTTTTTTTCTTTTCTACATGGGTTTTTTAATCACATGTATGTGTTTCTAAATAGAATTGAAGGAATTTTTTTAAACTATTGCTTCTTCTTTTCTAATTTTTATATATACTCTATTTTTTATATGGATATTGTTGATGGTTTATATGATCACACAGTCAGTTACATCTAGGATTGGATGAGGTTGTTGAGGATTGATGAGTGATCGTTTTCTTCCCTGACTTTATGTCCAGTTCTTGAATTGGGTGGTCAAAAGATCTGCACATGTAGAAACACGTAAGAGGGTAGGGATTGGTTCTCCCGTGGTTCCTCCAACGCTCAAATTAGCTGATGAACTTGAGTGGGGAAAAGAAAAACTGAGTGAGTTATTGTTGTGCAGTATGATTTTGCTGATTAGAGAATGTGGATCAGAATCCAGAATTCGGTCTGAAACGGTACATGTATTTATACATGGGTATAAGAGTAGATTAGTCACTTCGACCGAGCACATGAGGGCGGTGGCGAAATGTAGGCTGTCAGCAGAGTCAACCTCTGCTTTACAGGTGTCGACTGGTGACTGGAGGAAAGATAACTTCGGTATTAAATGAGAAGTGACTGGCAGCGTAGCAGAGCTCGCATGGTTCGATGAGTCATGAATGCTATCGAGGCATGTGAAATTACCCTAGAGGGTGATGAATAGGGTATTTGTTAATCTAATCCGATTGTGAAGCCAAATTAAAACTAATTAACAAATATCCTAGCAATGAGATATATATAATGGATATATGCAAGGATATGCAAGAATAAACAATATGACAATAGGCGAAATAAAAAAATGAGACAATAATAAGTGCGCTAATACCAAACACAAACACAAGCAAATCATCACGAAGTTCGGTCGACCTACGACCTACATCTCCTCTCCTCACCCTCGAGGATAATCTCTACTATCTCAAAAGATAACTACACAATCGGTTTTCAACGCTCACCGATAAACGTTTATAACACTCACAATGTAATCACACAACACACTCTCTAAATGTTGGCCTCTCACGTGTCGTATTCTTCAAGTGTTTGGATTTACAACCTCTCCCTAGGCTTTACAACTGACGCCACTCCTCTTGGAATTGACCACGTCTCTCACCAACCACTTCTCTCGATGCACTTGTGTATTACAATGGATCTCAACATATAGTCTCACAAATATAAAGTTTTTGTTCTCTAACAAGATGAGAACTCAATTAAGCTCACACTCAAATATATCACTCACCACAACCTAATTATATAAAGTATGAGATGCTACAAGCTTAATAGGGGGTTGTGGTGAGTGATACATTGAGTGTGAGTTTAATTGAGTTCTCATATTATTAGAGAACAAAATCATTTATACTTGAGCTTAATTTGTGAGAACACATTATAATACACAAGTACACCAAGAGGAGTGTGTGGTGAGAGACGAGATCGATTCTAAGAGGCGTGACATCGGTAGTAAAGCCTAGGGAGAGGTAGTAAATCCGAGCATTTGAGAAAGTCGACACGGGCTAGGCCAACACTTAGAGGGTGTATTGTGTGATTACAATTGTGTGAGTTGTAAAAGTTTTCGGTTAGCTAGAAAACCGATTGTGTGACTTGTAAACATTTTTGGTGAACATTGAAAACAGTTTGTGATAGTGGAGATTCTCCTCGTGAATGAGGAGCGAAGACGTAGGTCGGGAGTGACCGAACTCCGTGATCACATTGTGTGTTTGCGATTATCATTTATCACTATCTCATTTGTATATTTGTTCATGTTTATTTCACACTTGTTTAATTACACATCCTTGCTCATATTTTATTTAATATCAATCTTGCTAGGATATAATTATTAATAAGTTTTCAAATTGGTATTAAATCGGATTAGATTAGCAAATACCCTATTCAAACCCCCTTCTAGAGTAATTTCAGGTGTCACCATATAATTAATAGTACCAATCGTCACATCATTAGTAACACTACCAATTATCCTTCAATGAACTACCATGAATTTTTATTTTTAACAAAGTCCCTCTACTTTTTGTTTATTCTAAGAAACTAGAATGCATTTTTATCAAACAATCACTTTTGATTTAATTACAAATACAAAACTAAATTAGATTGTTAATTTCTTGTTGCACTTGCTCTTTTTTATATTTTCAAAACAAATACGTACCCTTCATTTTCAATCAAAGAGTTGTCCTCTTTTAATATTAGAGAAAATTTGATATCTTGGTACGTAAGATTAATGTTGTAGGAGGAAATGTGTTAATGCTTGCCACTCATCGAGTGAACCTCTACCAATATATTGGAGGATGTGGTGTCACGTGACACAACTCTTCCTTGAAGATACATCCGCTAAAGTCATCTCCAACAGCTTCCCTAAAAAATTCTCCAAAATAGGGAAGCAATAGTCATATTCTTCAAATTATTTTTGCTCCAACTCTAACAGCTTCCTCATTTTGAAAAATCCTAAATTTATTACAATAATAATAAAAATATTCTACATCTTTGACATGAACTTTAACAATAAAGATTTAGACATGAACTTTTTGTTTTTTGCCCCCTCATTTTATAGTGTTGAGTCGTTTTTTGAGTAGTTGGAGACTTGAAGAAATAGTGTTGAGTCGTTTTTTGAGTAGTTGGAGACTTGAAGAACGTGAAACATTTATGACAAAGCTCTCCCCAAAAATTTAAAGAATGTTGCAGATTTGGGGAATGCTCCCATTTTTTTTCTCCTCCATCCCTATTTTGAGAAATGTGATGGGGAATCTATTGGACCAAAAAAAACCCAAAATTCTTCAAAAATAAAAATACCAATAAAATGGGGAAGGTGTTGGAGATGCTCAGAGAGTAGAGAGTAACATGGAGATAATATGCTTACAACGAAAGTTAGTAGCGAGGTATAATGAGAACTTAACATGATAAAGGTTAGTAATGCGATTCACTTGTAGAATTTAAGTTGGCATGTTCTTTGTTTATTCTACACGTGTCACCAAAGCAAACAATTTTATGCGCTTCAACCATGGATAAGATAATGTGCATAGTTTGATCTACCTTTGATAAGGAAAACTCCTCAGGGACCCCAAAATAGGGGACCCTGAGGGTGTTGGAGTCATGACATACAACGCAGCGGAAAAAACATATCATGACTATTAATCAAAATTAATTAAATATTAGAAAAATACCTGAAACGCTTTCCGAATTTCTATAATAATCTGTCCCGAGATCAATCCAAAATAGCTTCCTCAAGAGAAAAAGCCTCCAATTGAAATCCACCCGTCACCGTAGAGGAGCAATACTGAGAGATAGGTTCTCAAAAATCTATTTCTTCATATTATCTTCATAAGATTTTCAATCTCATCTATCTATTCTCATAAGGCTACATATGAACCCTATTTATAGGATTACACTAGTCTTAGAGATTTTAACTTTAAACAATTCATAATTATCTAGAACTCTATCCATAACAATTAAGGATAGAATAGATTTGTTCAAAAACTTTATCCATAACAATTAAGGATAGAAATAAATTTATTCAAAAACTTTATCCATAACAATTAAGGATAGAAATAGAATTGCATTGCATGTATACCTCTTCTAATGACATTAGTGAGACCAATTGGGTCCCATATCGAGAACCAATTATTAATCAAATTAATAATTTTAATTTAACAATCAAATCCCTATCCGACCAATTGTTCATAAAAGCTCTTCCATAATATGGGATTAATTATTAATAAATAATATCTTACATTCAATCCCTTCCAGTATCATTTATTTTAGGTAACTCTTTTAAGCAGGACAACTCACCTATTTGCTCATGCCTAAATTTGCAATTCCCATGAACATAAATAAAAATTATTTTGAAACATCAAAATATTTTATTTTTTATAAGAAAATAAATTTTGTAAAAATATTTTCAAAGCTACCTGCCGGCAGGAATTTAATAGCTTCATGGGAATGCATAATAAATTAACTCATCATAATGAGCATACTGGATCCTATCTAGACATCCATCATTTTCCTAAATGAAATTTAGCAACCCAATGTTTCAGGTTGTGTAGCGCTTGCTAAACAAGCTTAACCATCACATCAAAGCATACTAAATTATCAAATCGAAAATGATAATATCATCAAGTCAAAGGGACCATGTAACAATTTGAACTCTCTATCTCTTAGGTGACTCATCCTAGAGAATTCAAATACGGTCTAGTGCTACACACATCATAATGCGTGCTTATGACATACACCCGGAGAATCTCCATTCTCGATGGTTGAGACCCACCACCATATCTCATATATCGGTGTCATGCATAATAACCTGTTATAACAAAGTTATCCTTTACTAGTTATAGGTTAAGCACAAATTTAAGAAATTTCTAAGTTAGATCATATCTCCAAGCAAGTGACCATCACAATGCATGATCTAACAAAATAACTTCTAAGGATATATATAACAATTATATAAATAATACCCAAATTATGTGCAACAATTAAATTTATTAACATTACAATATTATTACATAATTTGTATTGGATGTTCAAGGGCAAATTATTAATTACTATTCCAGCAATCTCCCACTTGCCCTAACATCCAATCAGATATAATCCTTACTCCCATCTGTCAAAAACATTTTAAGACAATGGTCTATAAAAGGACATTAAATGTTATCTGCTCAGCCATCTATTAAACCATAACATATTTCTTCTTATTAACCTTTAATAAGATAATTTTTCTTTCTAAGCTTCTTGCAACAGCTCCATTACTATCAAATAATAATGAGAAAGAAAATTATTACAAGAAATAATATTAAGCTTATGGAATAACTCATTAATCCATATTCCTTCTTTTAATGATTTAACATGGCACTACATATTCTGCTATTATTATTAATGATATAAATATAACCCGAAACAGACTTTCTATTATTATGATTGGATTGAAAACTACTTACAAGATCAATAACCTTTTTGGGACACATTTCCTTAAAGAGAGATTGTTTATGTCTTATAGGAACCTTTCCTTTCTTGGAATCTTATTAAGTTGAATCTTTTATGGATCTTATCCATATAAGTAGATTGTGACAACTCTATATATCTATTTCTCTATCTATATAGAGTTTAAGATCTACGATATAGAATGTCAAAAGAAAATCCTTCATAAAGAACTAAATCTTACTTTTACTCATGACATTAAAAAATATCATTCTTAATGAGCAATATGTCATCAACATGCAATGATAGGAATATAATGGACTTACTTTATTGTTCCTTATACACACATTATTTCTTTTTAAGGATATGATTAAAATCAATTTCCTTAAACATTTCATCAAAATGAATGTTTGATTGATTAAGTTCATAACTTTAATTGATTCAATTAATCAATTTTATCTTCTTGAATTTTACATACTTGATTCTATAATATGTAAATATCTTCTTAAAGATATCCATTCAAGAAGGTTATTTTAAAATCCATTTATTGATATCTTATATTCATAACACGTTGAAATGACTAAATGGATCCTTATGAACTATAATATTACAATTAGAGGAAAAGATTCTTCAATAATTAATACCCGTTTGTCATCAAATATGATATCAGGTCTCTTACATGAAATCATGTCCAACATGACTTTTGTGTAAGTTTTAGGATTTTTATTCTCCTTGTTACTTTTCATCAAATATATTTTAACAAGGCTACTGTACTATACAGGTGGATGAAAATCCTGTTTGATCTCCTAATTGTAATCAGTGTATTCAACAATAAATTTAGTAAGTAAATCTACATTTACTTTATTACTTAAAGCTCCCACTAAATTTATACAATCTTCAACTCATTTGAAGTTTCTCCCACTGGATTAAATAACTCTCCCACTAAAGAAAACAAATTTTCTCTTGATCTTTAATCAAAATTTTAATTTAATCCAATCAAATAATCATAACCCTTGAACAACAACACCATAGTTTGATCTAATCAAACTTTTAATTTAATCTAATTAATTTCAGTTTAACAAATTAAACTGGGATGAATAGTAACCATGATGAACAGTATTTCCGGCGGATGAACAGTACCGCCGGCCGTGAACAGTGTTCTCGTCGATGAACAGAATCAGTACCTACTGCCGTGAAAAGTTTCTCGGCATTGAACAGTAGCACCTTTCGTGAACAGTCCGGCGATGAACAGTCCAATATCCGGTGAAAACAGTGTCGGTCATGAACAGTAACATTCACCGATGAACAGTAATCCGAATTAAAAAAATAATTTAATCTTATTAAATTATTACAGATTGGATTCTAAACCCGCTCTGATACCATCTGTTGGAGTCATGACATACAACGCAGCGGAAAAAGCATATCATGACTATTAATCAAAATTAATTAAATATTAGAAAAATACCTGAAACGCTTTCCGAATTTCTATAATAATCTGTCCCGAGATCAATCCAAAATAGCTTCCTCAAGAGAAAAAGCCTCCAATTGAAATCCACCCGTCACCGTAGAGGAGCAATACTGAGAGATAGGTTCTCAAAAATCTATTTCTTCATATTATCTTCATAAGATTTTCAATCTCATCTATCTCTTCTCATAAGGCTACATATGAACCCTATTTATAGGATTACACTAGTCTTAGAGATTTTAACTTTAAACAATTCATAATTATCTAGAACTCTATCCATAACAATTAAGGTTAGAATAGATTTGTTCAAAAACTTTATCCATAACAATTAAGGATAGAAATAGATTTATTCAAAAACTTTATCCATAACAATTAAGGATAGAAATAGAATTGTATTGCATGTATACCTCTTCTAATGACATTAGTGAGACCAATTGGGTCCCATATCGAGAACCAATTATTAATCAAATTAATAATTTTAATTTAACAATCAAATCCCTATCCGACCAATTGTTCATAAAAGCTCTTCCATAATATGGGATTAATTATTAATAAATAATATCTTACATTCAATCCCTTCCAGTATCATTTATTCTAGGCAACTCTTTTAAGTAGGACAACTCACCTATTTGCTCATGTCTAAATTTGCAATTCCCATGAACATAAATAAAAATTATTTTGAAACATCAAAATATTTTATTTTTTATAAGAAAATAAATTTTGTAAAAATATTTTCAAAGCTACCTGCCGGCAGGAATTTAATAGCTTCATGGGAATGCATAATAAATTAACTCATCATAATGAGCATACTGGATCCTATCTAGACATCCATCATTTTCCTAAATGAAATTTAGCAACCCAATGTTTCAGGTTGTGTAGCGCTTGCTAAACAAGCTTAACCATCACATCAAAGCATACTAAATTATCAAATCGAAAATGATAATATCATCAAGTCAAAGGGACCATGTAACAATTTGAACTCTCTATCTCTTAGGTGACTCATCCTAGAGAATTCAAATACGGTCTAGTGCTACACACATCATAATGCGTGCTTATGACATACACCCGGAGAATCTCCATTCTCGATGGTTGAGACCCACCACCATATCTCATATATCGGTGTCATGCATAATAACCTGTTATAACAAAGTTATCCTTTACTAGTTATAGGTTAAGCACAAATTTAAGAAATTTCTAAGTTAGATCATATCTCCAAGCAAGTGACCATCACAATGCATGATCTAACAAAATAACTTCTAAGGATATATATAACAATTATATAAATAATACCCAAATTATGTGCAACAATTAAATTTATTAACATTACAATATTATTACATAATTTGTATTGGATGTTCAAGGGCAAATTATTATTACTATTCCAGCAATCTCCCACTTGCCCTAACATCCAATCAGATATAATCCTTACTCCCATCTGTCAAAAACATTTTAAGACAATGGTCTATAAAAGGACATTAAATGTTATCTGCTCAGCCATCTATTAAACCATAACATATTTCTTCTTATTAACCTTTAATAAGATAATTTTTCTTTCTAAGCTTCTTGCAACAGCTCCATTACTATCAAATAATAATGAGAAAGAAAATTATTACAAGAAATAATATTAAGCTTATGGAATAACTCATTAATCCATATTCCTTCTTTTAATGATTTAACATGGCACTACATATTCTGCTATTATTATTAATGATATAAATATAACCCGAAACAGACTTTCTATTATTATGATTGGATTGAAAACTACTTACAAGATCAATAACCTTTTTGGGACACATTTCCTTAAAGAGAGATTGTTTATGTCTTATAGGAACCTTTCCTTTCTTGGAATCTTATTAAGTTGAATCTTTTATGGATCTTATCCATATAAGTAGATTGTGACAACTCTATATATCTATTTCTCTATCTATATAGAGTTTAAGATCTACGATATAGAATGTCAAAAGAAAATCCTTCATAAAGAACTAAATCTTACTTTTACTCATGACATTAAAAAATATCATTCTTAATGAGCAATATGTCATCAACATGCAATGATAGGAATATAATGGACTTACTTTATTGTTCCTTATACACACATTATTTCTTTTTAAGGATATGATTAAAATCAATTTCCTTAAACATTTCATCAAAATGAATGTTTGATTGATTAAGTTCATAACTTTAATTGATTCAATTAATCAATTTTATCTTCTTGAATTTTACATACTTGATTCTATAATATGTAAATATCTTCTTAAAGATATCCATTCAAGAAGGTTATTTTAAAATCCATTTATTGATATCTTATATTCATAACACGTTGAAATGACTAAATGGATCCTTATGAACTATAATATTACAATTAGAGGAAAAGATTCTTCAATAATTAATACCCGTTTGTCATCAAATATGATATCAGGTCTCTTACATGAAATCATGTCCAACATGACTTTTGTGTAAGTTTTAGGATTTTTATTCTCCTTGTTACTTTTCATCAAATATATTTTAACAAGGCTACTGTACTATACAGGTGGATGAAAATCCTGTTTGATCTCCTAATTGTAATCAGTGTATTCAACAATAAATTTAGTAAGTAAATCTACATTTACTTTATTACTTAAAGCTCCCACTAAATTTATACAATCTTCAACTCATTTGAAGTTTCTCCCACTGGATTAAATAACTCTCCCACTAAAGAAAACAAATTTTCTTCTTGAGTTATATAAATCCTAATTATCAAGCTTGACTTTATAAAAGAACATATTTCTAGTAATAATTATTGTCTGAAAACTACACTAGGATTATCAATATAATACCTAGTACTTTCTTTAGGATAACCTATACTGGATCCTATCTAGACATCCATCATTTTCCTAAATGAAATTTAGCAACCCAATGTTTCAGGTTGTGTAGCGCTTGCTAAACAAGCTTAACCATCACATCAAAGCATACTAAATTATCAAATCAAAAATGACAATATCATCAAGTCAAAGGGACCATGTAACAATTTGAATTCTCTATCTCTTAGGTGACTCATCCTAGAGAATTCAAATACGGTCCAGTGCTACACACATCATAATGCGTGCTTATGACATACACCCGGAGAATCTCCATTCCCGATGGTTGAGACCCACCACCATATCTCATATATCGGTGTCATGCATAATAACCTGTTATAACAAAGTTATCCTTTACTAGTTATAGGTTAAGCACAAATTTAAGAAATTTCTAAGTTAGATCATATCTCCAAGCAAGTGACCATCACAATGCATGATCTAACAAAATAACTTCTAAGGATATATATAACAATTATATAAATAATACCCAAATTATGTGCAACAATTAAATTTATTAACATTACAATATCATTACATAATTTATATTAGATGTTCAAGGGCAAATTATTATTACTATTCCAGCAGAGGGGACATGTGAGGTGTCAGTCCTGGGGGGCTGATTTACTGTTCATGAACAGTAAATCAGCCCCCAAACTGACACCTCACCTCTCCCGTCAGGGGTCCCCTATTTGGGGTCCCTGTAACACTACTCCTTTGATAAATGATGCCGAGTGCCACCACTTTGACCAGAGGACCCCCTACGATTATCGTAGGAAACCCATGTCAGAAACATTATTGCATAGGTCTCACATAGGCTTTATTTAGCTAATTTCCGCATTCACTACAGTTTAGCATCATAGCTGCTTCATGGCCATTAGTGTGGGTTTGCAAGAGAAACGATTATAGCTCCAAGTTTAGTTAGAAACCTGAGATTAATATACTATTTCCTCGTAAGAAAACAGTATAATTTCTAAGCCATGGTGAATTTATGGTCCTTCCTCCTCTAAGTTTGAGATCCAGTAGTCTTATAATTTAATAAGGTTATTCGCTAAAGATGAAATGTGAGATTAGTCAATAAGTCCGGACTTTTATGGAAATTAACGCTAGGAACACGAGGTGGATGACGATCGTCGGGCCAACAAAGCTGAGAGCCGACGCGAAGCGAGAAAGAAGCAGTCTTTCTCCAGCCACGTCCCCATAACACTGCTGCGCATATTCCTCCTCAACTTTTCCATATTTGCTAGATCCTCTTTACATCCCCAAGGCCCCCAAGCAGAAGGTTTTTTTCCTATACCGGTCCCTTACTTCTTCTTATTTGAAGTAGGCCCTCAATTTATTGAGCTACTAGCCTCAAATCTTACGAGTTGCCTCAAATCTTATGAGTTACCTTAAGGCACCGTTTGGATAATGGAAGCATTAGAAGTAAGAAATAGGTTATAGAAGTAACTTTTAAAATTGTGAAATAGGAAGTAGTGGAAATAATACTTTTTTTGTTTGTTTCGTATATTTTTAGAAGTAATGGAAGTAGAACTTCTTCTTCATTTACTTTTTTTGTTTGGATAACATTTGGAAATATTACTAGGAAGTAATTTTATCAATGAAAAGCTGTTAGAAGTAACCGATAAAGAAAATATTAATAAAAAAATTATTTATTTCCTAATTAATATGCATTTCAACTACTTCCGAGCTACTTCTGAATATTAAGGATTGGAAAACTATTTTGGAAGTAAGGATGACACGTAGGTGCCACATAAGCATTTAAGAAAGTAATGGAAGTAAGTTTTTCAAAGAACCAAACATGTTTTTTTGCTTGGAAATAGCAGAAGTAGCATTTACTTATTTTACTTTAGCTACTTCATAATTACTTTCGTGCAAACAAACCGGCCCTAAATTAGTTCCTCCAACTGTCGCTTAATTTGAGATGAATATTTATTCTATTATCGTGTAATGCTAGTCACATATTTCCATATAGCCATTTTAATGAAACTTATTTACATCACAAATTTGCTTAAAACTCATATCCATTCTTTTTCTACGGTCATCTCCTCACCCTACCCTTTTTATAATATATTTTCTCTCTATCTCAAATCTAACGAGCATGCACTTAATGAGGTTTAATGGATATAACCATTCATGGTTAATCACTAAAACTAACTAAACCCGTCACGGTTATCATATTAGATAAGAATTCTAGAGATGAGACTAATTTGAAACAACTTATAAGATTCGGGGAGCAAATAGCAATTTCCATTATATGAGAGGGGCTAATGTCAAACCTATTAAAGATCTAAGGGCTGAAACGAAAAGAAACCTACATGTAAAAGCGAAAATCCCCAATTCCGTCATACGAAAGAAAATATATATATATCCTTTATTAAAAAAGAAAGAAAGAAAGAAAGGTTAAAAAAGATATTCACCCAGAGCAGGGAAAGGAAATATGGGAATGGCGGACGCTAAGCAGGTGGAACAACTCTTCGATCAGAAGAAGCCCGTCAAGAATCCTCTCGTTCCTGTTGGTAATTTTCCGTTTTCCCCCCTTCATTAATCTGCAATTTCCACCTGATTCTGTATCCGATAAGAGTTCGATGCCCTTGATCTAAGAAATCATGTTCGATTATCAAACTACACCGTGAAACCTGCGAGATTGCGAACTGCTTATTTATCTAATTATTTAGTTTATGTTATTTTAGTTGTAAAAATCGAGTCTTTAGATGAATCTCGTTAGCTGTTAGAGGCATTGGAAAAAAAATAATCTCACAGGGTTACTTTTAGATTCACCCATTTGCTTGTATGCGGTAGAATAAAAGGCGTGTAAAATAGCGCTGCATTCCATTAAAAGATCTTAAGGAGACATCTAGATAGGAGACTAACAACATAACAAGTACATAAATGCATCAACAATGTCTAAATACGTACGTGCGGAAAATACAATTCCTTGTGGTTGTTGATATCCTGTCTGTTAGTGACAGCTGTGGAGGATGTGTTAAGAATTGATATGGATCGATATATTGAGTGACCTTGTCCTTCGAGTGTCTAAACAAGGTTAACCCACATGGTATAGAAACCATTTTGCTGGTTATTGACAACATAATTAAAAACTTTTGTTACTGAAGTGAAGTCTCGCCGGATGGTCCAACGTGTTGCAGTTGTACCTGTTCCATATGGCTTTATGGCTCTTACTATCTGCCTTCCTTCTAGTAGTCTTGAAGGAATTGGCGGAACCAAGTAATAAGCCACATTTTCTGACAGACTAGCTATTATTGCATAATACATAATGTGAAAGTCCCTGCAATACGCATTTTCGAAAGTCGTCCCCATTAACTATGGATTTTCTGCATTTAGCTAATCGAAGAAAGCCTCTGGCATCTAATGGAGCCTAAATATCTGAATATACGTGGTTGAATCACATCCAGTATCTCAATTTTTGGTAAGGAGATGGTAGCTTGGAAGGAACAGGGGCACTTCCCTTCTATGAAGCACGGACACGCATAACATGAAGCCGTGTCGTGTCGTGTCGTGTCCGTGTCGGACACACGTGTCGAACACACGTATCCTATGTATTTTTTACGATTTGCCTCGTGTCGGCGTGTCGGATGACCGTGTCGGATCCGTGTCCGTGCTACATAGCTTCCCTTCTTACTTCATCTCCAACAAGCTCAATAGTGATTCAGCCAAAGCACCAATTTCCAGTCCTGAAGCTAATTCAATAGCTCCTTCCTGTTCCTTATGCACCCCCCACCAACATATGCACCCGCACACACACAAGCAAAAAAAGGAAATAAAATAGAAATAAATAAATATGTAGTCTCGCATTCCTTTATGCTCACAAATGGGCAATGGTATGATGGCTTAGCAGACAATGTTTAAGAAGTGCTAGGTTCCAGGTGTGCTAGGAAGTTCCTAACACCTATAACCGCTTAAGCAATCACCTGGACTTCTAGAAAGCTACTTAGCCAAAGCTCCATATCTAGGTCACTTAGGCACCCATCTGGGCTACTTTTTACAACAATGCGGTAAAAGGGTTTGTTTCAGATTGAAAACATAATGTATACTGTTTTATTTGTTTCTGGACGTATGGCACAAAAAAGGGATGTTTGGGTTTCTGCCAGGGCAAAAACATAAGCTGGAACCAGTTAATGTTGTTGTTGGATTTTGCCTGGGGCTTTATCGGGCTATAAGCGTTCCATTTAGAGTTTTCCTTTTGGCTAGAAGGTTTGGCACGAACAGCAGGTGGAGATCAAAGTTGGGAGACTTAGAGGTTTAAGGTGGGGAAGCAAATAGAGATAAAGGAAAATGGAATATGGAAGATTTGATGCATTCTTGTTGAACTATTGCACATCCATATCAATCAGTGTCGTGAACGAAGAAAAATTGTCTGGTTCATGAATTCAGAACATGCATGAATCCTTCATCAATAAACACCTGGCAGGGTCTACTTGTACAAAAGGACAATTATCGCTGGGTTTCAAATATTTCTTAAACAGTTCAAAGACTTGAATACATACATAGGTAGAGATGACCTTCTTCTACTTGCACAAAGAACGAAACCTGATTTTT
The DNA here is from genome assembly GCF_001876935.1 of Asparagus officinalis. Classification (NCBI taxonomy): domain Eukaryota; kingdom Viridiplantae; phylum Streptophyta; class Magnoliopsida; order Asparagales; family Asparagaceae; genus Asparagus; species Asparagus officinalis. The sequence continues at coordinate 98,434,879 of NC_033798.1, read as the reverse complement.
GAAGCATTGCTTAAATAGTCAACATCAATATAGACATATTTAAATGCATCAGATCTATATAATAAGAAGTCTAATGGCATAATATTTGTAACACCTTGTCTAAATGAGAACAAATCTAACCGTGAAGCTCTCTGATGTCTTTGTGAATGAACTTAAAACTTTCTTGATCCCTTTCCCCTTTCACCCTTTTATCATCAAGTTGGACTAGGTATCATTGGAGAATGTACAAGCTGGAGCAGGATTCCATGAGCTTTTAAATATTGATTCTGCAAGTTCTGCATTGGCAAATTCACACTGCAAAGAGTCAAAGACCTTTCAACATGCCTTGATCTCAATGCAACACATAAGGCTAAGCCACACGCTTCTGCTTGATTGGTTAGGGTGCAAGATGCACTATGCTAGATCTCTTGCAAATGTCTGTTTATAGGTCATTGCAGCACTTAACTTGCTAGTTGCTACATATCTTCATAAGTCAGGATCTTATCTGATTTATTAGCGTAGTTAGATAGCCATCTTCTATAATTTTTCTATACTTTCTCTCTGTATTTAGTTTGTAGCATCAATACTTTCAAGAAGGAGACATAACTATAGCAGATAGGTCATCGATTGATGGCTCGCCTGCCCGACACGCTATGTATTCAGTACTTGGACTCTCCAATACTTGACAGATATGTGTTGGATACTTGACATATTTAGATGTATCAAAGACATCGTAGATGAACCCTGAGATTAGAAAGTTAAAAGTCAAATATATGGGCAGTGGGTGAGCAATTCTATTTGATTTATACATCTATTGCTTTTATATAATTCGTCCAATTTCTGAATAAAATAAAATGATGGTTCTTGTGACTATTAACTTGGATAACTTGAAAATATTTCGTATCTGAGGTGAACATTTATTTTTGTAAACACAATTCTAATGTAGTCTAAATATTTAACATTTGCCTTATGTATGTAATAATTTTCGTAGTCATGCATGTTTCTTCCATTTATATGTACTAAGGTTTTTAACATTTGCCTTATCTGTGTACTACGGTTTGACACCCCATATTGCTAAAAATTTCCCCTTGTTCTTTCTCACTGGTTTACTGTCCTGCATAGCAGGGAATGCAAGTAACTATCTTTTTAAGGCAATAATCTAGTCACTTTTTTAAAATCATTTTCCTCTGTTTCTGTATATATATTGAATAGAGCCCTCTTCATCAAAAGTTGTCAAATGCTACTGCTAGTCCTTCTTGTTCCTTTCCTTGTTACTTCCCTATTCATTGAAAGTAAACAGATTTATGGTAGATGTAGACTTCCCTAATTCCTGTCCGTTATGGCTCTTTAAAATCTAAGCCTAGGTCTATGGTATTTTGTTGTAATGGCCAAGGTTTTTTGTTCCTGCTTCCTTTTTCTTTGTATCTTCATTGTTTTTAAATATTGTTTCAGGGCCTTCGCCTCTTTTGTTTTCTTTGTTTTTTTTCTCTTCTGGTAATGGTTAAAATGAGCGAGGAAGGGAGCGGAAGGAGGGAAAATTTATAGAGAGCCTATTCTGTTGTGAATAGCCTTCGGATGGTTTCTTCAGTAGCATCATCTGAGGGGCAAAGGGTATAGATAACTGAAAAAGGGAATAAAAACAGAAAAGTGTTTGGGAGAAGGGTGGGGGGTGGGGGGAGGTTATCTTCATGGACAGAAATGAGTAGGATCTTGGATTCTAATCATCTTCATCAAGATTACTAACAGAGACATCATCTTCACTTGCCTGAATTGAAGCAAAGCATGAGGCGTCATGGATGCCTGACCGGTCTATTGTTTAAGGTCTTAAGGTACAAGGTATATATTTAGGAGAATAATTATGTTATTACTGTCTGATACAAGGACAAATGCATTAAATACAGATGGCATCTAGTTGAGGTCGTTCTATAGAGGAGGGTGTAGGTCACTTAGCAGGCTTATACTTATTACTATCAACAGCTTCAGTATACTGGGATTCGAAGCTTGTGTGTCATCAATTACAATCCTAGCAATGGTTCCAACAATTTCTAAGAACCTCAATGCTAAGTTTATGTTATCTTGTTATACTTTTGGAGAGTGGATATTTCAATGCTTGCTCGATAAAAATGGTTTACTTTACAGAAGGTTTGCGGTTATTGAGGTGACTCCTAATTCTAATGAAAGAAAAGCACAGCAAGCCAAGCACAATAAAGTGAGGGAGACACACAAGATGATAATTTCTGTATTCATCAGAATTAAAAGAAGTTGATTGTCAATAGAGGAGATCTGCACACAGTATAATCAGAAACATATAACTGATGTGGGTTTGCATTGACAGTATGCTTTGCAAAGTCTTTTTGTTGGCAATACGTGGCATTGTACCTGTGTCTGCTATCCGTGTTCTTCTCAGTACAGAGTCATGCTTTAACTACTGAGTTCAGCTTTAGAGAGCTGAATCACACGCACTTAAGCATCCTAGGTATTGTTTGCACTTGATGCAAATGAATCATAACCGTCCAACCTGCACCTCGGCCTTCTCCTCTGCAAATTTTGTCCAGATTAGGCAGCAAGACAAAGTTCAAGGACAAACTATGCTAGAAGAAAAATGAAATGAAGCTATTCAAATAAAGGCTACTAAGTTGTTAATTAAACTGTGCCTTTTGCAAATTTTGTTGTACATGATGCCGAGTTAGGTATCTGGGTAAGTTGAACTCTTCGAAGAGAATACGGGAGTTTCCTTTGAGTTAGGGATCATATTTGATTTTTTTATCGTTCAGTTTTAAGTTTATGTTTTATTTGCAGAAGAAAAAATAGATTCCAGTAAACTGATTCCATCTCTCGTAATTTACTGTTCAGTGCTTTTATTTCATGTTTGGAGATTAAGTCTTGAGTCGGAGGTCATAATATGCACGTACTGTTCATATAACCTGAAAGAAGGTCGTTTGTGGAGAAATTGAATAAAAGTTGAGTTTTCTGGTGACATTATCTTGAAATCCCAGTCTTTGGTTCTTTCTTACTGGTTTTGTGCCTTAACTTGTCTGGTAATATCTATCTAAAGCCACACCTCAGGCAGGTTTTTCCTTATATCCGCATGTTCTTTCTATCACATTATGAGTAGCAGCTGCAGCACACTCTTTTAGTAAATGTTGTCACGTACTAGTTTTGTCATTAAAATGTTGCTGTATATGGAATATCAGTCTCTTGTCGCTGATCATCATAGTTCTTAAAACCTTATCATACACATACATTCCTGGCATTAAAGCACCTGGTCTTGAGGGCTTATCATTTGAAACTGAAAAATAGAACATGCCCATTCTGTTCATTATTTGCCTTTAAAAGTTGGTCATCCTCAATCTGAAGAGTCACAAGGAGCACAAAGACGGGGAGTTCAAGATTGCTTTACATACAAGCCTATGTTGGATATTATTGGTGTTTAGATCTAGTAGATATTATGAGATATTGTTGAGATTTTGTGGGATGTGATTAGATAAGATTTTATCTGATAGCTACGTTGTAATATCCTCTTAGTCTCTATTTAAGAGAGATTAAGGTTAGAAGAATAATGAACTTTGCCCTTTTCTATTTGTGTACATGGTATCGGAGCCTACTTGATCCTAAAGAACTTCTCCATAGATCTCAGGGCCGTCGAGGGGTTTTTGCATGGCCTTGTTCATGCTCCGCATGGCCTTGTTCATGCTCCCCTTGACGGCATTGACCACATCTTTCGCTTCGACAATAACTTTGGCTTCGGATTCGACAATATCTTTGGCTTCTACATCATTCGACTCCAAGATCAAAAACCCTAACCTAGAAAAAAGCTAGACTAAAGAATTTTTTTTGTTCCTATTCATCGGGTACTGCTCACCGACAACAGCAATCCGTAGATACAGTTCATCGTGAACAGTAGCTCTCTCTTTCGTCAGTTGGATGCAAAAGTGTTTGATTTTGGCATTGTTTTTTTGGCTGACCCATTTTGGCATTGTTTTTTTGGCTGACCCATCTAGAGTTTCTACTTCTTACTGCCTAACTCATTTAGGGTCACTACTGGCTTATCTCTTTAGGATTTCTACTGGCTTTCCTGTCTAAGGTTTCTTCTACATGTGACTAAACTTCACTGATTATTGGCGTCTTCAAGTGTTCCGGGTAAAGATGACATTACCAAAACCTTTGCAACTAGTTGTTTCATTCTTGTTTGTAACAAGTTGGACATATATAGTTTATATGCTCCGGTTTAAGGAAGTGTGTTGGATATTATTGGTATTTAGATCTAGTAGATATTATGACTTATGAGATATTGTGAGATGTAATTAGATATAATTTTATTTCATACATATTTTATAATATCCTTTCTATTCTCTATTTAAGAGAGGTTACAATTAGATGAGTAATGAACTTTGATTTTTCTATTTCTCTACAGCTTGCAACCTAGTAACTAATGTTTCAAGAGCTAGCCATGTCTAAGATCCAGTTATCTTGACAGTGCACATGCATTCTTAGGGTTGGGCCCAACCCGGTTCGAACCATGAGCCGAACTGGCCCAGCCCAATTTGGGTCTGAACTCGGGCAACCCAACCTAGCCTACTTTGGTGGCGGTTCATGGACCGTGCTTGGTTTTGATCCAAACTCAAGACCAAAGAAGTAGGCCCAACCCACTATAGGCCCAACTCACCAATGGTCAGGCCCGACCCACCCCGTCCGATCCAAGTTTAGTATACATATTTACTTTGTTAGTAAAAAATAACCAGGCCTCAGGCAATCAGGTGTTCCTTCAAAGTCTGAATTGCGTATATCTTTGTATTTGTGCTGTTTTTCTGTGTGATGTTTATATATATATATATATATATATATATATATATATATATATCATTTAAAAAATGTTTAGTAAAGAAAATTATATATACATATGTGTGTGTGCGCGCGCGTGTGTGTGTTTCCATTTTTATCTTAATTCAAGCTCTTAATACTAGAAATAATTGTAAAAATGTGAGCTTGAGAACTCTCCAAACATACTTACTTTTCTTTTCCTTATCAAAACTACTAGACTAATCTTTATTATTTGTCTAATTATTTTCTCATAACTATGTGAATAGCACTTGAGAACATGAATCTCGTGCTGCTTAGTAGGTTAACGCCAGGTCACGGGCCTGAACCAGCCCGACCCACTCTCACTGCAATGCATTCTTTTGTAATGTTAATATGTAGCTTCTTCAACTTCAATCGATAATTTTATAGTCATGGTTCTTTGATGTACCATTACCACCTCAGAAATCAATTCCATATATTTTAACAGCTTGAGATCAAGTTTACAAAAAAAACAGCCTCTGTTATCAATAAATGCCACCAATAATCTTTTGCCAGCTTAGCACGTTTCATTATTTCACATAAGATTTTGTTTTTTCTTTCACTATAGATCCCTGGTGTTCTTTACCTTGATGAAGTTAATCCAGATCAAATGTTACACTACTTACAGCCCCCCCCCCCCCCCCCCCCCCTCCCTCTCTCATTTTCACTTGAGATCCTGCCCAGTTTTGTTCTTGCGCGTAAATTAGAGCTTGATCAAATTTAAAGAACTTAGTTTCTAGGAGGCATTAATGACTATTAGCCTTTTGATCTAATACTTGTTTATATCAGGTGCACTGATCACAGCCGGTGTGCTTACGGCTGGGCTGATCAGTTTCAGACAAGGGAACTCTCAGTTGGGCCAGAAGTTAATGAGGGCTCGTGTCGTAGTTCAGGGTGCGACAGTTGCTTTGATGGTTGGAAGTGCTTACTATTATGGAGAACAATTTAGGGGTTCAAAAAAGTGAAGCCATATAGAATAATATTGGTATACTACTATGCCTTGTTTGTTATTTTGATGGTGATTTGCACTTTAACAATGTTCCAAATAAAACCACACTTACTTTGCCAAATCATTTTCTTTCCCGTGGATAAATGACAGTATAGTTATTCTGCTGATGAATTGTTTTCAGGGATGAAATGAATTATATTTGGCTCCAACATATTCTCATTTTATTTAACTAGTAGGTTCTCTAGTGACTAACCCTGCTTTACTTTCCCCATGCCTTATCTACTGTCCACTGTTCACCGGAATCTTCATACATCCCTTATCCTCTTCTGTTCTAGGTTGTGTGCCACAATTCCTACTTTCTGTTGTCTTCTGCCAAACTGTTACTAATCATTCTCATTCCCATGTGCTTGGCATCTGCCCAGCGGAAGCATTATCTTTTACTCTTTCACACCATGAGATAACAAAAACTGAACCATTTTCTTTTAGTTTTGGGCATACACTTTCTTTCTTTCTTCCTCCTGTTTTTTCCCATAATATTTAAACCAGCCAAGTTGGATTGAAACATGAGAATCAAAGTCACTTGCTTCCTTTCTCCTAGCTAATTGACACAGAGTTATTCTTCTCCCCAATTAGCAATGGAATATGTGAGATGTAGCTGGATACTGCATTATTTTCTCCTCATGGTCAGATGGCGCTGCTCTGAGTAATCAGTTTGAAAAAGCTTTCCCCCTTGTCCTTATGGTCAAATTATGCTGCTCTGATTTTGACCTTGTTAACTAGGGATGCCCACATTGTTCTCATGGAGTCCTCCTTTGGTTGTCACCCTCCAATTTTGAACCAATGTGAGAAAGCTTTCCCTTTGTCCTAGTGAAGGACTCTTGTCTTTTCTGCATGTGCTGGTCTTTTTGAATTAACAAGGAAATGGCATTAGATGCTGCAAGAGGTATTAATATAGCAGTTGTCTTGAGGTTGGCCTTGCCTGTAGCATCTCATCATGTTACTAGCGTTGGAACTCCTAGCACTGTTCTGACCATACTATTTCTTGAGGGTCAAATGTAGGACTGTGGCCACAGAATTTCCCCCCCTAAAAAGCAACAAAATTGACAGAAAGAAGTTATGATGGCTGATGCTTTCTTAGGTTTGCCCAGCTAGACTTGGGCTCTTGGATGTTATATCATTATCTGCTCTGTTTGGGGGGGTACTGCTGAACTACTGATCACATTGGGCATAACTCTATAGTCATTTCACAGAGAATCTAATTCACCAACGCAAAAATTCACAGGTCTAGCGTCATCCACTAGTTTAGTGTCTGAAGTATTTGAAGTTTTATGCGATGAGTGTTGAGATCTTGAATGGTTGCATGAGATCATTCTCTTACGTCCCTCTACGAAACTTTCTTGGGAGCTTTTATTGATGGGCAATGACATGGATGATCGTGCTCAGTAGATTGCATTAATATGTAATTAAGTTCGTGGCTTTGGTTATAATCAGCTCGGTTTTAGATTCGCCAGTGATTAAAACGGGCCAACCACTTTAATGTGTCACGAGCGAGTTTAGGATATAGCTAGCCTATAATATGTGTGATTGTTATTTTTGATGAAATTAAGAAAATCATGTTAAAGCTATCAGCATCTGTACTGAATTCAGGTAGCGGAAACATTAATCGATACACCTAAGGCCTGTGGGATGTATCGAAAGACCTTATAAGGTTATGGCATTAAGTTATCCATGAGCTACTCAGGTATCCGGGTGGTCTTAGGATGCTGTTTATGCCGCAAGCACCAAACAACATAATTGAGTTTGTGGCAGATAGTAACATTAAGGCACACTGTGTGTTTCATACTATGGTGATGAGATAGTCTGATGCCGATCATGTCTTAAGTATAATACGCGGGACTTCTAAGTACATAAAATTGAATAAAACCTGGTGCCGATCGTGTCTTAAGTATAACACACAGGACTTTTAAGCACATAAAATTAGATAAAACCTGATGATTTTGATAAATCATAGTTATGACATCACTTTAGTTGTTAACTAAATACCAAAACTGAGGTATTGTGGGTGGTGATGGTAAAACGAGAAATTTTGGTTGTTTTCTTATCATGTTTCTGTTTTACCTTCTCTTCGCTCGTGATTGTGCGTTTGACTTCATTTTGGCACTAAATGATTGCTATGAAATAATTTGTACGCATATAGATCATGCAACTTCTCAAATCTCCAGGGATACGCTTCCTGTGTAGATTTCTCACAGGTTCAGATATAAATCTCCACTCTCAATCATTACTGTAGGTAGAAGATGCTAGTGGTGGGATTGTTGATTCTCTCTTTTGTCAGTTAACACGGAAATTAAGGCCCAACATTGAATCTCATCACTGCTCTTGGCCCACTTGAAGAAAGGGAATACCTTTAAAGCTGCAAGCGTAGCCAATAATTGGTAGGAGCCAATCTTCCTTTTCGGGGCAGCATAATTTCCACCTCCCCTGACAACCTGCAAGAGATAATCCAGCATTTCCAACTTGCTGATGTGATTGCCGTTGTTTCCTTTATTATTCTTTAAAGAAAATTAGTTTTTTTGGTTAATTGTTGTTAGTACGTACGTAGACCTGTTGTACTATCGCCAAATTGCGTATACATCCCTATACTTTGATCGCTGCTGCGGATAGGCTCCGGCTCAACCCAGTTAGTTGATTGATTGGTATGCAAGGGTCTTTATGCAAGCAGTAGGAAGCTCACGTGTTTTAGTTTATGAAGCCTGATCTTTAGACTATCACCAGAGTCGAAATTTTAACCTTCTCTCTCCTGCCATATCACTTTATTTCCCCTCCACATAATTCAACAATCTTCATTTTCTATCATCTCTACAGCAGGAGTTTTTTCAAAAGATTTTTACTTTATTTGGGACCCACTAACCCCATCACTCCAACATATATACCCCACCTTATTTATTCATTTCTTTTTCTTATTTCATATATATTACTACTACTACTATTAGTATTACTAATATAACTCATTTATTTATAATTATAATTTTTTAATATTTACATAAATAATATATATTATTAATTTAATTTTTTATATATATAAAAGTTTTTTCAAAAGATTTTTTTTGGTGTCCAAATTACACAAGACTAATCTCTATTTATAGAGGTAAAAAAATAAAAATTATTGATATAAAAATTATAAATTAATTCCTAGTATTTATCTCCCAAAATATCATTTAAAAATTAGGAGTAAAACAAAAAACTCCAACCAATCAAGCCTTGACACATGGCTTGATACATGAGCTCAATTAATTTCACCCCCCAAAAGCGGGAGGTGAAATTTTCACCCATCCGAAACCGATTTTCCATTTCACCCCCCAAAAGCCCACCTGCTGGAGCAAAAAAAACCCCCCAAAACCCACCTGCTGGAGATAGTCTTACGCGAAACAAACAGGATCAAGAACCACGAGGTCTATCTGGAATTCAGTGATAATACATGGGTTCTATTGGCAATTAACCGTACCATTATTATTATTATTGTTTTGTTTTGTTTTATGGCCTTATTAGTGTTTGGGGGAACCATTTACCAACCCTCAAAACTGCTTCCTGTTTGGTGAGGAATCCATCAATCAAAGGTATGATTTCTCCTCCCATGTGATATTCCTACTGTAAAGATGGTTGAGATTGAGTTGACATTAGGTTCTTCAAGCATCATGCAGTGGGATGAAGAAAAATATGAAAGGGTACTTGGATGGGATATTTGTCTATGTCAGTGGCTTGGACCCAGTAATAGTAGTTGAGTTGTTTGAAGGCGATTTGAGGGACCAAGTCTTTCGACGCATTTTTGCCCCTTTCGGTGGTTGGGTGACACCATTTTGCTTTGGTCTTAGCTTGGCTCACAAGTCTACAGAGCACTGATCATGCCTGCTCCTGATTGAAGGATTTCCCCTGTACTAATAAAGTGCTCGGCTTCCTTGGTGCTTGGCACGGTTTCAGAGATTAGGTTTCAATTATCGTCGTACGTATGTATGTATCCTATTCGCTTTCTTTGTTCGCTTTTGATTTCTTAAAACAGTGCGGGTGAATAAAGAATCTAATAATGCTTTCGATTTATATAAGGATTAACTGTTGATTTATTACCCAGAAAAAGTTTATTATTAGCACTCAAGACTCTCTAATGCCCAAAATGAGTAGTCTTTTCCGTATCTAACGTGTTCCGCGGTGAACTGTTACAGGATCTCCTAGCAGCAGTTTTGACATCACATTACGCTCACATGATAGTTCTAAATGACTTCGTTCTGGGATTATAGGGTCAAAAGTAGGTACGGAGAATGAGGGGGCGGTTCGGTTGTATGTTTTTACCATGTAAAAGGATGGAAAGTGTAAAAAAGTGGGTCCTAATGTCAGCTTTCATCACTTTCAATTGTTTGCTTGTAGTTGTGAAAACGGTGTAAAATGATTTCATATGTTGATGTGGCTTGTAAAGTGATTTCATAAAAAAAAGACACGATTTTAGGAGAAAGCTGACAATGAAGTCAGGAAAAAATAATAATAAAAAAATCCAACCAATAATAGGGACCATTTTTTACATTTTACAAACAAACAATTAAAGTTACATTTGCAAACCAAACAAGCAATTTATGATTCCAATGGAATCAAAAACAAACAAAGAAAATTACAAAAGTAAAATTGATGAGGTGGACAACAACTTTCCAAGTTGTGTCATAAATACACAACTTTACCAACAACCACCAAACAGCCCCCGAGCGAATGAGATACATCTGCAATTAATCCTGGTTACGGGCTTGGCGTCTGGGGCATCAGTGTCACTAGTAGAAAAGTTCGGCCGGTTCTCGTTTTGCGCAAGTTATTCTTTCATGGAGTTGGATACTCATCGCGATCCGTCACGTTAAACGGCGATGCTAGATTTGCAGCTACAATACCGTCGCTAGAATGAATACTGCGCGAGCCAACCTGCATTAGGCCAAAATGTTAATAGGTATCATCATCGATCCCTTGTTGCTTTCAATCTGGTGCCAGTACTGTTAAGCGATGGTGGAGGCCCCTCCCGTATCAACCTCAAGAGAAAAGAAAGTCCTACTAGTGTTTGATCACATGACCAATAGCCAAATCTAAGATACCTATTTCAACAGCTAAGCGAAAGAGATAGCTAGCAGATCATAAGCAAAAGCGTAGTTATTATTCTCCTGGCAATGATAGTCAACTTCAAAGCTTAAGAGGATGTTTAGTAGGTCCGGGAGTCGCAATTACAGTTGTATCCAATTTACTTTTAGACCACTTCCAACCGTTTACTTCACCGCAGTTAATAAGCGCAGCGCAGCGGTAGTTACCGTTGTAAAAATCTTTCAGTCGGCAGCTGAAGTCATAGTTTCGCCTTTTCGCGCGCCTAAGGAGCTCTAAGTTGCAACTTCGATTGCATAACTCAACGCAAGCTCCAACTATAACTGCAACCGCACAAGTTGTAAAATTTAGAAATTGAATCCGTCATTAGTTGTTATTGCAATTATATTTCGAAGCACGCAACCGGTACGTGCGTATAACTGCAATTGTAGCGAACCGAACCATCGTCGGTCATTCGTCGACGTAAATATTTGGCTGGTTGGTAGGTTCGAGGCATTGGAGTTGTTGCTATCAACTGGATTGGATCCTCAATGTGACGATCCAGTTTCCTTCTCTCTTCACTGGCGACATGATTTAATGTTGGGGAGAAGGATACAAAATAGTGACTATCATGCTACAGAACTGATCAAAGACTCTAGTGAAGCTCCAAAGGAGCCAAAGAGCAGGGCTATGTGTAGTGCACAGGAGCCTATGACTTAGAGCTAGACTCTGTATTTACAAAAGATTTGTTGCTTGCGATTTTGGAACGTGTATGAATCTGATGTCATTTTCTCAAGTATATTGCATCCGCTATCATCATCAATGTTGTCGATATTGTCGTTGTTCTTATAAAAGCTTTTTTTTTTTTGCACTTGGAATCACTATATGCGGAGCTCTGGAGCTAATGAAACAACTACTGTGGAATACCTCCAGCCCTAAAAATTGCGAAAAGCTCGGACGAGGACTTGAACTGGTTTTATTATGCTAATTTTTGTTGCCTTTTAAACTGATATTGTTTGACCCCCACCATTAGCCCCGGTGAGAACTAAACGGGTTTAGGCCAATACTGTTTTAGAGAGGGAGTTACCGTACTGATCCTTACTCTCATTGCTTAAGCTCCTCTCTTTCCTTGTAAAGCTATGGGATAATCCCTATAAAACTAGAAAAGCAAGTCAAGTGGGACACCGAGCAAATTTATCATCAAACATCCACACGCCCGAACCGCACTCCCCGGACTGCACGCACGGTCCCGTTCGCACGTGCCCGCTCGCTTATATACCAACACAAGTGTATAATACTAACATCTTTGTTATACCATATATAACACGCGTGTTAATTTGAACAAATTAAAATGCATTCAATTAGACAATGTGGGACTAAAACTCACATACTACTTATTAAACATATTTTAATTGTCATCTATGGAATCCAATCATTAATGATATCTTTCCATAAAAACCTTCTAATATTCATTTATGTCAACAATCCCTCACAATTCCGTAGCTGACAGTAATTAAGATTATACATTTCATGCTTTCGGAGAAGGTATCTTCCGATTTGAACATTCTCTATAGTTATCCAATTTTATCACCACAAGCACGAAGTGAAACTAAGTATTGAACTTGAACATTTGATGTGGTGATATTCATTGGTAACAACACGATATAGGCTATAGAAGCAATCTGTAGGTTTGACGCATTATGACCATGCATCCTTATCCTTGCCACGAACAATTTCAAGGAATAACCTCCTTCCTCTAATTGCGGCCACACAATTATGTTCATATATTTGGGCATCTCCAGGGATGCACTACTTGCATCTCGTCTTAAAGACTTGATCCCATTCAGAGTCAAAACACTCTTACTATACTAGCAGTTATCAATACCTTCCGGGTATACATGATGATAGACTCAGATACAAAGTATCAATCTATGATTAGGTGTTTAACTCACTCAACAGTTTATGATGATAGACTCAGATACAAAGTATCAATCTATGATTAGGTGTTTAACTCACTCAACAGTTTGTTGTTACCACATTGAACCTAATCTATGATTAGGTGTTTAACTCACTCAACAGTTTGTTGTTACCACATTGAACCTACTTTGTGGGATCTCTGCTCAGATAGGTTGGGTTGCTACTGTCGATGAGTTAGGTAAGGGTTTTAGTCCTATCATCAACCTGGATTTAATAACTAATGACAACTCCAGTCCTTTTGTAAAGGGATCTTCTATGTTGTCCTCGGACCTGACAAAGTCCACAGCAATTACCCTTTCATCAACAAACTTCTTCATAGTCTTTATCGGTACTTGGCTATGACCTCGAGTTTTGCGGTTATACTTTAAACTTTTAATCCTTGCAATTGTGGTCATATTGTCACAATGCACAGAGATTGCAGCAATAGGCTTGCTGATCATGGGCAATTCAGACATAAGTTCCTTAAGCCATTCAGCTTCTAAACCAGTAGTGTCCAAAGCGCAAAACACTGCCTCAAACGTAGATCGAGGCAAAATAGTCTGTTTGACAGATCTCCAGGTGATATCATCGCCACCCAAGGTAAATATATACCTTGTACAACCATTGCTACGTGAACCCGTAGCAATCCAGCTAGCATCACTATATCCCTCCATAACGGGAGGTAATCTACTGTAATGTAGTGCAAGGGAAACAGTTCCCTTCAGATACCGAAGTATCCTATTCAAGGCTTCCCAATGAGTCCTATTTGGACAACTAGTGTATCTACTTGATTTAGAAACCGAGTAAGATATATCCGGTCTCGTACAATTTGCAGATACATCAAGCTTTCAATGATCTGAGAATATCTCAATTGAGATATAAAGACTCCACTAACATTCTTGTAGAGAGTTACTAAAATATTATATGGAGTTTTGACGGGTTTGCAATTCTTATAGCCACATTTCTCAATAACCTTCTCAACATAGTGAGGTTGAGAAATAGCTATACCCACAACTGATCTCATCAGTTTTAGGCCAAGAATCACGTCAGCAACTCCCATGTCCTTCATTTCAAACTTACTACTCAAGAATAACTTAGTCTCGTTGATTATCCCAATGTTAGATCCAAACAATAGAATATTATCAACATAAATGCACAGAAGAATATAAGAATCACCTCTTACTTTGCTATAAACGCGCTTATCAGACTCAATCATTTTGAAACCAAAATCAATGATAGGTGTATAAAACCTTTTATGACATTGTTTAGGCGCTTGTTTAAGTCCGTATAGAGACTTCACAAGTTTACATACTTTCCTTTTATTTTCAGGTGCTACAAATCCCTCAGGTTGATCCATATAAATCTCTTCTTCAAGAAAACCATAAAAAAAGCAGTTGTTGTATTCATCTGGTGGATTGTGAAATCATATATAGAAGGCAATGCTATAAGCATTTTGATTGCCATTCAGGCAACTGGAGAGTATGTGTCAAAGAAATCAATTCTTTTAACTTGTTTGAACCCCTTAGCAACAAGTCTGGCCTTAAATTTTTCTATGGTTCCATCTGGTTTAGCTTCTTTTGACAACTTCCTTCCATTGTTTAGCCTGCCATAGTAGATCTATATGAAATAGGATCCTCCTCGATATTGTAAGTGACAAAGTCACTTCCAAAATTCTTGACTATCCTAGCTCTCTTACTCCTTCTAGGTTCATCTATATAATCTGATCTTTCAGATTCAGATTTAGAACTATCTGCCCCCACATTTGTCACCCTTTCCACATGATCAGAAATAGAAGTTGAGACAAATACTAGATTTTTATTAGAAATATTTTGAGGCATTCCAGTTTTTATAGGAAAAACATCCTCAAAAAATGGTGCTTCATGAATTTCAACAATTGTATTAACATCTATGCTTGGGATTTCAGATTTGATCACTAAGAATCTCAAAGCATATGTGTTTTCTACATAACCCAAAAAATAGAGTCTACTGTCTTAGGACCTAGCTTCTTCCTCTTGTGTTCTAGGATTAACACTTTTGTTAGGCACCCCCCACACTTTAAGGTATTTTAAGCTTGTCTTTCGACCTCTCCAAAGTTCAAATGAACTATTTCCTTTATATTTCTGAGGGACTCTATTCAGAATACGGTAAGCCGTATTCAAAGCATCTCCCCTCATATATTTAGGAAGTCTTGAACTTTCAAATAGACTATTAATCATATCTTTAAGGTTCTATTTTTCCTTCAGCTACACTATTAGACTGAGGAGAATAAGGAGCAATTTCCTCATGCACTATGCTAAAAGATTGACATAGAAGAGTAAAGTCACTTGATGTATATTCTCCACCTCTATCAGATCTTAACCTTTTAAGTTTCTTACCAGTTTGAGTTTCAGCTTCATTCTTAAAAATGATAAATTTTTCTTGAGCCTCATCTTTAGTTTTAAGCAAGTAAACATAACAATATTTGCTATAGTCATCTATAAATATGATAAAATATTTCATCATGTCTTTGGTCAAAACACCATTAAATTCACAAATATCAGTATGAACTAAATTGAGCAACTCAGAGTTTCTATCAACATATTGAAAATGTTTCCTTGTTTGTTTAGTTATTACACATACTTGACATTTCTTACTATGATCTAAAGAGTATTTTGGAATCATATTAAGATTCATCATTCTTTTTACAGAATTAAAATTAATATGACCAAGAAGTTTGTAGCAAATATCAGATGATTCAATATTATTACTAACAGGATAATCAGAAACAGAAATTTTATTTATTTCAGAATTAAGAATAGGTTCTGCTCTAACCTTATACATACCATCAGAATCATAGCCTTTAAAGATAAAAGATCCAGCATGTGACACAACTACTTTAATACATTTAAAAGAAAACTCATAACCCTCTCTAAGTAAATATGAACCACTGATAATGTTGCGTCGAACAACAGGAACATGATGCACCCTGTGTAATGATAGAATTCACCCTTAAGGAAACTTCAGGTTCACTCGTCCATATCCTAACACTTTAGATGCAGTTTGGTTCCCCATCTTCACAGTATTTCCATTTGCAGGCTGGTAAGACACAAATAACAATTTGTCAACACAAATGCGTACGTTTGCACCAACGTCTACCAACCATTCATTTAGTTTATAAATATTTAGTAATTTAAGGTTAATAGAAACATACCCTTCCATGGATCCAGTAGGCTCAGTCATAACCATGTTAACCTGAGGCACACTAGTGGACTCTGGATTGACTTTAGTTTTTTTGTAGGACAAGGTTTAGCCCAATGTCCAGCCTGTCCACAATTTCAACATGGTTTGTTTGCTTTTGGTTTCTTTTGGATCTTAGATCTGGCTTTGATTTTATCATCAAGTTTGCCATTAGGTTTGTTTTTAAACTTTTTCAGAAGTTTTAACATTTACTTTAGATTGGTGCTCAACAAGCACAACATATTTCTGATTCTTACGCATGACAATCATCAAGTCATCAAGATTTATTTTTTCCTTACGATGCTTGAGAGACATTTCAAAAGCCTCATAAGAATTAAATTTTTTTTCGATGATTGCCATAACTTAAAATTTTTCAGGAAGCTCCATTTCAGCTTCTCGAAAAGCATGAAGAATGAACAGAAGTTCATGCTCTTGTTCTGTTATAGATTTATCATCGACCATTTGAAACTTTAAGAACTTGGACACATAATATTTTTCAAGACCGAGATCTTCACTATTATATTTTCTGTCTAGTTCATCCCATAATGCCTTTGCAGTGGTCGAAGAAGAACAATAGACATTGAAGAGCACATTGGACATAGCCAAAAAAAATGCATCCTCTGGCTATTTGGTCCTTCTCCATCCACTGTGTAATTTTATCTGCACTATTAGTATCTTTTTCATCTAGTTTTGGGCATTTTGTTAATATCATTGCCAACAGCCTCTTAGTCGTCAGCCAATCCTTCATACGTTATTGCCAACGTTTGAAGAATTGACCAACGAACTTTTCAGGTATTCCAAACATGTCCATTTTAGAGGCATATGCACCAGAACCAACTCCAGAAAAAGACGACATAACTTCAATTAAAAGTAGTTTCTTCAAGATTGTTGGGAAAAATAAGTATAAAAACAGATCCAAAATAGTACAGAACAAATTATACAAGAAAGAAAGAAAAGAGCAGAAAGTTAGAAACATCATTAGATACACTTCAAGTTTGAAATACTTTACATAAGTGCCGAATTGCCCTCTTAACAGAGGACTGGCCCTAAAGAAACTATGTCCCACCTACGGTAACGTTGGGTCTGCACTGTACTTCTGATGATAAGACAGCTGCAGTCCAAAGAAGCGCTCTCTTCTTGTGAACACCACGATTACTTCTTCAGTTCGCCAGAACCTCCAATACTTAACAAATTATAGAATTATAAAAGAAGAAGAAGACATAAGATTTTGTTTTTCTATGTGTTTCAAATGATCAGAAGGAGCCCTTTTATAAGGTTCATGGGAGACAAAGATTTGAATTCCAGTTGTTACAATATTTGTAACGTCTGCAATAAAATCTATTCAATCTTTGTAACGTTTGTAGCATACAAAACATTCAGGTGGTTATAAGTGAGCACATGAAAAATGTTTAAGCTCGTTTAAAGATAGCACTTGCAAAAAGAGCACGCACCTGGACCACGTCTGCAATAAAATCTATTCAATCTTTGTAACGTTTGTAGCATACAAAACGTTCAGGTGGTTATAAGTGAGCACATGAAAAATGTTTAAGCTCGTTTAAAGATAGCACTTGCAAAAAGAGCACGCACCTGGACCGCACGCACGAGCCCGCTCGGTTACATACCAACACAAGTGTATAATACTAACACATTTGTTATACCATATATAACACGTGTGTTAATTTGAACCAACTAAAATGCATTCAATTAGCCAATGTGGGACTAAAACTCATATACTACTTATTAAACATATTTTAATTTTCATTTATGGAATCCAATCATTAAATGATATCTTTCTATAAAAATCCTATATATATAATATTCATTTATTTCAACATGTAATTCCTCCAATGGCTTCCTTCTCTTCATCTGGACGTCTATTAATTATCTATCATTTCTCTCACATGCACTGTATTGTCATAAATTTTATAAAGGAGTTGTATCTGATTTTGATGGTATTTCCAGTTGATTGGTAACCCTGACAACTATTATTTTCAAACTAGTAGTTTTCATGTATACTTAAATCTTAATTTTCAAACTAGTAGTTTTCATGTATACTTAAATCTTAATTTTCATATTAATTTCTTATTTTTTATCAATTAAATTTTAAACCGTCTCTAACAAAGGAAAGTAAAAGAAACGAAATAAATAAATAAATTCCATATGTTCTATTTTGATGTCGCATGTGGTAATCAAGCTACCGAAACATGATCACAGTGAAAAAATATGCATGGTTAGTAATGTAGTTCTTTAACTTTAACTAAGATGCAGTATCTTTTTGGCCCCTTACCATTCATCAACATTTTCACTATTGCTTTAAGAACTATGAAGAAACATCCAAAATATTGTATTTAACATTTCTCCTCTTAGACTAGGGGAAAAAAAGAAAGTAAATAGGAAAAAGAAAGTGAAATAAAGAGTGAGGGGGTGAGGTGAGCCATGAAGATGCTACAAAGAGAGCCCTGTTTTGATGCAGAAAGGCAGGGTAAGATTGCTACCCTCCTTTTCTTTTTTTCGATAGGGAGGAGTACATGAAGCTTTTGGATGCCAACATCGTGACTCACAAAAAGCTTTCACGTGATCCTTTTGGAGTTTTTCTCAGTAGAGAAGCTGGAATTTGACAGAAAGTGCTTTGAAGGAACATTTGACCGAGCCGGCTTCCCTTTGAAGTCATAATACCTTTTTCAATTTAAATTTCTCCCCCATTTTTGAAGATTGCAAAAAATTTGATACCTTTCTTTTGCCTTTTTCTCATTGTATCCCACTCTCACCTCTCTTTCTTAACAAATTACTGTCTAATCATGTACTGTTGGTAATTTTGGTAATATAAATGGAAATAATTCCTTCATTTATGCCATTCAAGCCAATCAGTTGCAAGCAACACATTTAGCCATATGTGTGCACAGGGGTAAGGATACACATGGATTTAAACTAATGAATGCGAAAACACAATAAATTCATACCCCAGAAGGAGAGCACGTCTTTGGTTAGAAGTAGTTGAAGCCTCATGTTATTGCAACTACATTTAAAATTTTAAAATTGGCACACATATTTCTTCGATTGGATGTTGTTACAACACCAGCAAGTTGGTGCAAAAGTAAAATAAGTCAAACACGGAGGAGTTGCAGCCGTGGTCAAATTGAAGAGTGTTCAAACAACCATGAATCACAACTACATGATTTTGTCATGTAATTGCAATCTACGAATATATCCCTCTCATTTGCTATCACCTTTCCATCAGTTGGATCAATTTTGCACATGTTGGATCTAAAAATATGTCCATATTAATTGAATGGACAGAACCAATATCAGCCATGCATGCATAGAAATGTGTCAAATAGTGGAGCGCAACTTGTATTAGGGCACAACTATTTTCCACATGTGGATCAATATGCCAACCAATGCACGCCACTGAGGCAGACAAATAATAGATATCCATCTTTTGCATTGCAGACATCTAACAATAGCATGCATGCATTGTGAGGATGTAGTTCATACAATAGCTTTTTTTGAGTAAAATCAAACTCTAGTTTGGTACTAATATTTGTTTGAGATTGTATAGTATAAGCGAATAAAAGTATAAGACATGTACGAGGCAAAACAATGTGAAAATCAGCTCAAACTCTAATTTCAACCATTGTACAATCAATGGTTCAAGGCTCATCGATGGTTAGAGGAACCAACTGATGAATTTCAGAGACATGATTTCAGCACATCGATGGTTTACAGGGACCCATTGATGGTGCTTTGGAACCCATCGATGCTCATGAGCAACCATTGATGGTAAAGTCGGCTAATTTCAGATTTGATGTTTAATTGCAGCCATTCATCGTTCCTTTTATATTAAAACTCTACCATATTTATGATATCTTTTTTTCTCATCGTGCACAATATCACCAAAACGTTTCAATAAGGAAAGTTGTCCTTAGATTCATCATCTACACTGTTCTTCATCGTGATATGCTTAGATTCATCAAAGGACAATTTGTTTATTAAAAGGGCTGAAAGATCTTTCATATGTTTCTGTGCATAATTGTGTTTGATTGATTATGTATCTATTTTTACGTCATACTCAAGCCAGTGTCAATTGAGGGTTGGGACTAACTAGGGCTAGGTATTTACTCGTTGGGAATAGTTAGGTCAGAAAACTAATTTCAGATAGATTCTAGGGTGCAGTCTTTATAAGTCCATTGAATGAGGTTGTGATTCATGAGAATTCTTGGTATAGTAAGGAAGCCCCTTCGTGAGAAAGAAGAATGAATGTAGAATTGTTATCCAAACCACTAAAATCTTGTGTGTCCTCAGTTGGTTGTTCTTTTGCTTTTATTTTTTTTATTCCACTACATATTCTATGTGTTTAGCGAAAAATATAGTATCCCCATTTACCCATCTCTAGGCTTGCATCTTAGATCCAACAAGCATCACTTGAGCAAGGAGCCAATCCTTTTTTGAGTATTTACTTCATGTTCATCACTTGCATGCGTGCAATGCAATATCATGAATTTTTTTCCTAAAACTTTAAGATCAATTAGATAAGCTTTTTCATTAGGAATATCTCTTCCATTTAGTCAACTACTACTCCGAAAGCCTTTTCCAATCTATTCATTGCACTTTGATTCAACAACCCACATCCTTCTTAATCTCATTATCTTGATCAATGTTTTTTTTTGGGTCAATGAATGAAAATTTTATTCATAACAAAATGAGCAGTTATATCATACATCCTTATATCCAGATAACAAACCTGGAAACCCTCTACACATATACATTAATTATTATAACATCTCAAGCTTTTCTTTCAAATGCAAAGGAAGATTATGATTCAAGACCCTTGAGTAGATGGACATCTTCACCTCTCGGATGAGGAAATCTATGTTTGTAGCTTTACTTTAAAAAATTCTTAAATTCCTCTCTCTCCATATCATGTACACAGTGACTGAAAGTGTCATTCTCTTAATCTTCTTCAAAAAACCCTTGCCTTTAAGGTTACAACAGTACCAACTGAAGACATGACTCCAATTGCATGACCTCCTAGTATATTTCAGCCAATTCATAACTTTATCCCAAAGTTGAGCTGAAAACTGGCAATCGAAGAACAAGTGTTGACAGGATTCTTTTTGAGCTTGGCAAAGCACACATTGATTGTTGTTAAGGATCCTCATTCGGCATAATCTATCTTGAGTTAATAGCCTTGAATGGGATACGAGCCACAAAATATATAAGTGTTTAGGATAATTAAATCCCTCCCATACAGTTTCAGAACCAGAGGAGCTGGATCAACAAGCAACCTGTAAATCTGGGAGGTTTGGATTTTACCATTAGCTTGGCACTTGTTAATGATGCTGGAAAGGTTAGCCAGATTGCCAAATTTGTTTCTCACCATATCCCTAACTCTTAAGAGTTGTTTCCACATCCAAGAGTTGGTTGCCTTAGGTTGAACATGCTAAATATCAAACCGCTGTAGATAATTACCATGAACCCACCTAATCCAGAGTAAGCCCTTCTTAATGTGGATCATCCATAACAATTTGAATGCTGCTAAATAATTCCACAATTTAGCAGAAAACAGTCCCAAGCCACCTTTCTTCTTCTCTTGATAGATTTGTGACTATGATACAAGATGAATCTTATGATTCCAGAGGAAATCTGAGCATAAACTATCAATCTTTTCCAAAACTTTAATAGGCAAGATGAAGTTGCTAGTCCAAAAGATCTGCACACCCAAAATGACAGATTTAATAAGCTGAAGTCTGCCAGCATAGGAAAGTTGTTTCTTCTTTTGCCAATGCTGAAATTGCTCCGAGATCCTGCTGATTAATGAAGAACAATCAAGACAAGATAGCCTTTTTGAGATGAGAGGCAAACCCAAATATCTCACAGGTAGTATCCCTTCAGAGAAATTTAGATGAGAGCATAACTGGGATTTTAGGTTATCATCAATGCCACCAAAATAAATTGAGCATTTGGTAGGATTTGCCTCTATGAATTTTTGAAATGGAGTTGATATCAGCTCTAGCAAAAAGAAGAAGATCATCAGCAAAGACCAGATGAGTGATTCTCAGCCCAGAGCACTTTGGATGAAATTTATATGCACTATCATTCTTGAGAACATTTCATTTTCTAGACAAATATTACATACCTATCACAAATAGATATGGAGAGATTGGATCACCTTTCCTTAGTCCCCTTGCCCCTTTGTAATAGTCATGTAAGGACCCATTAAGAGATAAAGAGAATTTAGGGGTACTAATACATTCCATTATCCACTTAACCATATTGTTAGGGAACCCCAAGTCTTCTAACATGAATCTGATAAATTTCCAGTTGATGGTATCAAAATCTTTTCTCAAGTCAACATTTAAAATATCTCTTGGTGAAATATTTTTCCTGCCATAGTGTTTAACAAGCTCATGTGCTAAGAGGATATTACTGGACATCAACCTCCCCTTGACAAATGCACTTTGTGCATCACTGATCAAACTACCAATAACCTTCTGAATTCGACTAGCAATGATTTTTGTTACTTTATAGACAAAGTTCCAGTAGGAAATAGGTCGAAAATCAGAAGCATACTTGGGATTTAGAATTTTTGGAATCAGCGTTATAGTTGTAGAATTAAATGTACCAAGGAGCTTTCCAGATTTGAAGAACTCTTCCACAGCTAGATAAACATCCTCTCCAATAATGTCCCAAGTTGATTTAAAGAAGGTTGCATTGTACCCATCTGGACCAGGAGCTTTCCCATAGGTGAGGAGAAGTTTGCCTGCTTGATTTCATCTCTTGCAACTGGTAAAATTCAGAGCAATTTTTTGATCAGAAGAAAGAGTAGAACCATTTGCTAGAACATCAGGGTCAGGATCTACAGTTGGTGTTGTTGTACCCAAGAGTTTCTTATAGTAGTCAGTAAATTCATTAATGATTTCTAACATTTCAATATCCTTGATCCATTTTTTGTGTACAATGACAAAATCCTATTGTGATGCCTTATGTTCTTCATTAAAGAGTGGAACAATTGTGAGCATTTATCCCCATGAAGCCCCCATTTAATATTTGCTTTCTGTTGATAAAAAGAAATCTCACAATTAAGTAGTTTGATATATTTGGAGGAACATGCCTTCTCTTTAGAAATCAGATTTGAATTGAAAGGTTCATCAATCAGTTGCCTTTGTGTATCCTCAAACTCCTCTTTAGCTCTTAAGACTTGCTCACTTATATTCATAAAATGTTTTTTGTTCAAATCCTTTAAAACAGGCTTCAGGCATTTGAGTTTCTGGAAAAGTTTGTACATGTTATAGCCACTGATATCTTGTTCCCAGATAGATTTAACTGTCAAAACAAAATCAGAGTGTTTGGTCCACATGTTAAAGAATTTAAATGGCCTTTTACCTTCAAAATCTTCATCTCCAATTGATAAGAGGGCAGGGGAATGATCAGAACAGCCAGGTAATAAGAATTCAACTTGACTTGAAGTATAATTATGTATCCAGTCATCATTAACCAATACTCTATCAAGTCTAGACCATATTCTAGTGCCAGCATCTTGTTTGTTGCACCATGTGAAATGGCAGCATGTAAATTTGAGATGCTTAAGTTGACTTGAGTACATAAACTCCTAAAAATCACATGTATCGGTATCTGAGGTAGGTGCACCACCAAGTTTCTCCTCACCACTCAAAATAGAATTGAAGTCACCAGCCACCAATCAAGAACCATTAACATGATTTTTGAATGTCAGAATATCCTGCCAAAGAGACCCTCTATCCTCCATTTGATTGAGGGCATAAATGAGAGTAATAGTACAAGAGAGCCTGCCATCTTTTGATTCAACCAGACAGTTGACATGTTGTTCAGAGGAATTTAAGTATTGGACTGTGAGTAAGTCACTATTCCAAAGAATCTAGATTCTAGCATTATTTGCTTGATGCACATTTGAAATACTGTCCCATTCCTTGGCCACTTTTTTGGAGATAAACTGTAATTTGCCCTCAACCACCTTAGTTTCCAGCAATGCTATGAGAGAACGGTTATACTAACTAATGAAATTCTTCACCATCCTATGTTTAGAGGATTTATTAAATCCTCTAACATTCCAAAATGCTAAATGCATTATAGAGATAAACCACCCCTATCAATGTTAGAGGGGTCATGACTATGCACTTGCTGATCCAATGTAGAGAAAAGAGAAGCCTGGAAATAGGATGCACTTGAAGCATTAATAATTGGATTAACTCTCCTTGGTGTTTTTCCTCTAGTAACACTAGTAAAACCAGTGGCATTCACAGATGGAGATGAAAATTGGTGAACATTGGTATTCCCAGAGACGAAACTGCTGATATCTACTGTTTGTGTATGTTTTCCAGAAAACTACACATTATAGGTAGGGTTATAAGTAGTTTTTCCGCTTCCATCTTCAGTGTGAGTTAAATCTATTGGTATAGAATCATATGATCCATCCTGACCAGATTCAATTCCTGCATCCTCTTTTTTATCAAAGGAGAATTTTCCAGCATCATTCACTGCACAGCTCTGTGTATCTTTTGTCACAGGATTTTTATTAATAGGTACCCACTCCTTTCTAACTTTTTGTCTCCTACAATAATCAATTGTATGACCAATAATCTTGCAATAATTACACCATCTTGGCTTAAGCTCATATATCACTTTTTGAGTATAGCTTTCCCCATGCCCTTTTATAGTAATCTGATCAGGTAGAGGTTCTTTTAGGGGTAAATTTACTTCCAATAAGACCCTAGCATAGGCCAGCCTCTCCCTTGTAGCTATGCATTTATCAGTTGTAATCGGATTACCAATGAGGCTAGCAATCTTGCTAATTCTGGTAGGAGTCCATAGGTTTAATTTCAGATTAGGAAATTGTACCCACATAGGATAGCAAACATCCTAAATTTTATCCATATCTGTATCTGAAGACCATGGCCTCAAAGCCAATGGCCTAGAGCTAAAAAACCAAGGACCAGCTTCCAGAACTTCATTCATATGATTCTCCGTGTGGAAATCAAAGAGAAAAATACATTGCTTAATCAAATAAACTTTAGGAAAGAATTTGCTCCAAAGTTTATTAACATACATTTCCATAGATTTGAATCTGACATTGAGACCAATGACATGGCCGATCAAAGCATGCTTCCATAAATTTTCACCCTCACTCCATTCTTCAGTGGAAAATTCAGCAATGTTAACTTGGGAAGATGGAACAAACTTAAGATTCAAGTCATTTCCATGCTTTCTATTATCAACAAATAAACTAACAAAGGATTTTTGTTGTTTTTCATCTTCTTTCCCCTTGCTATCTTGATTTGAGATAATTTCCTTTGCTAGAAAAGGATTTTTGTTGTTTTTCATCTTCTTTCCCCTTGCTATCTTGATTTGAGATAATTTCCTTTGCTAGATCCAAATCTGGGATTCCATTCTCAACCTTTCCCCTTGCTATCTTGATTTGAGATAATTTCCTTTGCTAGATCCAAATCTGGGATTCCATTCTCAACCAGAACTAGATTTTCAATTTCAAAATTATCATTGATATGTTCAGATTCAATCTCAACACGAGAGACATTGATGTTTCCAATGATTCCAGATTCAAAGTCCTCCTCCACTTCATCAGACCAAGATTTAGAATTAGAGAGATTACCTAGCTGGCGTGGAATCAAAACACCAGGTTTAAACTGAGGTAGAATAGGATCAGAGAGGAATAGATCTGGCAAGAATTTCCTCCATTGGCAATTTTTTCTTAGCTCCTTTAGGCCCCGTGCTCTCCATCAACAACGAACTTGAAGAAGCTTCAACCTCATCAGCACCAAGTCCTTCATTGGATACAGAAGGATAAACGAACATAGAATCTCTTAATTCAGCCATTGAGACTCTCTTACTTCCACTCTTCTTCTTCTTCTTCTTCTTCATTGAATCAAGGCGGAGGTGCACGATAGCAAACAGATCGCCTTGCTAACATGCACCTAACAGATCGCCAAAAAAGTTTTGTATCTTGACCAAACATTGTTCATCACTTGCATGCATACCCATTATTTTGAGTTGGTTGGATTATAAGATATGAAATTTTCAAACCATATAATTTTTTTTATCCACACTTATATGATGACATGAAGATCCTAATTAACAATGTTGATCGTTAATATCGACGGCCAAACATATATTCTCAAAGATAGGTGTAACTAAGTTGGTCACACCCTACGTGTATTGTAACCTTACCTTTTACATACATACATAGAAAAGCTCTTGTAAACTGAAGCAGTCCACCAAATTTTCTAGCCATTGGATGGATGATCTTGATCAGATAAAGATCCTTTATTTATTACAAAAGGGTATATATTAGGAATAATTAGAAAAATAAACAAGAATTAATCCAACGCTTCCTCTTCTTCTCAGATTTCTAGAGCTACGAAGCGAGGTGGAAAAAATCCATACTCGCGAGCGAGCTCCCATCTCCGCTCCATATTCTTCTCTTGTCCCCACGATCCTCTTCCTTCTAACAGCAATTTCGCCCACGACGACGCGCACCCTCTCCGCAGTCACCTACAACCTCGTCCTCTCTATGCAAGCTCTTCAAGCTCGGCTCGACCCCGACACGCGGGCTCTTCAAATTAAGCTCACCTCTCACGCTATCTCCTCGGTCACGCACATCTCTATGCTTTCCTATGTCGTCTCGAGCTATTTGTTCAAAATGAGACTCCAGTTCCACCCAGCGTCCTTGCCTTGATTAATTAACTTGTCTGCAGAGTCTAATTATATATTTATCCTTGCGCGCGCATGCATATAATTTGTTTCTTCTTAGAACTGAATTGAAGTATATGAGACCGATTGCAAAAGCTTGAGATAAAAGTTTGTGTGTTGTGTTATAATTATTTATCCATAGTACGTACCATTTTTATTTAGTTTTACCATATTGCTAATTAAATATTGTTGTTGATATTTTCCGTTCAGATGCATTTGTACAACCCTTGTTCTATTATGAGCAACTTGACAAATTTTCAAAACCAACCCCTTTCACTATTTATTTTCAAAAAACGATCGTTTTTGCAAAAATTTTAAAAACCGACATGGTTTCAGTCCTGGAGCTGAAACCAGGTCGGTTTTTAAAAAATTTTATCCGAAACTTCACGGGAGTTGAATTCCCGTAAAGTTTAGTAAAACTGCTAAACTTCACGGGAGTTGAACCCCCGTGAAGTTTCGTAGTTCAAATTTTTTTTGAATTGCGAAACTTCACGGGAGTTCAACTCCCGTGAAGTTAAGCAGTTTTACTAAACTTCACGGGAGTTCAATTCCCGTGAAATTTTCAAAGTTTTTTCACAAAAACCGACCTGGTTTCAGCGCCAAGGCTGAAATCAGGTCGGTTTTTGTAATTAAGTTTGAAATGGGTTGTTTTCTGGGATTAAATTTTCAAATAGGTTGGTTTTGAAAATTTATCCTGTGCAACAATGGTGTATATGGTTGGAAGACACGGGCAGCATCGATTTTAGCAGGCCGTACCCATTTGCTAAAATAACTTTCGTCATTTATCAGAGGATATGTTTTGCTGTATCCTCTATATAAATTGTGCTTGGTTAATGTCGAGCCATAACTGACACCCATAGTGAGCTCTTGTAAAGTAGTAATTCTCGTGGTCCATTAACTATGCGGCTGAAGCAACGTCTTTTTTCTTCTTCTTTTAGATTGTAACTTGTAAGGGCATGTGATCTAAGATAGGCTACTGGCATGTAACAAGCACAACAAACATCAAACGGTACAACTTTATTCAAAGGGGAAATAGTTGCTAAAACTTGCGTACTAGTAAAGATAATTTCAGTGGTTAGTCTACCCGGTAAGTGATAATCACATTTTTATTATAATTTTATATCCTTATTATCTATTTTATCTAAATAAATATACCACTAATAGTATATTTTAATCTTAATTTTCAAGTTAATGAAGAATTAATGAATAAAATTTTAAAAGAATCAAACTCCGTAATTTGCTACCATTTATTGAAGCCCAAATATGAAGACAAATGAATGCCCAAGAAAACTCGAGGATCCATGAAAAAATCGTGTCAAGAAATCAACAAAAATTCAAATCTATTGCAAACCAATCGGTCGGCCAACCGATTGGTTTGCAACAGAAATAGATTTCTGGATGAGATTTAATTCTTGGTCTCCAAGTAATATCCAATGGTTCTCATTCATTGCTGTAGGCTATAAATAGGGATAGAGCGTGAGGGGTTTGAGTGTGAAAAATCTTGTAAAAACTCTATTGGGAGAGGATGATTACTCTTACGTGAGAAGACCTTCCAAAATTATAACTTTGTTACAATTAATAATAATAAAAATTTACCTCTTCATATTTTTTTTATCCTCTTTATTTCACGATGAAGATGAAGATAAAGATGAAGACGAAGATGAAGTTTTGCGTTCAAGAGGCTAGAATCCTCTTGAAATGTAAATTTTCCCTTTATCTTTTATTTTCTTATAATATTTTTTTCTTGTTTTAGATATTCAAAGGGTCAAAACCCTCTTGTTTTAAATTTATTTTGACATCTTGTAGAGTAGATTACTTTCATGTCTTTATTTTTACATTATTTTCTTGTATTTATTTTATAGTATAGATTTATATTCTTGCATGGTTTAGATTTTCTTTTATGTTATTTTTTTTATGTTCATAATTTAGATTTTTAATCTTTGTTCTTATTTTCCTCTTTGTAGTTAGTTCTTATTTTCATTCTTTTTCTTTTATTCTCTCTAGTCTAGATTTTATTTCTTTGTTTTTATTTTCTAAGATGTAAACTAATTCTTGTAGGAATTTTAGAATTGTATGAAACAATTTTGATTTTTTATAATTTGTGAATTATTCTCTTGTGTTTGAAATGATCATGTTTAGGATAATCAACTAGATAACTAATTGGTAGATGAAGAATTTGATAATCTATGCTTATCTTGAGTGGTTTGATAAGTTATGCTTATGAATTTTAGAATTAATATCTAGTTGTTGTTCTTTTCATGAATATTAATTTTATTTGGATGATAATTTGCTAGGTTATACTTTCCTTAAATGGTTTGATAGTCCATACTTAATAAATCTTAGGTAAAATGTGATAAAAAGAGAATACTTCATAATTTCTAAGTAAAATTGATTAGTAGATTTAATTCTAGATTTCTCATATCTCTAATTGAATCATCCATCTTTTATATTCTTGATTTTCCTATTTATTCTTAATTTTTATTTATTTTTTTCTTGATTTTATTTTCCTCTATTTCTTCATCTTTTTTTTGGTCAATGAATTAAAGTTTTTATTCATCAGTCAAATACGGAAATTGTGTACATCAAGAACCAAGTTTGGACTTAACCTGGTAACAAAAAAAAGAGATACAGACACTACAACCTCTCTAGTACTTCTTTCATATGTACAAATATGTCTTCATTTAGAATTTTGGAATAGATGGAATACTTGATTGCTCGAAAGAGAACATCAGGCTCTCTTGCTTTCCCTTGAAAAATTCTGCTATTCCTCTCTTGCCAAATTGAATAGACAGCGACAGCAAGCGCCATTCTCTTCAGGTTCTTCTTAAAACCCTTTCCTCTCAAGTTATATGAGTACCAATGGATGAGCAAGCTCCAATTACAAGTTCTCCAAGTGAATCTCATCCAGTCCATCATCTTGTTCCAAACAGCAGCTGAGTATTGGCATTCAAAGAATAAATGCCTGCAATTTTCTAACTGGCTAGTACATAGAACGTATAGATTAACTTCTAGTAATCTCAGTCTACACAGTCTCTCCTGAGTAAGAAGCCTTGAATGATTAACAAACCAGAGGATGAATGAATGCTTAGGGTAGTTCAATCCCCCCATGTAGTTTCTGCCCATTCTGCTGAGATATTTGGCTGATACAGAGCATTGTATATCGAGGTCATGTTGATTTTTCCATTAATACTGCAAGCATCCAGTGTACTCATCAAACTTTCAGCATTTCCAAATTTAGCTATCAACATATTCCTAACTTTGAGGAGTTGCTTCCACATCCAAGAGTCATTCACCCTATGTTGAACTTGTCAAATATTTGAGTGTTGTAAATAGTGTCCATGTACCCATTTGATCCATAACAAGTCTTTTTTCTAATGTATCATCCAGAGGAGTTTAACTGCTGCTGCATTGTTCCATTCCTTTGCCGAAAAGAGACCTAAGCCTCCTTGCTTCCTCCCCAAACAAACTGTATTCCAGGAGATCAAATGGATTTTTTAACCCCAAAGGAAAGATGAGCAAAGCTTGTCAATTTTTTCAAGCACTTTAATCGACAATATATAACTGCTAACCCAAAAAGATTGAATCCCAAGTATAACAGTTTTTATCAGCTGGATTCTCCCCGCATAGGATAACTTCCTATTTTGCTGCCAGTTGATCAGTAATTTTGCTGATTAGAGATGAGCACTCAAGATGAGATAGCTTTCTTGTTGTTAATGACAATCCCAAATATTTCATTGGCAAAGTCCCCTCCATAAAGCCCAGAAAAGTGCAAAACTGAGTCTTCAACTTATCATCATCTCCACTCATATAGATTGAGCATTTGCCAAGATTAACATCCAAGCCTGATACCTGACAGAACTCTTGCAAGCATGCCTGTAACTTTGTGATAGAGTTAAAATCAGCCTTGCCAAACAATAACAGGTCATCGGCGAAGATTAGGTGTGTTATCTTCAATCTAGAGCATTTTGGATGAAATTTAAACATTCTGTCATCTTTAAATAAAGATAACCTCATTGACAAATATTCCATGCCTAATACAAATAGATAGGGGGATAGTGGATCTCCCTGCCTTAGCCCCCTAGCACCATGAAAGTAGCCATGCAACACGCCGTTTAGAGATAAAGAAAATTTAGGAGTGGTGATGCACTCCCAAATCCAGCCAATCATAGTTGCAGGGAAACCCAAACCCACTAGCATAGATTTGATGAAATCCCAATTAATTGTATCAAATGCCTTCCTAAGATCCACATTTATGATGGCTCTAGGTGAATTGTGTTTCCTTCCATAGTGCTTGATTAGTTCATGGGCTAGAAGAAAATTGCTTGAGATAAGTCTCTCTTTGACAAAAGCACTTTGAGCATCATTTATCAAGAAACCCATGATTTTTTGGATCCTGTTTGCAATGACCTTGGTAATAATCTTGTAGATTATATTACAGCATGATATAGGTCTGTAATCTGAAGCTGAAGTTAGATTGAGGATTTTTGGTACCAAAGTTATAGAAGTTGTATTCAAGACACCCAGAAGCTTTCCCGAGGTAAAAAACTCCTCAACAGCCATAAACAAATCTTCTTTGATGACACTCCATGCAGACTTGAAGAATGAAGCACTATATCCATCCGGACCTGGAGCTTTATCATTGGGCATTGTAAAGACTGCTTGCCTAATCTCCTCCCTAGTAACATGCTTACCCAACTCACAACAGTGAATAGAAGAGATGACTGGTCCTTGTGAGATAACTTCTGGGCTGGGTGTTGTTACAGCACCTGTGGATCCAAGTAGATTTTCATAGTATTCAACAAACTCAGAGATGATACCTTGTTGGTCTGTGATTCTAGTGCCATTTTTTGAATGAATTGACATCACTCTATTGTGGTGCCTCTTATTTTTCATAACAGAGTGAAAGTATTGAGTGCTCTTGTCCCCATACAATCCCCAGCTAATATTTGTTTTTTGTCTATAAAAGGAGTTTTCACATTCCAGTAGATTAGTGAATTTCCTGATGCACTCTTTTTTCTTAGAAATCAGTTCTGGGTTGAGTAAATCAGAACTAAGTTGAGATTGAATTTCATACAACTCCAATTTAGCTCTAGATACTTGCTCACTAATGTTCATGAAATGCCTCTTGTTCAGTTCTTTGAGGAAAGGTTTAAGATTTTTGAGCTTGGTGTGCAGCCTGTACATGTTGTAACCATGTACATGTTGATCCTATACTGAGCTGACAACTGACAAATAGTCTGGGTGTTTAGTCCACATAGCAAAAAACTTGAAAGGTCTCTTGCCATCAATTTTATCATCACTAATTGTCAGCAGACCCTTATTTCTTCATCTTTCATTCTCCCCTCTTAATCTATTTTTGTTTTATTTGCATATAGTCACAACCACTCTCTTTATCTCTCCATAACCACTTTTATCACTCCTAATTGTCACACACACAACTTTAGAATCAATTTTGATTATTTTCTACAACATCTTCCTCGTGGGATTGACATTTTTTATACTATTACTTGACAATTGTGCGCTTGCAACTTAGATTTTATTTAATTCCTATCAAGTTTTTAGCGTCGTTGCTGGGGAAGATGCTTGTAACTAGAATTTTTTTATTTTGGTTCTTTAATTTGTGTGTTTACTTGTGAAGGAACCACTTTAAAGATTGAAGATTAATGATTGAAGATTAAAGATTTGCCTTTAAGAGACTAGAAGAGACTAGAACCCTCTTGCTTATAACTCCTCTTTCTAGTATTTTCAATTCCACCTCTTTTAGTTAGTTTCTCACAATTAGAGATAATTAGGTCTAAACTTTTTTTTACTTTTGTCAACCCTAATAAAATTCACCATATACTTGGATATTTACTAACAAGATAATAAATTCAAACAATAGCTCTTTTTCTCACATTTGTTTGATTGTTGACCTTAATTAAAAAAAAAATATTTTTTGCATCCTTTTATAGTTGTTTTCAATTCTTAGGGCTACATTGCATATAATAGTAGGAATCCACCAAAGTGATTTGAACATCTTGATTTGACACTCACTTAAAAATATTCTTAAGGGCAAATACCACTAACCAAGATAATGTGAGGGATTTCATCACCCCTTTTTTAGCCTACAAATCACTAATTCCCCACTACACAAACCCAAACCTTTTAAAACTCATTAGAGGTTGGCCCCTAAGGACTCGAGCTCATTAAGGAATAAGAAATCCTTAAATGAACCGGTCTAAGTTTACTTGAATCCATTAGTGTCTAAGGCAATATAGCTTACCCATGAATTTTATATCAATCTGGGATGAATTTATTACTATTTTTCTGAAGAATTTTTTCCCCATCTATAAAATGGTTAAGCTTAGAAACAACATTTAGAATTTTAAGATAGTCCCGGGAGAACTATTCTGAAAGTATTTTGATAAATTTAAGAATATTCTTATCAAATGTCCTTACCATATTCTTAAAAAATGGCGATTATGCCAAATTATCCATGAAAAATTGGATTATTCTTCAGAAACTTCCTTAGAAACGATGTGTCAAGGGGATTTTATGAAGAAAAATGCTAATGAAGCTTGAAAATTTTTAGATATTTTATCCGAGAAAATCATGCAGTGGGAACACTATGATGACAGAGTTTCATCAGTTCCCCAACCTAAATCTAGTAGTCTTAGAAACAAACATAGTATTTGAAGCAAAGATGACTACAATCATATGTAGGTTGAAACCTTTACCTTTAGAAATCAAAGAACAAGCTCCAACTCAAATAAATTAAGTTTCTGCCTCAGGTTGTCACAACTATGTTTCTCTAACTCATGTTTAAGAAGAACGTCCCCTCTTAGGAAACAATCAACTACTAGGTCAGGTAAACACTACATTCTAGAGTCCCGTGAATGATCTGTTTTCTCCAGCCTATAATCTAGGTTGGAGAAATCACCCAAATTTTACATAGAATCGGGGAAGCTACTCCGAACATTAAAACTTCACTCCATTTCAATCCAACAATTTCCTAGAGGAAATACAATTCCTTTCAGTTCCCAAAATAATTTTTAACAATCAAATCTACCATATCCAAATCAGTCTCCTTACTATCAATCTGTAAATCATATTCCTTCATGTTCTGATCATGATAAACATCTTAATATTTTAGAAAAGGGTTTAGAGACTGTTGATGGTTTATATGATCACACAGTCAATTAGATCCAGGATAGGATCGGTTTGTTCAGTATTGAAAAAGGTTGCTTTCTTCTCTGACTTTATGTCTGGTTCTTGAATGGGGTTGCTGAACAATCTGCACATACAAAAATTCGTGAGAGGGCGGGGATTAATCTCCCGTTGTACCTCCGACGATCAAGCTAGCTGATGACTTGTGTGGGGTAAAGGAATAATTGTGTGTTCTTGTAATTGTGCAGTGTATGCGTTAGAGGATCAGATTTGTGAACCCTTTGAATGTTAGAATAATACATGTATTTATACTCAGTGCATAAGGCGTGGATTAGTCACTTCGGCTGAGCACAGAAGGGCGGTGACGAAGTGCGGGCTAGCAGCTGAGTCAGCCTCTACTTTACAGGTCGGCTGGAGACTGGAGGGAGGATCTCCTCAACATTAAATGAGAAATGAGAGGGAGTATGACGATGGCGCACGTGGTCCGATGAGTCATAAAGACTGTAGGGGCTAGAGGCATGATGATGCCTATTAAGTATTAAATGCAACGTGAACACGTTGACAACAAGTATAAGCTCAAAGCAGAAGTTATCATCTAGCTTCGCTGAGAAGTAACACCTTTCGAGTTGTTCTCGTGAGGCATTAGTCACATGGTCAAGTGGACTCCTGGTGAGTCGTCTTCGACAAGAGAGTCGACTAGTACCGCTTTTCGAGTCGATACAAAGGAATATCGACTCGACCAATCGGCTAAGTTGGATTCTATTAGGCTTAGGCCACCAAGTCGATTGGGGCATTGAATGCGGAAATACATCTGTCCGTCACTTATCAATAAATTGTATTTTGGTGAGTGGGAACACAATAACAGTTAGCCCCTTTTGTTTGGAGGCGGGTTTGGCCGGGTCCGAGTGAAAATACAATAAAAAATTACTTTTGGACGGATGTGGATGCTTTGAATGAGAACTGAAAAGTCTATGCTGAAGTGACGTGACCGACGTCATCCTACATCCCTTTTACTACTGCAACTCCATTTTTTATGGCAGATTATGGGCTATTTGAGGTGAGAACTGTGCCTCGATCTCTGAGGTACTTCAGAATTTAAAAATAAATCTTGGACATTGGACACAACTGGATCCAACGGCTCAAATTCTGACAGTTTGAAAATCAACTGCCTATTTATAGAAACAGGGCCACGCAAGAGGCAGCTATTATCTTTTCGAATTCCCTTGAGAGAACTCAAGATCTCCCCCATTCATATTTTCTAGTGATTAGCTCTTTAATCTCCAATGGCTTCCGAACCAGTTGATCGTCGAGTTCTTCTGGAGAAGATTCACTCTAAAGTGACTTTACCTCAGATGAAGACAATGTCTAAAACGTTCGACATCCCTAAGGCATACGATTTGTATGCTCCGACGAGGTCAGAGCTATTTGATCATGGATTGGAGCGAAATCCACTCTATATGAGGCATTTAGAATGTGGTCTGAGATTGCCTCTACACCCTTTCCTCAAGCAAGTGTTTGCGGCTCTAGGGGTGTCGCCGACGCAGATGGAACCGAACACCATTTGCGGTCCTAGTGGGGTTCGTGGTGATCTGCCACTGGTTGGGGATTAGGCCTTCATTGAAAGTCTTCGGCCTTGAAGGTGGTTGTGAAGGTGACTCAAAAAGAGCCTCATTTCCATTTTCAGATTTTTTTTTTTTTTTTTTGGGGGGGGGGGAATTCTCGTCTCACCAAGGAGACAAAAATCTGAAGCGAATATCTCAACAAAGTGAGATATCAGCTCTTCCTCTCATCAGTTCTAGGACTGACTTGTCGAGGGATCTAATAAAAACTATTACAATGGCCATAAAAACAAATCACACACGTTTTATGTGATTCGGCAAATTACCTACGTTCACGGGGTAAGGAGGGAGGAGATCTACTATTAGAGAGGAGAGAATACAACTAGGGTTTACAATTACTCAATTTAAACCCTCACACAATCTCTCAAATCTCTCACACAAATATCTCTCTCAAAAGCACAAAAAGACTGCACACAAAATTTCCTCTGCCGAAAAATTACTCACAACCGAAACTCCTTGCACGCAACCTTTCCCCCCTGTTCACAGCCGCTTTTCCCTTGCTTGCACTCCTGCACACCTGCACATGCAACCACAAAAAAAAGACTCCCTGCGATTTTTCTCCAAAGCCACCGAAAATAAAAACCTAGCACATGTATTTATAGGCTGCTCCCACGACGAGATTAATCAATCTCGTGTTAGGCCACACCCGCACTCACATGTTTCGGGTGGGCCCCAATAGGAGTTCAAGCTCATCACCAACCTTCCTGATTCTCATAAGGATTGGAAGGAGAAATTCGTCTAGGTCGTGGGAGACGACTTAGGCTTGGGCTATTTCAACTGTCCCGAGATAAAGAGGAATGTGCTCTCGGGGGGTGTGCTATCTGACACTGAGAGGGTCGAGGTAGACATGGTCAAGGCATATGTTGGCTCTCGTCGGTTCGAGGACCTGCTCGACAAATCAGTCCTGCGGGTCCCCGGGGTGCCAAATGAGCCTTTCACCGACCAAGATTATGCTAGAGACTCAGTTCTCATCACAGGGGGAGCAGAGGTGGTGTCGGTACCTACTATTCTTATAGCTGATCTCAGGGGGAGTCGTCTGCTAGGCCAGCAAAGCGTCTTCGCTGAGACATCCCTCCAATGGAGGCCGAGGAGGAGGCTGCTCTCACCCTTGTCCAAAGACGGTGGAGGAGGTATGTGGAACATGTACCTCAAGGGGAAGATGAGGAACAGGAGGTACAGGCGGCGGCTGAGCCGACTGAGGCAGACGTTGTTCGCTTAGACAAGTCGTCTTCGGGAAAACGGACAGAGGCTTCTCAAGAATAGAGAGCCGAGAAAAGAGCTGCTGAAGAGGGAGAGTCATCTAGTTGCCACCGCGACTCTACTCGTCCAGGTAAGGAGCCGATCGAGGAGGAAATAGTGTCTCCTTCTAGGCTAGAATATCCCCTTCCCCTAGTTATTCTCTGATATTTAACATGACTACGCCCACATTCTCTAGGCATGCTTTGCAATCTCATAAAATCAAAATACAAAATCATCTCTCTCATTTATTCTATTCTTTCCCAATCAAACTAAACTTTGCACCATCTAAACAATAAACCACTCCACTAGGGTTTTACGTCACGTATGATTTATGAAAAGAACACAAGATTGATCATAACACTCTGACCAGCACAGTTACATTATGGTTTAATTATTTTAGCCAATCACTTAGGACTTGTTCCTTTAGCCATATGGCTCAAAAGTTTTGAGTTACACAACATGCAATAGTCATTTATTAAGATTAATAAATTTTAATGGCTAAATAGAAAAATCAATCTTACTACGGCTATGATATGGACTGGACGTAAATCCGTCCAACGTAAGTATGGGCTGCACAATTTTTCCTTGAAAAGCGTGTTTATGTACTTCTAAATTGAAATAGGGATTGCGACCTCGCTGTTTCGTACACTGTATGTTTTGTTCTAATTTATTGTCTTCTACTTAATATGTAGCGCCAATGACATTGTGGACAACCATATCCTACTATATTGGACAAATTTTTTTAGTTATTATAGAAAAAGCCCCGTGCATGCCACCTTCCCCTTTTCCCCCCTTTATAATTGGATTTTAGGATGATACATTCATTCTTTCTTCCATAAGGGGGAAAAAATTCTTTAAACTCATAGTCTGTAGAATATACAAAATCTTTCTTATCGAATAGATATTTTACATAGAAAAAATAATGTGCCTTTTTTATAACCAGGTATTCCTCTTGTGTCATGTAACTATTAATTAGTTTAAGTAAGAAAGAGAGAAATTAAATATTCATAATAAGACATAATAAGTGACTCAAAGGAGAGTGACATTTCAATGTAGGAGCTCTGAAATTTAGAGTCCTTGACATCAGCAAAAACGAACTCTTATCCCCATTTCAGGGAAAACCTATCTACCCTGAATAAATGTCTCTTAAATAAGATACATATATAAATGGCAACCTACTCAAGCCTTCTCACTACCCTTGGTACATGCATCCCTGTTACATGCATCACTAGGGATTATATTATATATTAATGAAAAAGAAAAAAGTCAAGCAGGGATGTAGGAGAGCAAAGGGTCTCTCCCTCTATATCTCATATATATGTTTAAAATTAATACATTGCACATTGATTAATTCTTTTTATTACATGCATTTTGATTGTTTATCACTCATCAATACCTTCATTTTCAGTTCAATGTATTTCGTTGTACATACTGATTATATATTATGAGGCCTGTTGAAGGCTCCACTTGTGTATTATTATAAAGTTTAATTTGTTATCTTGACTAGTACTCTCATATCTCCATTCCCTTCCGTTTATACTTTTCAGTGCATATACATATAATTAACATGGAATAGATAAATAAAGAAAATAATGAAGACTATATTGATGGAAACCTTACATGGCATGATCTCACCTAGAGAGAAACGATAAGGATTGAGAGATTTGGATCCTCTCCAGTTAATACATAATTGGAGAGTATCTGAATCCAACTAACTATTTTCTTTATCTTACATTTTCATCATGGCAATGACATGAGCTAAGGCCCTAAATTTCATAAAAAAATAATTTAGTTTCTATCATTCATTGGGAGATTGCCTCAGGGAAAATTTTACTTGACAATCGTCGGCCCTTATAATACGGGTTAAGATTTGTATCCAGATAACTAGGTGATCATTAATTTTGAGAAGGCTCAATGACAATGTAATTAGTGAAACTGATTTCAATATAATATGAAGGCAAAAGTATATATAGCATAAGACCAACATACTCCCTCCTTCCCATCCCCCAATTTGTGTACTCTGTTCTACCCAACATGTCTCTTTTATTTATGTCATTCCTCAAAAGAGCTCCCATACCCATGCATACATTTGCTTTTTGGCTTACTTCTTTTAGCAACATTCAAAATAAAGCACAAAGTATTTGCGCTCTATCTTGCAACGCCCCTTTCTCTCTCATACACAAACATATGAGAGAGGGAGGGAGGGGGAAAGGGAAAGGGGGAAAAAGCAAGTGAAATAAATACGAAAACGGAGGTGGTCTTTTTGTGCGTGTCCTTGTCATAGCCAAATTCTGGCAATGTTTTGTTTTCTAAATGGTAACCCTTGGCTACAGGTACTCTCCCGTCAATTTGGTCCTCAGTGGTGTGTACCATTGGAGTCATTATTGTAGGTTCCATGAAGGGTCAGGGCCAAGGAGGAATGATGTGGATTTAAAATAGGCTTCGGGTTATGGTGCTATGATTGTGTGGGTCAAAGAGGTCCAAATTGGTTCTTGGCTTTTTTTCTTTTTCCCCCCCTCCTTTTAGTGAATTTTTTTTTTTGAATGGTCCCCAAAATCACGTTTGTTTGGAAACGGGTCACTTTTAGAAAAACGAATCGGAAGGTGGAGAGCCGTAAATAATTATGTTTACCTCCGAAATCACTTCTTGCTCATCATGCAATATATCAAGTGTGACAGGGCACAGTACTGCTCCATTTCCAACGGCACAGGGGTATCTTTCTTCGCTCTGAGCAACCTCGCCGAATGCTTTTTCTCTTGAGCCTAGCTAACGTACCGTACACGAGGAGGAGTGGGATTCTAATCGGGTCCTTGCCTCCTTGGTCATGTTAATTTGCAATGAACAAATGCTAATCACTTAGCCACACGCGCCCATGGGGTTCACACGCACGGTGGCAGCGACACGTGTTACCTCAGGGAGCAGGTGTCGCTGCCAGAGCGCTTGACGGTACGCGCGTGAGCCCCACATGCACCTGTGGCTGAACCCCCACTACTTGTAGCATGTCATGTCAGGTCAGATAACTGCTAATTCGGAGTATGCATACACCAATATATCTATTTGTTATATATATATATATATATATACATGTCTTTGTGCTAAGAAACTGTATCAGGAAGAGTTTTCACCTTTTTAGAATATGAAGACAATCCTAAATTCTCATAGGAGCTTTAGAGTTTTGATGTAGTGATAAACATCTTTAAAATGTTATCAGGACAATCAAAATCTAAATCTAATACATATAGTTTCGTGGGTCCAAAATTTTACCCATTGAAAATACTCAAATAAAGAGTTGTCATCAGACTTCACCTACGTATAAAGCTTATAGAATTTGGTTAGGTAAGCATGCAAGCACTCCATAAATTATCTGCGGTACGAAATTGTACAATACATAAGATCAAATCTAGCTTTCTACATCATTATAGCTTGAAAAAATGATAACAAGGCCCGTGTGTGTGAATTGTCATAATGCCCAATAAGAATAAAAAAGATTCCTCTACGAATACCTCTTCTAAGTTGGAATAATTACAAATTCCATGATGAGATTAGAAACAGGGGTGCTGATGAATAAAGTGAAGCCCTCTCCCTGCCTTGTGGCGTACAAAGATTTAGGCCTTCGTCTTGGTCACAGTCAATAATTAGAGGATGAAAGCAATGTAAGAGAAAAAAGGGGACTAAATCTAATGATGAAATGTTTTGAAAGACGAGGATTTTAAGTTGGAGACCGTTTGGGGTCTGGGAAGCTAAAGTGGGTTCCCTTTAGAGATCATATTCATTTCTAAGGTCTACAACTCTCTCTCTCTCTCTCTCTCTCTCTCTCTCTCTCTCTCTCTCTCTCTTCTCTCTCTCTCTCTCTCTCTCTCTCTCTCTCTCTCTCTCTCTCTCTCTCTTATGCATGATTAAATACTGTATATTTGTAGGCTAGAGCATCACTCTCTCTCTCTCTAAGTGGTATATATTACCTCTGGGTGTGTGCAGTTGTTACAAAATGGTAGAATAAATTGAGAATTGGACTCTCCCCCCCTCTCTCTCTCTCATGGAAGAACAACAACAGCTCAATCCTCTAGCAGTGACTCACCTCCTCCAACACACTTTGAGGAGCCTATGCAATGTTCACGAAAGCTCTCAATGGGTGTATGCTGTGTTTTGGAGGATTTTGCCACGCAACTACCCGCCACCTAAGTATGAGAAATATATATATATATGTACATATATATAACAATTTTACCAAATTTCTCTTTTCTATAAATTTCGATATCAAGTTAATTGGCCCTTTGTGTAATTTGTTTGCAGATGGGATCTCCAAGGAGGGATGTACGACAGAGCTAGAGGCAACAGAAGAAATTGGTACACTACTACTATTACTCTACTATATCTATACAACTAGTTGATTATTGAGATTATAAATCAAGTTAATTAATTGATTTTGTGATGTTTTTCTTTTCATTTATTTTATTTTTGAGCAGGATATTGGTATGGGAAGATGGATTCTGCAACTTTGCAGCATCCTCCGGCTGTGACCAGGCGGCGGCGCTGGCAGCAGCAGCGATCGAGCCGGGATCAGCATCCTCCGGCTGTGACCAGGCGGCGGCGCTGGCAGCAGCAGCGATCGAGCCGGGATCATCGGGCTGCGGTGAAGCCCAGCTTGTTAAGGGGCTTCAACCTGAGCTCTTCTTCAAGATGTCCCACGAAATTTACAATTTTGGAGAGGGGTATCCTTAATTATTTATGTATTCTGATCTATATGTGATAGCTAGCAAAATTTTTTGAAGTGATTTGAATTAGTTTGTGTTTTGCTTGTGTTTAGCAGTTTGATCGGAAAAGTTGCAGCAGATCACAGCCACAAGTGGGTGTCCAAGGAGCCTCAAGAACAAGAGATCAATTTCTTGTCTACGTGGAATAATCATGTAGATTCTGTAAGCGGACTGGCCTAATTAATTAAGTCTAACAACACTCCCTTAATTAACTAATTATTCTAGTTGTATTTCGCGTCAAGCATCAAATTAATGTATGTTTTATTTATGATTACATTGGAATATGAAAGAAGTATCTTTGTTTCAGCACCCAAGGACATGGGAGGCTCAGTTCCGCTCTGGCATCAAGGTTCAATATTCTAACCCCACATAAATATATATATATTTTGCTCTACACATACGTAATTATTTATTCGTCCCTCTCCTTTTTATGAGCGAAATGCTACATAAATACTATGTGCAATATGCATTCTCATTTGACCTTATACCTGTAACATTTATTTATCTCCATAAGTTTAATTGCTATCATATCACTACTATATATATATATATGATCTATCTCTAATTTTGCTTATAATTCATTAGTGGATTTCTTAATTTATGTAGACTATTGCTCTCGTTGCGGTCAGAGAAGGTGTTGTTCAACTTGGATCTCTCAACAAGGTCTCTCTCACACCATCACAAAAGAAAAAAAAAAGCCACACGTTCATGAACAAAAACCACACGTCACCAGTGATTGAGCTGGCTCCACGCAACGCGAGTGCAATTACTACTGCGCCCTCTCCAAGTTAGACAGACCCTGCACTTGCTCACATCATTGATGCATGTGTTTGGTCTATATACCGCGAGGTAGCCCGAAACTTGAACTACGTAGTCCTCCTCCGCAGAAAAATTCGCCTACCTCGAAAGCATCCCCGGCGGTCCTCCTCCCCCACCCCTCCTTCCTGCCGGCGTCCCATGTCGGTCGTCCCGACGCCAAGTAGACCGCCTGGCCCGCCCCTCCCTACCCGGCCCCGCTCCCTCCTGGCTCCACCCCAGCAATGGAGTTCTTACGACCAGTTTCCTGAGGCAGCAGCCATCAGATGAGGGATCACTCCGTCGATCAGCCGCGCCCTGAAAGCCCTCCTGTCCACGCTCCCTCCGTCGGGCCAGTCGCCAGACGGGTACTGCCGATATGGCCGATGCCCGTGGCGGCGGTGAATCAGCGCCACATGGCGGGGGCGGCGAAGGAGGAGATGGAGGAGGAGGAGGAGGAGTATGGGAGTAGCAGCTCAATGTCGTACTATGCTAATCATGTGGGTAAGGCTGAGCATCATCGTCGACATGAGTTTTAAGGGTGCTATTTTAGCTAGTGTGCACGTGCGATCGATATGAGAGCGTGTATGTTCACTTCTCTACTTGATTAATTATGCGTGGGAGGTTTATTAGCTTCTTCTTTTGCTATTAACCAATATTTTTAAGGCGCACTAGCCACTCATATATATATATATATTGAACAGTTTTAATTGTGGATTAACAGGGTTGGGTATCTCCATAAGAACTCTTAAGTGTGATCTACGAACGCATATTTGAGTTCTAATCACTCACGCATCAAGGGGTTCAAACGCTTCTACGGCGCAATTAATTAAGTTGAAACAGTACCGTTGTGAAAAATCAATAAGAAGTCTTGAAACAACAAGTTTTCTATCAAATAGAGGGAACACCCATGAAGTGGTGTCAAGTCGATGCTTATTTAGTTGTATTTGTCAGAGAAAACGTAAAACTTTTTAATCAAATAAACGCAAATACAACGCATTCTCAATTTAGATGACTTCTCGGTAACAGGATAATTTTATTACTAACGTATCTCTTAGCAAGTTCATTTGGAGAAATACGCTACCAATCTCTTCACTTTTTCCATACATCATTTGTTAGCTTATTTAACAAGTTAAAACACCCAAATTTGAGGGAAAGAAGAAAGATGAAGGCCATGGGAAAATTAAGGCATTCTCTATGTAGAGTCTCTCTACTCCACCACACCTTAATCTTTCACCGCAAATCCCCTAATTGGAAAAAAAAAAATCATAAAAGACGCTAAAGATACATGCAACATATTAATTGTTGTCATTTGTATCTGTCCTTCTATTTCTTCTTTCTTGACCTTAGGGAAAACGCAGCATATATAGGATGGTAGAACTTCCAACCTAGATCTCTTGCAAGAGTACGCGAAGTTTCACCGGTATGGCACGATAACATGCCTGTCATACCTAAATATATGATCTACGACAGCAGTCCAGAGTCAAGGAGTCGCGCCTAAATACATCTCGATCCTCCGAAACTAAAACTATTTCCACCTAGCTTCCGCAACCCCAACAATATAAGCTCCACAAGGCCAACTATTCACACGATGCAAAACG
Source organism: Asparagus officinalis (assembly GCF_001876935.1). Lineage (NCBI taxonomy): Eukaryota > Viridiplantae > Streptophyta > Magnoliopsida > Asparagales > Asparagaceae > Asparagus > Asparagus officinalis. The sequence continues at coordinate 98,390,946 of NC_033798.1, read as the reverse complement.
CAAAGTCCTAGCTCACTACACCAAACGAAAACAATAGCATTCATTCCGTCCCTTCGAAGTTTTGAGCTGGCCAGGACGTATTCATATACCCTCAACCCTACGCGCTCCAGATAGTATGCCTATGATTTACTACTAGACTAATTAGCCTTCAAAATTTTCACCAACGCGTAAGTATGCACTTTAACTAGAGGCGTCCGTGTGAATATTTAGTATCCATGTTCATGAGCTTGATTGACCACCAATTTAATTACCCTCTTTTACAATCCGTTTCACGACAAAACCTTGAGTGTCTCGTTGATTTTTCCCAACGCATGCTTTTGCTTTGACATTGGTAAGTATGTGAACCACAGTTCGTGGCAGCTGACAACTTGTAATCTGTCCTCACGCCTCATGTCATGAGCATTCAACTCCTCATCCTTCACATATAACTAATCTTTGATGGCAGTATCACGCTAAAGAGCTTATGACAGCAGGCTTCTGCAACATTATTTGATTTCATGCCTGCCGGTAAATCCTTCAGCTATTAGCATACTTAATGCATCCATGATTCTGTACATGAACACAGGGAAAGAAAAATTAGGTAACTGTTTATCATCGAGAAGCATGTTCTATGGTACCATTGACCATGTTCGATCACTTGAGATCAGCGACAGCTTCATAAATTCTTCAGGTTGCATTTTAGCAACAGTAGAGTTTTATAACTGCAGAAAAACAATGTCCAGATGGCGGAGTACAAATCCTATCAGAACGCCCAGCACAGTGCGGGGGGCATTCTGATATAAGCAGAGAGATGATTTCTTTTTCTTTTTAGAGCAGTTTCCCTTATAAATAAAGCTTTTGCTTTCGTGAAAGGATAGAAGTTTATGAGACAAAAATACAGAGAATGGTGCAAAGATGCATGTTAATGAGAGGCGTAGTGTAGCCTTAGCATTAACCAAAATCCTGGAATAGACATGCACAAAGAAAATCCTGCGTACAGAAATTGTCATTGGCAATTATTTTCCACTATATGCACGCAACGGAAAAGAGTCTGCAGGAGCAACCATTTCATCGTTGCAGAATATAAGAAACGAATAGAAACAACATTACAGATGATACTAATAATCTATTAAGAGAACTCTCAAACTTCAAAATGAACAGCACATGACATTTTCCGGTGTTGTTCTCACAAATGGTGCTCGCAGTCTATATGACCAAACATTCATTTCAGACAATGCGAACATAAATCGGTTCAAGGGCAACAGCCAGTAGAATGAATATAAACAGAACGTGACACCAATTGAGATTTGAGAGAGTCAAACATCAGATAAACCCAAAATTTTTGAAGCGGATACCAGCAAAGACTGCTTGGCGATGTTTATTAGAGGACTGATGCTTCATACATACCACTTGAATTAATTGGGGCCCGAACTACATGGAGAAGAGAATCCTGAAAGTTGTCAGCATGACGGCACCTTCCCTGAAATACACCTACAGCCAGTTCTGTTACCATCAAAGATACTTTGACCAAAAGGACTGGCTGCTATTAACCAAAAACCTATGTCAGTAACTGGATAAAGGAATATTATGCGATATGGTTTTCTTTCTCATCTGAGGCCTTCCTCAATGGAACAGGGGGCCTTGGAGGTGCTATCCCTCGGCTATCTTTGTTACTGGCCACAGATTCCTCTGACCCAATGGAATTCCTATCTCCAAAAGGAGGATTTTGTTCCAAGTGTGTAGAATCCATTGCTCGAGGTAACCTCAAAGGGACATCTTCTCTGGTCCTCGGAGCTTCATTGTGCTGAACTGAGGCTACAACCTGTGGCTCTGCAGTTGGAACAAGTTGAATGGCTGACTTGCGCCAATTCTTCCTCCGAGGCTTAGGTGCATTCGGTTTTTTCTAAGCAACAATAACATTTGAAGCAAGTCAACAATGACGTAAAATAGGAGAAAATGGACGATTCTAAATGAAATATAAATAAACAACTGCACGTGCACATATGACTTATATCTTGGCTTGGTAATAATTCCAAACCACGTGCAACTCTTTTTAAAGCGTATCATAGCTCAGCTAACTGAGAATTTGTAACTTCATCTTTCATACTCCATATGAATAAAAACAAAATGAGAGAGTACTCATGATAAAGGAAAAAACATGATCCTGCGGAGGACATGAAGATGCTGGTAAATTCAAAAGGATTGTCACAACACAATTGCTAAACTCATATGGGAAGCTCATCCAGATCATGTATATGGCATATAACAGTGTTAAGTAGAATCTAATGTTAATCCATTAAACATGTCAAAACTAAAACATGCATATTTATTCATTTGGACTGGAGGAGAATTCATGTTGCTACTAATTGCTGCAGGTTCATAATTTGCATTTGAGTAGATAGAACAAAAGGCAGCCAACTAATAGTTCAAGAAAAAATATTATATACTTAGCACCCAGAAAACAAATGCCCGGTCATTACCCAGAATGGTTGCTGTAAATTCTACACGGATATTACCGAGCTATATTTAATGAGCAAGCCATTTTGGTTGGCTAACATATTATGAATCGTTAAATCAGGAGGATATCCATATTCACAATCATATTTATGAAAATCTTTCAGAAGAATTTCGTGTGCTTGTTAAACATAATGCAACATAAATCTTACCACAGTATTCCCAATATCAGATAAAGGTTTCCTTCGATGCGCAATATTGTTATGTTCATCTTCATTTATCACAGTAGGCCTCTCACTCAATGCATTCTGAAGCAGCATCGTGCCTTGAGAGATAAGTTCTTTATTCTTCACATCTTCATCATTATCAAAAGAAGAACTGCTCCCACCCCCTTCTGACAACTCAGTATCATCTGTCATCTTGTTAATAAATCCACCTTCTCTATTTGCACACTTCGAAGATACACATCCACAAGAAGAACCACAAACACCACCTGCAGCCCGGCACTGACACTTCTTTGTTTTGCAAGATGAAAGCCTAGAACAAGAACAACACACTTCGGAATTGTTCCTTGTAACATTAGACTCATCTTCAACATTCGGTGTTTCCATTTTCAAAATTTTAGGTTCTTGATGAACTTCTGCATTGGACTTCACAAAGGGAGTTATCGATTTTGATCTTCGCTTTGCAAATTTCTTCGCAGACTCTACCCAGTCCTCATCATCTTCATCATCCACATCCTCCGACTGATCTGAATCCGAGGTGTCCATATCATCTACCCACTCTACATCATTTCTAACTTGATTGAAGGATTGGGAGGTTCTTGGAGCCTGTGAATTAATCAAGACCATAATAAAAATAAAAGAAAAAGATGAGAATGCAATAATAAAATTTATCTTCAAAAATATTCTCAAAAAATTTATCTTCAAAAAAGATCTATTGACAGAGTTCATCACAAAGTACATGATTCACAATGACGAGTATAACATAAAAAAGCAGAAAATGTTGTCTAACAGGAATGGAAAGTAAGAATGTGATACATTTAGTGTCTTGAAAATCCAATGGAATCACAAAAACACACTCAACTTGTTAAGCGAGCCTGTGAATTAATCAAGACCATAATAAAAATAAAAGAAAAAGATGAGAATGCAATAATAAAATTTATCTTCAAAAATATTCTCAAAAAATTTATCTTCAAAAAAGATCTATTGACAGAGTTCATCACAAAGTACATGATTCACAATGACGAGTATAACATAAAAAAGCAGAAAATGTTGTCTAACAGGAATGGAAAGTAAGAATGTGATACATTTAGTGTCTTGAAAATCCAATGGAATCACAAAAACACACTCAACTTGTTAAGCAAGATACGAGCTTAATTCTTGAACTTCTACCAAACACGGTTGTGCAATGTTCTTGAAATATGTGGGAAAATAATCAAAATGTATCAAATGAGACATAATCATATAAATTACTAAATAATCTTTTAAGCATCATGGACATCATGCATGGACTACAAAATAGTTCAGTTGAATTTACGGAACAGCAAGATCCACCAACCTTGCACAATGCATTTGAATGACGATCATCAGTAGTGCTTGAAATCGTGGCCAAACTTCCAGCATCCTCTATAAATTTCTTAGAAGCTAGTCTCTGTGCATAATGAATAGGTAAGAAAACAGCCTACATAAACATGACATTAGTAATCATTGTAAATGACTAAGAAATGAAAGGTAACTCTTAGCTGAAGTTACAGAGACTAATACTGCCAAATCAGAGTTGCAACAGATAGGTGTTATCAACTTATCTTCGAACTGTGGCTATGGTAACATGGTAAAGTTGACATCAAGACCTAAACCATAAAGGGCATTTTATGCGGATTGGATTTCCAAAACATGATTGTACAACAATTTGCTTACAATATTGAAATGACACATTTTGGAGACTATATAAACAGCACCTTTTCGCACTTAACAAAAAAATCACTGTACTGGGACAATAAAAAGAAGTAGCTGACCTTCAATTCCTGATCTCTTTCTGCTAGTTTGGCTTCCAACTGCCTAAGGGAACCATTAAGTCTGACCACCTTCTCCTTCAACTCGCTAATAAAGGAGTCTTTTTCTCTACAAGTTACCTCCTTATCTCGCAACTGACACCTAGTATAAAAATGAAGAGCACATCCTTATAAGATTTCAGTACTTGGAAGAACAAGCTGTCAGCTCTATTTCATAATTCTATATCGCCATGCATGACAACTATGAACAAAAATTAGTCTTTCTTATCAACAATTATTAATAGATAAATCAGTATTTGCATCTCTAATTTAATATAACAAAGAAAGCATTTATACATGATCATATTAACAAAACATATCCCGAACTATTGTTTACAAATATAAACGAGTACATTTTAAGAAAGATCAGCAAATGATAAAACATATGAATGGTGTTTCCTTCCATGTTTATGACTTTTCAAGATAAAGACCGATCAAAAGAAATGTGCAGTAAATATTAATACCAAAAGTTTACATGCAGGAGAGATTTAACAAGAAATAACTAAGACTACATAGAAATATGAACTTTAGCTGTCAGAAAATGTTCACATTGGTCACTACCTTGAAGAGGAAGCTAGGTTGAACAAATAATTCATCAAATTTTTTGCTTCTACAATTGAACGGACTTGATTCCAACGACCACGCCCACCAAATACACGCTCACGCTCCTCAGCTTCTGATAATTGTGATGCCATAGATACAAGGGAACTAGATGAAGTAGCCAGCATATTTTCCAAGGCAACAATTCTTGAATTTCTCGCACTTGGAGACATAGCTTGAGGAGTGTCACTGTAACAGAGGCATAAAATTGGATGAAGTAATAAAAACTTAAGTGCATAGAATTTTTATGATTAAATGGGAGGAATTGAAAGATGAAGTACCAACCTCATAACCTTCTGCTTAAATGTTTCTGATTCTTCCTTCAGTTTTGCAACCTCCTTAGCCATTTTAGCCCTCCTAATCACACAAACAGAAACAAGCATCGAAACTCAATCATGGTGCCAGGCATATCAATGAAAAGTTGAAAAGATAAACTATTACTAGCTAGTTGTTCAGATTCTTTAGGATTCAAGTGGGGAACTATAAAAGTCCGATGAAGTCCGTTGGCTTATATAGAATTATGATAGCGAATTTCAATTATATAGAAATATAATATAATAAACAATCAGTAAGGATCAAGAGGAAAATCAACATCAGAAATAGACCAAACATTACTAGCAAACCCGACGGTATCCTATCAAAATTATCATATTCTGCGATAGTGGCAACATTTTTATCTTCCAATGAGATCCTATGAGCATAAACACGTCAAAAGGGATGTTTCAAATAAAACATTAACAAATTCAAGTTGTTTCCCAGAAACTCCATGAGTTAGTTTCCCCAAGCAGAATAATGAAACATATTTTGTAGAACCTTGATGTACAGAAACATTCGAAGAAGGTACAATAATTAGGAGAAAGTGGCAGGGCATTAGGAATTTGATATTTTCACAACTTTGTACTGAAAAAAAATCATGATTTCAAGGAGCCTTACTCTTGCAATTGACGCTCATACTCTGAACGCACTTCATGCACTCGCAATGTAACTTCAAGTTCATGCTCAATGGCTTGCATCAGAGCCTTAAAAAGGATAAACACTAGATTAGACAACAATCATGTGTGAATAAGTTAAAGGGCATATATAACTTGAAAGTTGGTTTACACTACCTGAATTCCAGGACCATTTGCGTTTCCAGAACCTAAAAAATGTCAATAACATATAAATCAAATTTGGGAAAGACAAAAATCATTAATTAGAAGAAGGAATTCTTCCTTTCTTACCAAACATTTCACGAGATGAACTTCTCTTTGCTTCTAACAACTCCTTCAGCCTTTTGGTAGCCAATGTAGCTTCTTCGGTTTTCCGCTGCAAAACCTTGAGAGACCAAAGACGAAAGCATAAATTCAAATTGCATGAAACTGTGAAGGAAAAAATGAAAGGAGAAAACGGTCCTACCATCTTCTGCCTCTGGTTCAAAGCCAACAGCTTATGCATCTCATACTCATTTCTCCGTCCCTCTTTCTTAAGCTGTTACAAGACATAACATACTTAAAAAACTGCAAAACTTTTGGCATACCAGCAATCAGTCAAGAACAAAAGATCATTCAGGAAAATTTTTGTAACTTGTCACAAAGCTGTAATGGATTCTACATCCATCACAAACAAGAATAAAAATCTGAAAATGTCAAATGCAAGAAGAACAATTTTTCTGATTTATTATCAACACTAAAAAAGGCGATTAATAGCATAACTATTGGTCAACTGATTTAATAAGAAAAAAAGGACTGATGAGCTTTATAAATGAACAATTTTTTCACTGCTTAGTCAAATGACCTGTTCACAAACTCCTTCTTTTCTAGTAAGCTGAAATTTACTCTAGATCCTTTCTCCTAGGAATAACCAGATGTTCCGTTCAAACTTATCGCTTAGGCGTTGATAGGTTGGGCTTACCCATAAGTTGACATGAATTGGCCGAGATAATGATTTAGTAGAGACACCCATAGTTTAAAATCAAAAGGTATCACTGATTGAAAGGTAACATACGTAAGACATTGCTTATACATCTCACGATTCTTACCTAGTTTTCTTATGGATGGTGCAAGGATAAGTCTTATTCTATTAATTTGGATGTTTCTCTAGTAAGCTGAAATTTACTCTAGATCCTTTCTCCTAGGAATAACCAGATGTTCCGTTCAAACTTATCGCTTAGGCGTTGATAGGTTGGGCTTACCCATAAGTTGACATGAATTGGCCGAGATAATGATTTAGTAGAGACCCCCATAGTTTAAAATCAAAAGGTATCACTGATTGAAAGGTAACATATGTAAGACATTGCTTATACATCTCACGATTCTTACGTAGTTTTCTTATGGATGGTGCAAGGATAAGTCTTATTTTATTAATTTGGATGTGACACCTCAAAAAATCCTGTAAACAATCAACAACCAAGTGTAATTCTAAAGTTAAGTCTAATCTTACAGTTCTCAACTTTTTGAACCTACTCCTTTCCTTCATCTTTTGTGAACTTACAGGCTTGAATATGCATTCAAATTGTTTCTCACACTTCATAACCACTAATATATTACAAGGTTACAAAATTCAAGTTTTCCCTCATATGTCACCAACACTTGAAGCTCAAATTACTCCATTGCCTCATGCTTCCCGGTATCTGCATGTCCATCTTGGCATTCTAATATCTTAGAGAATTTGACATATTGAAGCGACTATCTCAGTTCGTAAAACTCCATTTGTAAAGTATATGTATCAATACTTGCACCTCACCTGACTATTACTTCTCATTTATACATCCAGGTCCCTCACGTCCATCTTACATTTTAAGGTTTCACTGTAATGATGTTTCCTTAAGGATTCTTTTAGCACAGCATAGTTTACCAAATAATAATGCAGGCCTCATCAAATTTATAAAATATCATACATGAAAGTATTTGTCAATCACCAGTCACATGATAAGAATCTTCAGCACATACTCTAGCTACTTTAAGCATGTAATTCCTCTAGTTCTTAGTTCCATATATAAAAGTATAAAACCTGTCATATTGTTCTATCTATAAATATTAATGCCCAGGTATTGAAACAGAAGTCGCAAGTACCTTAAGTTTTTTTTACTTCACCACTCTTTCATCCAGCTAATTTAATACTGAAGTTTAATAGTCTAATCAATCAACAATATGCAAAAAAAAAAATTGACAATAGTACATTTTCTTAGGGTTGGGCGTGGGCCGGGTCGAACCGCGGGCTGACCCGGCACAGCCTACCATGGATCATGACCCAACTAGGCCCGTAGTGGGCCGGGCCCGACCTGATTCGTGATATACCGGGTCACGAGCCAGGCTAGGTCCAGCCCTAGAAGCCCTAGACGATCATAGAAATAAGCCAAACCCACCAGTGACCCGGCCCACCATTGACCTAGCCCAGCCCAACCCGATCACCATTGATCCGTCTTAAGGCAGAAGAACGGTCACAAAGACAGCAAACAAGACATTTCCTTGAAGAATTTGATGAATATAACTTTGAGGAATTTGGCTCCTTGAACATTAATGGTTAACATATATTTTTTTCTTTTTTCCTCTTGTATTTGTAATTTAAATTTAAACCAAAGGAAAGTTATTAATTTCCCGTGGATATAGGTTTTCCTTCAAAGTCCGAACCACGTATATCTTTGTGCTTGTGATGTTTTTTTATGTGATGTTTATGTTTGTACAATGTGTACATATATCATTTCAAATAAAGAGTGAAACAGAAAAAATAATTTAAATATAATTTATTAGATACGAATACAAAGTTAATATAGTTTAGAAATTAGAAATAAAAAATTAGGAAATTTAAAAAAAAAACCTCAGGCAGCCCTACGACCCATTGGTCGTGGGCCGGGTCCGACCCGGCCTCCCCTAGCCAGGTCGTGGGCCTGAAAGGGTCCAATCCCAGATTAAGGTTCAGAGAAGTAAACTCGACCCACTTTGACCCGGGCGGGCCCAGGTAAGACTCAGCCCGACCTTGAACTGGTGTACAGACCTGAACCGGCCCGACCCATACCCACCCTACCTTTTCTTGACAATTAGGCTATTTTTAATAAGTGTCGTCTATAATAAATAAGAGATCACTAATGAAAACCAAACCATTAATAACAAGCATGGGACAGATCTTAGCTAAAGGCACAATAATTAATTAAGAAATATCTTCTAAGATCCAGAGATACGCAAGCACAAATGGTAAGAACACGAAACATTATATTATCACTTCCATAATTAAAATGCCTAAGAAAGAATATATGTTGTTATTACAATCTAGTTTTCCCAAATTTTGCATTTTACTCAACCTGAAAAGAGTACAAGCAAGTACTTAATTGACATTATAGTCATCATCCTCGTAGTAATATCATGGTTGTTACCATTAACAATTTTATTTAAAAAATTAGATCAGTTGTAGACCAAGATTTGAAAACATGTCTCCAAATTCTATTTTAACATTATATGAAACTTAGCATATTAGAAAAATTTTATTTTTCCATAGTATTATATGCAACGGCGGAGCAAGGATTTTTGGCAAGGGGGTCCAACATAATTAATAATTAAACACAATAATAAAATTTTTTGCATAATTAATTGGTATGTAAACATCATCACATCACAAGTTTGTTCTAGTTTTATTCCTATAATTATTTAATATGTGATTTTTCGCTAGTAATGTTGAAATGTTCCTAATAGAGTCATCTGTTTCATACACTTATTAAATTGGGTTTTTCTTGGAAACCACCTTCAGAATAGAGTAATTATACGAAAACCATCTTTCAATTTTAATTTATACATAAACCACCTTTAAAGTGGGGTTTTGTTGTAATCAACCACCTCTTAGTCAAAATTTTCACTATAAAGCCAAAATTACCCTTTAAAAACTTACACTCAAGGCACATGACTCATTTTTTTGGTGTTTAGTTCTTGTTAGGATACAACTCTCGTATCTTGAACATGAACTTTCAAGCTTATTTTTGGGTTTTTTTTAGTTAAGATTTAACTGGGAGACGGTTGATTGCAATAAAAACCTACGTCAAATGTGGTTTACGTATAAATTGAAATTTAAAGGTGTGTATAGCTACCCTATTTTTAAGATGGTTTTTAGGGGGAAAACTCTACTAAATTTAAACAATAACGCCTTTATCTTTAAAGTGTTGACCAAGTAAAATTGAACCTATCATGGGCTACAGTAACAAAAAGAAGAGCCAAATTTCTCAAAAAGATGTAAAATTTAACTTGTCAACAATCAAATTAAAGGATAAATAATGCATTGATCTCTCACAATCATCTCCTATAGCCCCTGCTTTTACTGTCACTTACAAAAAGCAACAACAATACTAGTTACAGTTTAAACGAATAATAATTTCACAAACTACCACAGAAGAGTGTATATTTTGTATCTAGCTTTTTTACTTTTGCTTTTATAATGTGGAGGGTTAGTCATTTTGAAAATGAGTAATGAGGTCATCTTCAGGCGGCCTTCATGTTACTCGCACTTACAAACTTCAATATGCCCTACCAGCACCCCAGATTAGTTCCAGTCAATAAAGCTGACAATTTTTCAGATACCAGAATTACAGTTTTAGGTCCAAAAAAACAAGAGATGTAAACCTTTTCTAAAATACAGAAAAATAACTAACACTATACTGAGGCAAAAGAAGAAAATATGAAGCTAAGTATCACAGTCATTTCTTTCCTGGCCATACTCATTCTACTTAGAACTTTTAGGAAATATGAAAAATCCATAATATTCATTAACACATATCTATACTATCCACCTGCAAGAAGATAAAGGACTTGTACATGGAAATGATGACTTCTGCTTAAGTCTTTGACGTATTTCATAACAGTTTATACAAGCTACAGAAGATTAACGTAATGTAGATGTTCGCTTTTATAGATAATTTAAAGCATCGAAAGTTTGGAGAGAAACTTGAACATTCATACTAATTTGGAGAGTGTATAAAACTTGTATAGTCATAAAATGTAGCTGGATTTTGAAAGCTAAGAGATCTCGACAAAATTATAACGGCTTCATCCACAAGCATAAAAGAAATCCCCCACGATAACATAAAAAAGTAACAAATCAGTTACTCTAAGTCTCTAACTCTCAGCTTTGAACCCAACAAAAAAAACTCTCAGTACCTGCAGAACTTCCTTTTCTCGTGAAGCTTTCCATGACCTGAATTGCTCAGATTCTTGCTTAATTTTATGCTGCAATTGAACCTAAAAATATACCTCAAACATATAAATAAAAGACCCGGTATAATTTTCCTAATTGGAATGAATGTCACTGAAAGAGAAAAATACCTTCTGAGATTTAATTCTCTGGATTTCTTCCTGTAAGCGTTTAGCTGCATCATCACTCTTCTGTTTTTGCCTCAGTAACTGTGACTGAGTTTCCTGCTTCTTTTTCAACTCAGAAACCTGAAATAAGAAAGTTCTAAACTTTAGGATAAAAAATGTGAAGCACTAGAGGAATTACTTCTGACGCACACCTGTGCTTCAAGCATGTTCAACTTCTGAAGATAATCTTCCTTCAGCTTTTGTGCACCGCCATCAGACGCAGATGATATGTTGGATAACTTCGAGTGAAGATCCTCAATCTCTTTCTGCAGAATATATAACCTCAACATATGGATGCATCACATTTCTACATTGAAAACTTGAAGAAACAAACCTGTAAAACTTTCTTTTCATGTTCCAGTTCCAATAACTTCCTCTCATAGTGTTGCTTCAGTACAGATGTATCAACCTTCGCAAACCTTTTCATTTCAGCCTTCAATTGTAAACGAAATTACAGTCAAAACTTGAATGAAAGTAAATTAAGAGAAAGTTAGCAGCAGCGAGACAAAAAGTGGTATATATGATATATGCGAAGCACCCGACTCCCTTTTCAGGTCATGTGTACAGAGAGTATCAGAAACAAGAAAAAGATGTCTACAGCAGCTTATGATTTATGTTTTACTCATACAAATATAAATAACCCTGCGCAATAGCATTTACACATAGAACTTTCAGGGATGAGAATGAGTTTCTAAATGTTATCTTTCAATTTTAAAATAACATAGATAAGCCCCATGTTTTCACATTTTAATTCTAGAACTTAAGCAACTCTACATTAACATCTCTTCAACTCTGTGTTTGAATCATTTGCACCGTGTAGTCTGAATCAAATGACATCCATACTAGAGAGTGCATAGGGTAAATGGTCAACAACGCAAAAGGTTGTTAGGGACATCAAAGGACATCAATCCGCATAACACAATAATACCACTTGTAGGAGCTAGGTATGCAACAATTATAGAAGATAAAAGTACGAACAACCACACTATCTATATCCTGTCAAGAAAGACTAATGGATTGGAACGCCAAATTCCTTGTACCTCTTTCTGTTCAAGCCGTTTATCCAATTCCTGAAGCTCTTTATCCAACCTAACCTGGATAGAGGAATGTTCTCTTTCCTTTTCATCTTCTTCAGCCTCACCTGCAAAAATTGTAACAAGTTTTCTTTATACGTCCAGATATAACTGAGGAATAGGCATATCTATGGACATCAGCTTCAAAACATTTTTTTAGCAAGCGTATTGTTGGTCGTAAGAAGACCACAACTTCTGAATTCAGATAGCAGTGAAATAATAAGTACATGGAATTCTCATTACTATTGAAACTATTTGGTATTTCCAAGTCGACGAGCATGAGCATTCAAAAACTTACTCGACTCATCTAATGTGTTGCCATCCGAACTGAATCCTAAATCATCCAAATTTGATGGAAATAGATCTTTATCCAAAACCTGGCAATCAGTATCAGCTTTTGGAGTAGCGAAGGTGCGGAGCTGCATCAATTCCACCTCCAACTCATGGATTTTCGAGACATAACTCTTCAACAGATCATATTCCTTGCAGATAAGAAAACAATGGTATTAAAATATTAACTACAGCAGCAACTAGAAACAACAACTATAGAGTACAAGTTACCTGCATCTTATCTGTATTATCAATTTCATCCCATGGTTTTCCACTGCGAGCTGATTCCATCATCAAGCTAAGCTTGTCTTTTTCAACCTGATGCATTGACTGGCGCAGTTAACTAACAAGTACACAAGCAACTAAACATGCTACACAATTTTTTATCAGTAACAAAAACAGTGAAAGCCAATAGAGTTTATGATGAATAAAAATTCATAGATTTCGTAAGAACATAAAATTAAATCAAGGGGATTTGCAATTTTGAATTGTAATCATTTCAAGTAAAAATTTAAAATAGATAGCACTATACTTCCAGTATCCAAATTCTATAACCATGGTCTGAATAAACAAGTTAGCTAATATGAAGAATGATTGTCAAAGGGCTGGGCATATTCGGTTCGGTTCGGTTTTATGCCCAATCCGCATCCAATCCGAATTTTTCGGATTCTCAAAACTCTCATCCAGATCCAGATTTTTTCCCCTTCATCCGAATATTCGGCCCAACCGAAATTCGGTTCGGTTCAGTTCGGTTTCGGTTTTGAATTTGCAAAGAGTTCTATCCAAAGACTTCTGTTGTGAATTTGCAAGCTGGGCATTGTCCTCATGATGAGGTTCCTGAGCTCGCCAACAAAGCTTTATTAGACTGGTTATCATCTTTAGAATAAAGTTTTGAGTTGATATAATTACGCAGAGAATTGATGTTTTAAATATGTTGTTCATATAATACAGCATGCTTATCTCTTGTAAGTATCATGTACATAACACATTTTGTGATTGATTTTAATCTTATGTAATTCTCAAGATCTTTTCTGCGAAATTTTTTAACTAAAGTTTAAGTTTATTTAATTACACGGGGGAGTGATGTTTTGTATGATATTGTTTATATAATGTAGCATATGCATCTTTTGTAAGTGCATCATGTGCATAACAAATTTTCTGGATTGATTTGAATCTTTACTTAGTTCTTAAGGATATTTTTCTTTGATATTGTTGTACTCATTGCTTGAAACTGCTCCTTGCGCCGTTTGAATCTATTGGATGATAACAGGAAAAGTTTTGAGGTATAAGTTTAGTCTCTAAACCGCCCAACAGAATTCGGGTCGGTTTTTTTTGGGAGGTTCAGGGGTTCAAACCGGATCCAAACCGATTTAATTCGGTTCGGGCGGTTTAGAGACTTCTTCTCATCCATTTAATTCGGTTCGGTTAACCGGTCTGTTTTTTCGGGCGGTTTTTTTGGTTGAACCGGTTTTTTTCGGTTTTTGCCCACCCCTAATTGTCATCAATGCTACTAATACACCATACAGTGTTTACAAAGGCACGTGCCTGATGCGTCTTGCAATGCAGCACAGTGGCGATGATTCCCGCATTTGATACAGCACCGCCTTTTTGCGCTTCGCAAGTGCCCTGTGCCGGGGTGCATGCAAGACATAGGCTAGTATATTTTCGTTCTTTAACATTTCATTTGGATCTTTACACTTGTAACCATATCCCAAAAAGAAAACTAAACCCATTAGGACGTTTTACTAGTCCGATTAAGGACCCTAACTCATTCTTGTTTATTACTTGATTTTTCTTTAATGTTAATCTTGATTTGACTTTTGATTTGAAATTTATTAACTTTCTACTATGTTGCGCATGCTAGCATTATGAATTAAGACCTTATTTAGTAATTTGGTCGAAGATATTATTTATTTTGACATATTTTTATGTGAAAATTCATAAGCATGTTCTTTCATGCTTGATTATCTATCTTGAAAAATTATGCGTGTGATATGCGCCTCCCTTCACTTGCGCGCGTGTATTGCATTGCCCCTTGCGCATGTGCGCGTAAAGGAACTTTGTACCCTTCATTGCGTATAGATAACACTGACACCATCTAGGGTGCCCTTTGACGGGTTTCTAACGCAAGGTATGAAAGCATTCAAAAAGCATCAGTTTTGTGCACTTGTGTTGCATAACAATGACTCTGTTACACCAAACTTGCATAGAATAATGAGAAAATATTATCTTTACTGCATAATGTATACTATTCTATTATAACTGATATGTACCTGAACTTCAATAGCACGTTGTGCTAAATGGTCGCAAGTTATTTGGCGTTCTTTCAGCTCTTTACGTAGCTCGACATTGGAAGCCTCGAGTAAAGAAACTTTGTGGCGGAGAACCTACAACCACACAAAAGAATAATAGTGATCTACAACCTATATCACTATGCAAAATAAGCAAGAAAAACTGTTATACCTGAAGCTCCTCAAAAGATGCTCCTCCACCACGAGAGAAAAGAAGTTCAGCTTGTAACTCTTCCAGTTGATTGCGCATTCTTTGCATTTCAGCCGTCATAGGATCACGATTTATCTACAAGAGAAGACAAATGTATCAGTTGCTGTTAGGTTAAAAAAAGTTATTTCTTTACAAATGCAGATATAACATACCACTGCTTTGTTCTGTATATTCCGAGCCCTGTTGGCATACTTGAGTGTATTTATAGTCTCTTCAGCATTAGTATCAGCAGGGCTTATGCAAGCTGTAGTGGATCATGCACCAGAAAGTCAGTATTAGATCAATGTTTAAAGAGTACTACAGCTTCAAAAAGTGATTGAGGGAATGGGCAACCAAAAACCGACTCACCGATCATAACAGTTTTGCTATTGCCCCCAAGGGAATCCTGCCAAAGGATTATAGGAAAAACTAATAAATGAAGGCTGTGTGGACGTTAAACATAAAGGCATACATGTGCACACAATATTCTAAGAAAGCGTGTGTTATAGCCCATCTCGACAAGCACCTACGTGCACACACACATGATAAAACCATATGTGTTTACATAAATAAAATTATAGATAAATAGATAGTTACGGACTAAAATGTGAGAGAGAGAGAGATTGCAATAAATTGGAGTTAGCTAGTAATTAGACATGAGTCTCTTAAACATTAATAACATCAGTACATAAACATTTTAGCTTAATACTAGAGCAAAACATAAAGGGAAAAGAAAGCCTGCAACCTAACATGAGCAGAGAGCAAAGACCAACTAAAGGGGGCAGAAAATGGGAAGACGCTAGCATAGTGGTTAAGAATCATAGTCAACGGAATAAACTAATCGTGAATCCTAATTGGGTCATTGTGGTCATAAGCTTTTCCAACCTTAAGCGTATATTCCACTTGAGATTAATAATCGCAGAATCTTTACAGGATTCAAGCCTCTTTTCTTGTGTTGGTATTAGGAGTTCCATCAATTCCAAAAGGAATATCAAACTACTGGCATAAGAAGATCTGCAAAGAACTAGGATTTATCATGTTCTCCTTTTTTTAATAATCTTTTTTCTGTTTGCATGATACAGTATCCATCTCCTCTCTTTTTTTTGTTAAGATATACATTTAGTTATTTTCATGATACAGTATCTATTCAGGTTTACTACAAAGGCTCCTTTCATCAGCAGCTATCATGCAGCAATCTCTGATTGACAGTGTAAATGATTATCTTGGCCATTGGAATAATCCATTACTAAGGTCGATCCTTAGTATTTCCTCACAATCATGCAAAACACCACCTAATACTTTGATTAATATATTTCCAATAAAGGTGTCTAATAGTTACCATTCATACTTCTCTATAATCTGAACAGTGTTGATATTATATTCAGTTTCAATAATTTAGTTTGTAAACAAACATGGCACTGTTACCAAAGAGAACAAACAGTTGTAGCTTCCAGTGAGATATCCGCCATAACACTAATTATGCATCCTGTTATTAATGAACGGAAAAAAAAGATTGTTGTCTCAATACCTACATGAATACATGAACTGGACAAAATTATTGTTGCAAACTAAAATCCCTATCAATCAAATATGTTTTACACCCTTTGGTAAATTGATTGGCAGGGAAGAAAAATCTTGCGGACAAATTGTAGTTAATTCCTTCACTGATGAAAATGAGCAAATTATGTAGACTAATTCTAGCGGTACGAACAGAAATTAAGCACTACACTGTTATCTTGAGTCCTTGCCTGCAAAAGCCGAGTTAGCTTGCTGTCACGATATGGGACATGACCTCCCTCCTTCCGCTTCTTCTCATCACCCAATGCACTAATTACATTGCCAAGAGCAAGCAAACCCCTATTTATATGTACACCTGCATAAGTAGCAAAAGTTTCAGCCATAAACAATAACCCTTTTAGGAAATAACCAATAAAAAGGGATAACATCATAGAACTAATATCACCTTCTTTGAACCGCAACCCATCAGCTCCAGTTCGTTTTGCACGTTCTGAACCAGCGAGATCAACTAAATGAAGCTTTGCAGATAGGATGTCCTCACCAAACTCATCTTTGGTTGCTCCATTGCACAGGCTACTGGCAATTTTCTTTTGCTCCAGACATATTGTAAATATAGCATGTGAGCGACTACAAAACAAAGAGAAGCAATAAAGAGCATTTATCAATATCAGCATAATAAGTTTGTGTTTGTAGAGCCTCTTATGCAAAACAGCCGAAGTTAAGACTTCAGTTTGTATAGGAACATATAACACATCTACAGAAAAACAAGGACTGAAATCAAATATAAAACCTCTTGAGAAAAATAAGACAACATAAATTCTAGTACCAAAAAATTTATTGGTTGGTTGTACCAAAATATGTAATTAAACACAAAGAGTCCATAATCACGTGTATTAGTTAGATGAGGCATCACCTATCCAACACTCCTTAAATTACTCATTGATTGAAGCAAGATAGCAAATAAAGATATAGCATCAGAAGCATTATAGTGTTTAACCATCTAAGCAAATGGATCGCGTGGTTTATTTAAGTACAACAGCATTGACTACTGGACAATTGAAAGAAGGAAATTGAAAAACAACCTTGACTGACTATTCATGTTGGTACTTCCTGTAGCACGAGCAAGTGACCCTCGAGTCAAATATGATGCCATCTCTTCCTTAGATCTGACTTCTGCTTCCATGACACCAGCAAGGCTGATACCGCCATTTGTTGTTTCCCTAATCTGGATGGGAGCTCTAGAAGGAATTGTTTGCTTGGCATGACAAGGTGCACCCTCAGCTCTCGAAGCAGCATTAGAATGAGGGTCTAACAAATCAAAAACTTCTTCCTTAAATATCTACAATTGCAAACATATGAATGAGAGAAATGATATAACAGTTTATATGTAAATATAGTTAACTAGCAATATGAAACATAAGATAAAGGACATCAGAATGCAAAGAGTCCAAAAGCAAAACAATAATGCAATTGCACTCTAATGTGAGGGATAATAACTTGCAGGGCACATAATAACGCTATGTATTTAATACCATGATAAACCATGCCATTCATTTGAAATTAAAAAGATCCAACTAACCTCAATAAATGAAACTCTAATTAAAAACTCTGCTTTCTCCTTCAGTGTGTCAACTTTTTTAAAAATTGTATCCATCACTTGAGGTATAACACCTCCGTTAAGATCCTCTCCATTGTAATTGGTTCCCATTGTGTAAGTTTTACCAGAACCAGTCTACAAGAAGAACGAGCAACAAAAACAAGAAGCTCTCTGTAATCAAAGATAACTAATAAAACAGTTATCTTAAACAATGAAAAAAAAGATACGAGAATGAAATACCTGGCCATAGGCAAGAACGGTAGCATTATAGCCAAGGAAGAGTGCATCAACAAGGGGTGCTACGCATTCATCAAATATCAATGAAGATGGAGAGCTTAAGTGGCCATAAACATGATCATATGTGAAAGCATGGGAACCAATTTGTACCTGTCTTAGTGTCATGTTTAATTAGAAAAGTTTCACATCTGTCAAATAAATCACAGTTCCATAATAACACAATAGTGGAAAAATATGTGTACACTATAGACATTAAGAAGATAAAATTGGAATAATTTGTAGTAATCATAGAGGGGGAAGCAAAAATGCTTCAAGCTAAATGGATTGGAGCTTTAATCCTTGGCAATGAACATATCAAAGCTTTAAGTCCGAAATCAATTTAATTGATAAACAATTCAAAGGATATAAACATATAATTTAATATCCGAAACATGATGAATAGAAACTTTGCCATCACATTTTTTACAATGAAATAAGGCACAAAAGAAAACTTCGGAAAGCATGCTATACATGTGTGTGTGTGTGTGTGTGTCTATATAGAAATAAAGTTCATAATTCATCTAGCTGTTATAAGCTTTAAAATGTTTTGCCGACAGTTAATATATTAGAGCGCAAAATTTAAGAACCACCTAGATTCTCCAAAAAAAAAAGGCACCTCCTTTTTGAAGGGACAACGAAAACATTTAGTGATTTTTAGCTTATAAATCTACAAATTTTAAGTTTCATCCAGCTTCTAGCCAATTTTCCCAAAAAAATTATCTGTATCTATATAAAAAAGAAACAGAAAATCTATACCTGAGGCTCTCCGGGGACAACAGTTACACAATCTGTACATCCCATCAGAAGCTCCGAAGTAATCAACGGTCTAATATTGACCGCAACCTTCACGCACTCTTTCTGATTGCATGATTTCGCCTCTTCTGAGCTTTCCATATCTCAATTTATAGAAAATTTCTCTAGAAAAAGATTAAAGATCTAGATCAAGACCAGAAACCCTACAATCCCTAGAATGAGAACGAGAAAATTAGGCAACAAAAGAATAAAATTACCTGATACGAGAAGAATTAGAGATCTCAGGGCTTGCAAAGAGAAAATTAGATTTTTTTTCCCTCTCTCTTCTCTAACGTTCTAATTTTTTCCTCTAATTTTTTTCCTTTTTTCTCGCAAGCGATCGAAGGAGGAGGAAGGGAGAAATGAGGGAGATAGAGCCCGCTTCGGAATTCAAAAACGCAGGGAGGGTCACGTGAGCGGCGGGTGCGATTACAGAAAGTATTTATTTTATAAGTAAAATGACCGTGATGCCCTTTTGGTGCTTTTAATAGGGACCACTCGTCTGCGATTGGGGCTGTTGCGGTGCTGCCCGTTCAAATTCAAATTTAGAGGAAGGGGGGCTGGTAACGGATCTGTCTTTGAAGGGGAAGGAGTTAAATTAAATATAATAAAACTTAGAGGAAGATAAATTTAAAATATAATACTTAAAAAAATAAGGGGCGTGCTTTGCATATGGTGCACACTAGTTTTTTATCAGTTTTCCTACTCAACTTTTTGTATCTGTACATTTGTCATGCCAGCAGCTCACGAGTAAAAAATGCACATTCAAACGCTAATTTTTAATCTATTCCTCTATACTTAAAGGAGGATCAAATTTTTAATCTATTCATCTATACAAAAGGGATGATCCAAGAATCATTGTTCATCATACAGTAATTGATTGTGGAGCCCGCTTACTTTCACTGACATATTTCCCTCACAAATAAGAATGAGGAAACAGATTTTGAATTTCAAATCTCTACTAAAAATTTGAAATTCAAATCACTGTTGTCATATCGCTCTCCTTCACAAACACAGACGTTTCCTCTCCCCTCTTTTTTCCCATTCTCCCACCTCGACTCAGACAAACCACCTCCTCCTCCCTCCGGCATCGTCAGCAGGCTCCTCACCCAAGCTTCCTTCAGCTCTCTCTCTCTATAAATTAATATGCCCCCAATCCTCCCAAACTATCCCCCCACCCAAAAATATATATTTTTTCTTCAGAACCATCGAGATCAAATATCGAAATCCCCAATATGTC
>NC_033798.1:98358857-98370226 GCF_001876935.1 Asparagus officinalis | reverse complement strand
CCGCCGCTACCCCCTCCCCTCCGCCAGCGACGACCCGTCGAACATCCGTCGGGACGTCGACGTCCTCGATGCCGACCGTGACGGCAATATCAGCCTCAGTGACCTCAAATCCACCATCATCGCCGCCGCCAACGTCATCGCCTCCATGATCGCGATGGGATTGCAATGAGATGAGAAGATCTTGAGGATGTTTTGTATTTTGGCTGTCATTAATGATTTTGTTTATGCTTATTGGCTGGATCTTTTATTTTGGTCGATGGTTTGACGAGGGATTGGGAGCATCTTATGATTTTTTTTAATTAAATTTTTTAAACGACCTGTGTTCGGTGAAGGCCCAAGCATCAATTAATCAGGATGAAATAAAATCTCAGGAATGGTCTGTACAATTAAAATCTCAGTAGGCTTTATGCAGAGAGGTTTATTCTTGACTCACTTGCTTGGATTTGTAGTTAAGAAGATCAATTTGAGAATCTTTATGGAGATTTATCTTTCTCTTGGTCTTTAATCTAGAACGACTCCATGCTCACCTTAAAATCTCGAGGTATTTATTTTATCAAATTGGAGGTTCGATCAACAAATTTTGATTTTTATACTTTACTCAGCAAAATTTGATTGCTTATTTAGGTAGTATGTTCTTTTAGGACCAAGGAAAAACCACATTATAGCTTTAAGTTGATCCTTTTAGTGTTGAAAAACTGTAACAAACTTGAGAGCTTGATTGGAATGAATTGATATTTTTTGTGATTGGAATTATTCGCTATTTGTACGAATTATCTTTTTCCCCTTTTTCTAATTTCAGGTTTTAAAATTTTAATTTGAACTTAATCTCGATTTCAAACACTGTAGTAAGAATCTCTCAGCTATGGCTCCTCTATCTAAAAATCAAGGTAACAACTTTCCCCACGTTGACCTTAATTTTTCCTTTATTTTCCAGTTCATATAAACAGAAAGAATTTGGTTGGGATCCATCGATTTCAGCTATTATACCCAACATGAATTTATGATGGATAGAATTTTATGGTTCCACATCAAGTGCTTTTAAGATTTTTTTAAGAGCTTCTCAAGAAACTAATTATTTATTTCTATAAATGTCTACTTTTCTTATTAGCTTGAGAATTTATCAACATAAATGATACATTATGATATTGGTCAATTTTGCTATTACCTTAAAGTATTCGCATATCACAATTATTTTTTACATCTTGCTTTCTTGGCTTTAGATGCAAATGTAATCTGATTCAAGAAAAACAAGCAAAAGATGTAGTTCTCTTGGAAATTAGTTTAGCTTTATATATAATAGTTGTATTTCTATTGATATAAAAAAATATGTTTTAGAGAGAATTGTTTTTCTTAGAAATTAGTCCTCTTAAATAGCATTCTCAAAATTTTGATAATAGAGTTTAATTGATAACATTTATATATACATCGTTGAAATTCGTGCTCCTTGACGGCCCGACGTCCCTTCTTTATGCTGAAGTTCGCCGGGATCTGATTTGCCTTCGCTGAAATTCGTGCTCCTTGACTCCTCAATCCAGCAGCACCTCCACGTCTTGATAAATATTCGTCCCCGCTAAAAGGAGGCCCTAGGCTTGTATTTATAGGGCTTCGGAAGTGGTTATTTGGATGAGAACAAGTGATTTGGCTCTATCTTCAGTTAACAACAGCCTAACCACGTTTGGGGATGATATCAAGTCAGATAGAAACCCCTGGAATAGATAAATCCTGCAAAAAACAGCATCAAAACCGTCAAAACGTGTTTCGGGTTCCGTACTGCGCTTGCGCGGGTCGGATTGATCCGACCTGCACTTGCGCGGGTCGGGTAGATCCGACCTGCACTTGTGCGGGTCGGATCAGATCCGACCTGCACTTGTGCGGGTCGGATCAGATCCGCCTGCACTTGTGCGGGTCGGATCAGATCCGACCTGCACTTGTGCAGGTCAGATTGATCCGACCTGCACTTGTGCAGGTCAGATTGATCCGTCCCGCGCTTGCGCGGGTCGGTTTATTCCGTCCTACGCTCGCGCAGTTTTGCCGACTCATTCTTTTATGTTCCCTTTCTTCCGAGATTTTCTCTTTTCGCGTGTTTGACCGATTTGTTGACTTGTATGCTTCGCCGCAAGACCGATCATCGAACGCGCTTTAGTTAATATACGCGTGTTGATCGATGCGTGCGGACTAATTGGCGTGCGCGCGTTGACCGACGCGCACGAGCTGGTTGACGTACGCGCGTTGACCGGCGCGCACGAGCTGCTTAGGTGAGTCTTCTTGTCTCGCCAATTCATTGCTTCGAGTTTCGTGTGGGCTCTCATAGGCAATTTTAGACACCTACAAGAATCAATACATATAAGTATAAAATCATTCATAAAATGCTAAATGAAGACTAGTATTTAGAGACCACAACACGAGAATTAGTACGTCGAGCGAAATAATCAAAACAAAAAAACCCTCATATATATACCATGTCTCAAATTATGGATGTCTAAATACTAATTCCAATCCTATGAATGAAAACATTACATAAAGGAAAACTCTTCAAACCTCAACCAAAAGGAACCATTTTCATAATCTCAGACTACCCTCAGTTAGCTGGCATACTCGATATGGAAATTATTATTAAACAATTGTCTAAATCTCAGACTACCCTTAGGTAGCTAGAAAACTCATAAGGAAAAGTCAACCTGCTCAAATATCATCATAAACTATATCATGCGCATCATGTACCAAATTGTGTACTCTACTCATGAGTAAACTACATAGAAACATACTACACATTGTACATATGTATGCATCACCACATACAATAGTGATACTTTTGTAAGGTTCTTACTCAATCGCTCTACGGCAATATATTTTATCTCCCTATTCCGGCTACATGAAATAACAAAACTCTTGTAACGTTCGCACAGTTACATGTGGGTTCAACTTCCTTACTCAATCGTTCTACAGTAATAGGTTTTATCTCCTTATTCCGGATATGCTTCCAGATGATCGTACAACAGCGTATATTGCGTTATGGGCACGATCGTAGAAAATGGTTTTGAAACCGTTCAGGTCATGTTTGAACGAGTCAAACGCAAAAATTGTGTTATGGGCACGAATATTGCGTTCGAGCGCAGCGTTGGAAAGATGTGTTTGCAATGTCTGGAAGCTGCATCGACAGCATCTGGAAGCTGCATCAGCAACGTTTGGAACTTGCGTTAGCAGCTAGATTTGAGCTGTATTTGTGGCTGGGTTTGAGCTGCGTTTGTAGTTAGATTACGCAGTGGTTGCATTGCTTTGCCTCTGGAACGAGGCCACTTGCATTTCATTTCTGCGATGCAGAGATTAGTTATGCATCTTGGACTGAAGAGATCGTTAACTTGTAATCTCTTTTGTCAGAGCGTTACAAATATTATCATTTTGTAATATTTGCTTTAGCTCCATGAAATATGAGAGTCGTCATATTGTAACTCTCGCTATTGAATTAGAGCTTTCATCGATCTACATGAAAGCTTACAAATTGTAGTCTTCTGAAAGCCATCAGATTATAACTTTCTTCATCGCTATTTGATAGGGATCAGCTATCAGCAGTAATTTTTTAGACAACATATACTAATGAGTTGTACTATCAGGCTGGGGGTGTGAAGAAATCTCGAAAGAGGACTATTCGAGAGACAAGCTCTCATTGTCCATGCGAGAGGCTTATCAGAGTAGTATTATCAGAGTGTAGCTATTCCAAGACCGATCCACAAAGGTTCTTGGTATTGCAAAGGCTTTCCTCCGAAGCGTGAAAGCCCAAATCAAGATGCTTTCGCAAGAAAAGATCAGCCGAATTCCCAGAAGTCAGCATTAATATGGCTGATAAATGAAAAAGGAAAGTCAAAATGGTGCTCGACTAACTCCAGTCCCGACTCTTATCCGAGGATATCCCAGTGTATAACTCAGCTCCAAATGGGAACGATCAGACATAGGAATTATCAAAGGATGCATAAAGGAATATCCTCAGATGATGAAGTATCGGACGCTTACTCTGCAGTCGCTTCAGTCGAAATAATGTCTAATATGGGACTAACCCGCGAGGCATTCACCATCACTCCTGATCAGCTAGCTCAAATGCTTCAAGAAGCTCTGGCTAAGCAGCAAGAAGAAATTCGAGCTAAAATGAAGATGGAGATGGAATTAGCCATGTAGCAGATGAGGGAGTTGCAGACTCAGTCTTAACAACATGAACCAAGTCAGCGAGATGAATCTAGCTGTTGTGCTCAAAATGACACAGATGATAGTGACGTAGATATGGATGAACACATTTTTGCTGAACCTCCTCCCAATAGCAATAACACTGGGGGTAGTCCGGTTGATCCTCCTCAACGTCCCCTGAAGAAAAATAAGGATGAAGATAATAAAACAATGGAAGAGCTTGAGAACAAGGTCAACGCCTTGATGTCTGTACAAGAGGTGAAGAAGACCGGTATTCCTTGCCCATATCCGAGAAAGCGGGAGTCAATTCCATACCCGCTGAAGTTTAGTTTGATCAATTTCACGCCATTCGACTGGAAAGGCTCTTCTACTCAGCACTTGATCTATTTCAAGTCTCACTTGGGTATGATTTTATCAGTACCCTTTGCGGGGTCACCTTCGATTGGTGCCGACGCCTCAAGCCAGAGAGCATTAACACCTAGGATGACATGGAAAGTCTCTTCCTCGGTAATTTCTTCTACGATGGCACTGAGGTATCAATCGAAACTCTTCTAGATGAGAAACAGAAGAACGGAGAGTCAATCGACACCTTCGTCAAGCGCTTCCGCAATAAAGCAATGAATTGCTGGGATCCAGTCATGGAAGAGTTCATACTGCAGATGTGCCATAATAATCTCTCCCTCGACATTCTGGAAGCTATAGGGATTATCTCATCCAAAACTTGGAAGGAACTGAAGGTATGTGGAGAACAAGTTTGACACTTTCTCAAAAGAAAGAAAGCTGAGAGAAGCCAACCGACGGCACCTGTAACTGCTGTGAATGCCAATAAAACGTCACAACAGCAACTCCGGAGGCAACAGAGGACTTCCGATCCGAGGTCCCAGAAGGAGAATTCTTTTGAAGATGATGAAGTTCCATCTATCTTTAAGTACCTCCTCGCTAACAAAAAAATCAAGCTGCCACCTATTACGAATAAGGAGGAAGCTAGCAAGACTTCAGATCCAAAATACTGTACATATCATAGGAGGGTTCAACATCCGATCAAGAACTATTTTGCCCTTAAAGACAGTATTCAAGTCTTGGTTGACGCCGGTATCATAACGACAAAACAAGCCAAATGAGAACGACGAAGACTCCGATGAGTATACGAGTATAAATTGTTTCTCACAGACTTCAATGAGTATATGAGTATAAAGTACTTCTCCCAGACTCCGATGAGTACACGGGTATAAACTGATTCTCCATGTTTCTCCGACAGGTATACGATGTTAAACTACTTCCCTTATTTTCAACAACAGGAAGTTCATGGAGAATACTACACATGGTGTTCTTAAGGATAACCCAACAACATGGCTGAAAATAATATGCTCCTTATTAGACTTAGTTTCGCCAAAAAAAGCTGGGGGTCGATACGAAGTTCGAGGAGAATACAAAGTCTGGAACCTAGACCTGCTTCCGTAACAGCGTTGCCCACCAATGAAAAGTTCCTAGAGAATATTACGTGTGGTATTCTTAAGTATAACATGACATGGAAAGTTCCTAGAGAATATTACACATAGTATTCTTAAGGATAACCCGATATGGGAAGTTCCTGGAGAATACTACATATGGTACTCTTAAGGATAACCCGAGATCAGTTGATTATTCAAGACGAAGACCAGTCATCTGAATAATTTATTCTTAATCATGATTAAAAAATGATTAAGAATCTCCCATTATGGCTATTTTATTATTTCCAAGATGATTAAAACCCTCCCACTGTGATTTTCCGAGTACTCTTTCGTCGAGATAAGATTCAATAACTTCATCGGGTCAATCTTTCCTCACAAAACTCTCACTGTGACTCTAAAATCCTTCAAGGATGAAGCACATCATATCTGCTTCAACCCACTTAGGAGCGAGCTGCCAAAACCCTTTTCAGTCATCGGCATCTTCCTGATAACCAGGATTCTCTTGC
Source organism: Asparagus officinalis (assembly GCF_001876935.1). NCBI lineage: Eukaryota > Viridiplantae > Streptophyta > Magnoliopsida > Asparagales > Asparagaceae > Asparagus > Asparagus officinalis. The sequence continues at coordinate 98,364,093 of NC_033798.1, read as the reverse complement.
GAAGTGAAAGATAACGAAATGTCTTCTTTCCTTCACCCACAATCCTGGGTTAGTGTCAATCGCCAGGATCTAGTGCTGAGCATGGTTCGGTCCAAACCAAAAAAATCGACCGAACCAACCCGAACCGACCCAAAAAAATTGATTTTATGAGTAGGGCGGTTCGGGTCGGTTTGAAAACTTTTCAACCCGAACCGACCCGAACCGACCGAATATAGTGCAATACTACCCATTCTGATCTCAAACCCTACCCGACCCGTCTCCAAAGAGTCAAAGACTCAAACCCTAAACTCATTTTCTGAATTATTATGGGTTGAAAACAATATCATTATATTAATGTTTAATGCTTCATAATCTCCTACTTTGTTGATATATTATGGGTTGAAAACAATATCATTATATTAATGTTTAATGCTTCATAATCTCCTACTTTGTTGATATTTTTTTAACACAGTTTGTTGTTTGATAAGAAATTTGATGAAGTTTGAACCGAACAAACCGAACCGAACCGCACCGAACCGACTTGCAACAGTTCGGTTCGGTTTTGAATTATAGACGGTTTGGTTTGGTTGTTCAAATTTTGGTAAAAACCGAATCGAACCGACCGTTGCACACCCCTACCAGGATCAATCCCATCCACTCCCGCTGTGTTTTTGGAGTGCTCTTTTGTTAAGACGAGATTCAATGACTACATCTAGTCAATCTTTCGTCACGAAACTCTCATGGTATAATTGTGGAGTGCTTAATGATTCACGGTCCTCCACCACAAAACCCCTTACTGATCAAATTAACTGGCGGTGGGTCCACCAAAATTCTTCATGCTTAAAACCCTTTAAACTCCCACTGTGTCTAAGCCTTTAACACTCTTACTGTTGAAGTCCCGACACGACACTCAAAATCACCATCTGCTGATCTATGGCGATTGTCAAACCCCTTTTTGTGTCAAGTCCCTATAAACTTGACACCAAAAAAATCCCCACTAAGTGATTTGTACAAGTTAACATTCCTACTGTTATTTGTACCTCTACTCTTACTGTTTCTTAGTCAAATATTCATACAGTTAGGACCAAAGCCAAAATCCCCTCTCAATTCCTTCCACGAACGAGATATCCACTTTTAAATCGAGCGATCAAACCTTCCTACAGTTAGGATCATCTCGAACTCCCACTTGGTCAAACATTCCTACAGTTAGGGTCAAAACCAGAGTTTTCTTTCGATAAACAAGAGGTCTCCACTCAAATCGAGCGATCAAATATTCCTACAATTAGGGTTGCCTCGAACTTCCACTTGGTTAAACATTCCTGCAGTTAGGGTCAAAAGAGAAATTCATTCTCAATAAACGAGAAGACCACCTTTAGATTGGATAATCAAACATTCCGACGGTTAGGATTATCCGAATCTTTTGATTCTCAGAGTGGAGATTCCACTCTTAGTTTTACCTTTCCAGATTCTCAAAGTGGAGATCCCATTTTGAGTTTCTTTTAAAGCCGGAGATAGAAAATAAATTTCTTCCTTTCCAGTATAGGGTTCGTCTTTACCCTAAGAGAAGACAGTCAAAGATAGAATATAAAATTCTTTCTCTCCAGCACCGGGTTCATCATTGCCCCAAGAGAAGACAAAACGGGTTTGTCTTTGCACCAAGAAAAGAGAAAATGGATTTGTTTTTGCCCCAAGAGAAGACAAAACAGGTTCGTCTTTGCCCCAGAGAAGACAAAATTCCAAAAGTCTACACGTGTAGCCAGTCCACATGTGTAGACAGTTGTTATTATCGACTTAATAACAACTGAATCTATGCCTCTCTGGCATAGGGGACTTTATCTCGGTCTCTCATTAGAGATAAGCCTGTATCTAACACATGCTGTCGGGTGATCCGTTCCCGTGAAAATGATAAAGTCTACGTATTCAACATCGTAACGACCAAAGTCCATGCCTTTCACGCATGGGAAATTTTATCTTGATCCCTAATTAGAAATAAGCCTACGCCTAACACGCGTTGCCAAATGGTACATTTTCATAAAAACGACAAAATCTACGTATTCAGTATCGTAGCACTAAGTCTAAAAGAGTTCATTCTTTTAGCATAACGTTATATGTAGAACGGACTTAGATAATTTACATACTAGTCCGACTCAAACAGTAGTCGGTAAAGGCTCATCAAATCTATTAAGGACTAAGGGTTTGCCAAAAATCCTATAATAAGCAGCTCGTGACGACATATGCACTCTCAACTTGTATGGAGTCTGCGGTGGTAGTCAAGGCCTTGCTAACCTCCTCCTTCATAACATTGCTTTAATAGTCACTGACACACTAGCTTCATCAGTTGGTCTCATGACTCGAGCACCTGAGGTAGCTTCAGAGATAGTAGTTGTATCAGCACCAATGGCTGGTCCTACAATCAAATCTCGCATAAAGAGCTCAACTAGCGAGTGTCCGATGCATTCTCAGCTTGTTTTTCCTAAACTCTGATAAGTATATGAGTATAAACTGCTCCTTCACGTCCAACACCTTAAGAGCTTAAACTGTATAGACTCCAGTTAACGTATGAGTATAAAGTGTGTTCACGCTATAACAGAGGTCAACGCAGTCAATGTGTCAACAATTTCATCACAACAAGGCTCAGGATAATTTCCAAGTCAAAATTACCTTTGGGAGTTCAATCGCAATTCAGATACAAACTCTCAACGAGATAACCAGTTTAGTATCAATTCAACAATGCAAGCTAATTTAGGTATCAACGCACCAGTTTCACTTTAAGATTTCAACAATGATCAGACGATAAACGTAGCATCGGAAGAATTTTAGACTATTCAATAAAATACTAAGTAGACTGAAAGCTGAAGAAGTCAAGAATTGAAGACAGGGCCTATCTGATCCAAAGTATTCCAGACTCCTCGATAAAGGACTGAGGATGTTAAAAACTTTGGAGGGGGTATCTGTAGGTATCAAAAATTATTCGTAGGCTCCCGCACACAGCTCGAAATGAAGAGAAGATGAAGAATGTTGTTATCTAAGTAAAAGAAGATCATCTGATGCCAAAAGGAAGCGAAGGAACACGCGAATCGACGAAATGACAAAGCGTGTAAATCAACAAAACGGTGAAATGAGACAGCCATAAGGTGTCTAACTTGTGAAACACAATAATGTGTCTCACTTGCGAGACGCAATAATGTGTTTCGCAAGTGAGACACCAAAAGGTGTCTCGTACACATGTGCGAGACACAAAGTGTGTCTCGCACCCAAGTGTGAGGCACACGATGTGTCTCGCATAGGGAGGGTGCCCCCGACGCATTTTTTGATGGATTTCTCAGAATTCGTGAGTTCCAATGGCTTTCTAACTTCCTTGGAAATATCCTTAAATACAAGAAAGTCATTATTAACTGAAGATATGTTCAAATCATGTGATCTTATCCACAAACACGACGTCTGAAGCCTATAAATACCCCTATCTTCCATATGCAGGGGGTGAGGGGGAGATCTGACCTTTTGGCGAAGTCCTGACGAATTCCAGAGGAGAGAGCCACGAATTTCAGAGAGAGAAAGGGGAGACTTTGGCAAACTTCAGCATAAAGAGGAAGATTTCGAAAGATCTGCATGCCTTTCACCCTTTCCTTAAGATCAAATGTCGCTTTGATCTCGAGAAGAGTATTTATCTCACCTTGCCGAGGTTATTTACTTCTGTTCTAAGTTTCCTCATTGAAACAAAGAACACCAAGCCTTTTTCACGGTCAATCTACATCTGTAAATTGATTTCTACAAGTTTTGCTATATATATGAGGAATATGGGTATGCTTGGTACCAAGCATAAAATTTGTGATTGGTAGTGAGGTCTGTAGGCGTCTAAAATGCCTATAGGTGTCCGCACACAGCTCGAGACAGAGAGAAGACGACGAACATCGTTATCCGAGTCTAAGAGGATTATCTGACGCCGACAAGCGCCTGAAGCAAAACGGCGAACCAAGAGACCCGCGCGCTCGACAGTTAGCTCGCGCGCGCCAATCAGCTCGCATGCGTCAATCAACACGTGCGCGTTAATCAGTTCATGCGTGTCGATCAACACGCGCGTGACAATCAGTTCGTGTATGTCGATCAACACGCGCACGTTAATCAGCTAGCACGCGTCAATCAACTCAAAGCATACAAATCAACGAAGCGAACCAAACACGCGAAAGGACAAGTCTCGAAGAAAGAGAACGAAAAAGAAGAAAAAATCGGCAAACCTGCGCGAGCGCAGGACGGAACAAACCGACCCGCGCGAGCGCGGGACGGAACAAACCGACCCGCGCGAGCGCGGGACGGATCAACGGTCGGATCAACCCGACCCGCGCAAGGGCGGGTCGGATTATTCCGACCCGCGCCCGCGCGGGTCGGATCGTCCTGCCGCGCAGTAAGGTCCCGAAACGCGTTTTGACGGTTTTAAAATGGTTTTTCGCAGGATTCATCTGTTCCAGGGGTTCTTAACTGACTTGAGATCATCCCCAAACGTGGTTAGGCTATTGTCAACTGAAGATAGAGTCAAATCACTTGTTCTCATCCAAATAACCGCATTCGAGGCCTATAAATATGAACCAAAGGCCTCCATTTTCGTGGGGCGATTGATTATCAAGACGAGGAGGTGCTGCCGGATTGTGGAGTCAAAGGAGCACGAATTTCAGCGAGGGTTGACAGATCTTGGCGAGTTCTTCGGCATAAAGAAGGAGAGTTCGAGAGATCCGACGCCCGTTCCCGGTCCGTCCCTTATGAGATTAGGCTTGGTCATCTCGAGAAGAGCCCTGATTTCGCTTGGTCGATCTCAGCGCTTCAAATCAAATACTTCCTCGGTGAAGACGAAACTCTGCCGAATTTTTCATCAACCGGATCCAGATCAAAGGCGGTCCACGGATAAACCCCGGCACAGGCAAAGATCCCACGCAAGCAGAAGACCGATAAACGATCTCTGCGTTTGTTTTGACGAGAGTTGTAACTTTCATTTTCATTGTGTAAAAGTCTTATAAAAAGACTATTTTTTTGTTTTCATTGTAACGACCGAAGTTGTAATGAATACCGCAATGAATACATTAACTTTCGACGCAAACAAGGTGGCATATTATCCTCCACTCATTCAAATGGGGAGACCACATTCACATGGGTTGAATGTGGTCCTCCTAATTGAATGAGTGGATAGGAATGAGACATCTTACTACCAAGCACAAAATTTATGCTTGGTACCAAGCATACCCATTTCTCTCTCTCTCTCTCTCTC
>NC_033798.1:98288659-98357857 GCF_001876935.1 Asparagus officinalis | reverse complement strand
GGTCTTTTGTCCTTTTTACGGTCAAAGACTAACCGGCAATGTGTGTTAGACATAGGCCTTGGGATTTTTTGGCAAACCCCCAGCCATTAACGGGTTTGACGTGCCTTTACCGATTACTGTTTTCGGTGAAAGTCGCTGTTTTCATTGCTTTTGAATCTGTTACAACTTTAAACGTTACAACAAGAATCGATAAAAAGTCGGTCTTTTTATAAGACCTCCTTGTGCAACGAAACAAAGATTACAACTTTTCGAAAATAAACACGAGATCCCGTTTTGGTGCGGTCTCGCTTGCGTGGGTCTTTGGCCTGTGACGGGGACGTCAATATCCGTGGACCACCGGGGCAATCAGATCTGGTCCGGATAAATCGGACAGAGCTTCGTCGATCCAAACTTCCGGTCCAGAAATATCGGACAGAGCTTGGTCGATCCGCGTGAGATCTAGAAGCTATAAGCGTATACCTCGGCTAAAACGAGGTATTAGCTCTTCTTAGTATCAACGCTAAAGGCTAATACTAAGGAAAGAAGGGGGAAAGAGGGTGATGAAGATTGATGTCGACCTCTCCTCCTTGGTTCGGTCGCTCTTTGCTGCAGCAGGGCTTCGCCAAGGCTCTCCAAAAATCCTCCTCTAAAACAAAGGGTCAAGGGGTCTATTTATAGGCATATGAGGACATGTAGGGGGGCTAGACACCCCTGGGGTGTCTCCACAGATCTGAGACACCCCTGGGGTGTCTCCACAAATCCGAGACACCCCTAGGGTGTCTCGGAATTTCTGAGACACCCTCGGGACTCCGTTTAGGTGTATTTCGTTGGTTTCCCTGTAGATTCTTCGTCCGAACTCGGATTTGCGTGATTCCGGGTGCGCTGGATGCTTGACGAAGAGTTCGATCCGCTCTGGTGATTGGATTATCTGTAGAGTGGTCGAGGCATGAAGGGCATTGTCCTTTTTGTGAACACCGCCGGGTTCCCGATTGGTCCGGGTCTTGGTTGTTCCGAAATCCTGTAAGCTCAAGTAGCCCGCTGACTCACTAGATTCTTCGTCCGAACTCGGATTTGCGTGATTCCGGGTGCGCTGGATGCTTGACGAAGAGTTCGATCCGCTCTGGTGATCGGATTATCTGTAGAGTGGTCGAGGCGCGAGGGGTGTTGTCCTTTTTGTGAACAGTGATTCACTTCAGTCGTTCGTCAACGTTAATTGAACTCCTGTGGATCGGATGGTGACGTTCATCGTCGCTTTCTAACACTGAACCGTTCGTGGAGACCTATAGGCAATTTTCGATGCCTACAGTAGGAAGGTTTGATCGCTCGATCTGAAAGTGGACCTCTCGTTCATTGGAGGAATCGAGAGGGGATTTTGACTGTGGTCCTAACTGTAAGAAGGTTTGACCAATTGGGAGGTTTGAGACGATCCTAACTGTAGGAAGGTTTGATCGCTTGATTTATGGACCTCTCGTTCATTGGGGGAATCGAGAGGGGATTTTGACTGTGGTCCTAACTGTAAGAAGGTTTGACCAAGTGGGTGTTTTGAGACAATCCTAACTGTAGGAAGGTTTGATCGCTCAATTTGTGGACCTCTCGTTCATTGGGGGAATCGAGAGGGGATTTTGACTGTGGTCCTAACTGTAAGAAGGTTTGACCAAGTGGGTGTTTTGAGACAATCCTAACTGTAGGAAGGTTTGATCGCTCAATTTGTGGACCTCTCGTTCATTGGGGGAATCGAGAGGGGATTTTGACTGTGGTCCTAACTGTAAGAAGGTTTGACCAAGTGGGTACTTTACGTCCAGACTCTAACAGAGAGAGTGTTGAGTGCATAGACATGGTGAGAATGGGAGTTCTTATTCATTACATTGCTGTGGTTTTGGGAACTTCCCATTACATAAATCGTCCACCCCCAGTTTCCTCTGCGGAACTGGTTCGGACATTATTATCAGTTAACTAACCGGGTTATCCTTAAGAATATTAGCTTAATATTCTCCAGGAACTTCCCGTCAAAAGTGGGGAAACAGTTTAGACTCATATACCTATTGGAGTATCAGGGAGTAGTTTAACCTCTTATACCGGTCGGAGGATTGAGAAACAGTTTATACTCGTATACTCTTTGGAGTTTTGAGAAGCAGTTTATACTCTTATACTTATCGGAGTCTGCCATTCTCAATTGGCTTACCTCAGCGTTATGACGCCAGCTTCAACCAAGGTCTGAATGCTATTCTTGAGAGCAAAGCAATCCTTGGTGGGATGAACGACCCTCCTGTGGTATGCACAGTACTTTGGGTCCGTAGTGTTGTCAGCTTCCTCCTGATTTGTGATAGGTGGTAGCTTGATCTTGTTACCTTCAAGGAGGGATTCGAAGATGGCTGGAACGTCTTCGTCCTTGAAGGAATACTCTCTTTGGAGTCTCGGACCCGAAGTCTTTTGCTGCCTTCGGGATTGCTGTTGTGACGCTTGATTAGCACCACCAGTAGCTGCAGGTGTTTTGCCCTTACCACGAGAGGCGAAATTTGAGTCCAGCGGATTAACCGTCGGTTGGTTCCTCTCGGCCTTCTTCCTTCTAAGGAATCGCTCAGCCTGCTCCCCTCGGACCTTCAGATCCTTCCAAGTGTCAGACGGTGCTGTTCCCATTGCTTCCAACACGTCCAACGCAAGGTTGTTGTGGCAAGTTTGGAGGATGAATTCCTCTGTGATCGGGTCCCGGCAATTCATCGCCTTGTTCCGGAACCTTTTGACGAAGGTGTCGACTAACTCCCCGTCCTTCTGCTTCTCATCGAGCAATGATCCGATAGATATCTCGGTGTCGTCGTCGAAGAAGTTGGCCAGGAACTTGGTCTCCATGTCATCCCAGCTGTTCACGTTTCCTGGCTTGAGGCGGCGGTACCAATCGAAGGCGGCTCCGCGAAGAGTGCCAACGAATGACCGCACCATCAGAGGCTCATTGCCGGAGATAATACCCAAGTGCGATTTGAAATAAATCAAATGCTGAGTGGGGGAACCCTTCCCATCAAACGGCGTAAAGTTAATCAGACTGAACTTCGCCGGATAGGGGATTGATTCCCATTCTCGTGGGTATGAACAAGGAATGCCCGTCTTCTTCACCTCTTGAGCGGAGATCAATGTGTTGATTTTGCTCTCGAGATCTTTGATCTTCAAGTCTTCACTTGTATCTTCGTTGGCATCCTCGTTACCACCCCCTGCATTGACGGGAGGGTTATTGGCATTGTGAGCTTCATCCCTTTCTGCGTGCTCCTTTTCCTGAACAATCGGGTTACGGCGGTTCGATTCACTTTGCTGGTTCCTGAATGCCTGGATTTGCTGCTCATGCATCTCTCTCATCTGCTGCATGGCCATCTCCATCTCGAATTTGAAACTTTCTTTCTGCTTAGCCAAAGCGTCTTCAAGCATCTTGGCCATTTCTTCCGCGCTTATCATAAATGACTCGCGGGGTTGTCCTTCGCTGGACACTGTATTGTCCGATGCGACAGCAGAGCAGGAATCCGATTCTTCATCTTCCGAAGGCAATCTTGTCCGAACCCTACCATAAGTTCCTCGTGCGATGGCTCCGGACTGCAGACGGGTTACACGCCGGGACGCTTCCAGAAACGATTTGAGATCAATCTGTGTCGATGTCTCTTTGCTGGTCATGTTGGCGGTGACCCTCGGAAATTCTCCGTCTTTAACCACCGTTCTTCTTTGCCGGAAACGCCTATACCTTGGTTTTGGCGTTTCGGTGCCGAGCCTTTCGAACACTGAAATTCTCTCGGGGACTACCTTGATGCAGTTGCATTGAGACAGTACCGCCCGAATGAGCTTTGAACAAGGGCACTGAGTTTCCTGTTCTCGGGGACTCCTCTTTCTGGTTCTGTTCGTACCCCCAGCACGATAGTACAACTCGTCATTTTGACAGTCGGAGTAACCTATCGTGTGTGGGCACGACTTCTCAGGTATAACATTATCACTATCAGATGATAATGTTTCCATCTGAGGGCGAATTGCCTTCCTTGGACTTTCAAGAGTCACGCGCCTTGAGACATGCCTTTTTGGGCGTGAATTCTCAGCGGGCTCTTGGACCTCAATGCGCAAATTAGCGCGCGCAGTTGCCTTGAGCTCCTTGTCATGTTGGAGGTAGCGGTGACCCCCAGCGTGTTGATTCGTTCGGGGTTTTCTTAGTGGGCCCAAACGTTCTTGGATCGGAGCTTTGCTTCGCTCATCGGGAATTGGACCGAGGCGCTCCAAGACTGGCTTTCTTCTTCGGGAGGATTCTGCATGATCTCCCGGAGTAGCTATGGGAATTCTCGGCGACTTAGCTGGGTTCGCCGGAGGTTGAATTTTGGTTGGAGGCTGCAAAGGTTGCTCCTTAGCCTGAATTGCCGCTTCAGACTTTGGCCTCCAAACTTTGCGAGTTGGTGGCGGCTTCTTGGCCACTTCTTTCTGCAACTTTCTACGGGCTTCTTCGGCTTGAGCCCGTGCCTGCGCTGATAGTGCGCGGCGTTTGCGGATGCGTTCTTCCAGCGTCGAACGATTCCGTTTGACACGGATCCATTCCATTGTTGGCGGCTTGGAAGAGGTGCCGTTCATCTGTTGTTGAGGCTGTTTGCCTCTCTTGTTCTTCAGACCCGCGTTGTAGCGGACTCCGTCGGTGGACTCCATCGCTTTGGCGAATTGTTTGGCCAAGCGTTGGCGTTGCCTTTGGCGGGCTCTCTTTGAGAGAGTCACCGCTCCTTTGGTGACGGAGGAATTGGTTGGAACCAGCTTGATCTGGTTGGAGATTGGTGGAGCCTCATCTGACGCAACTTTGGCGTCAATCGAGATGAGGTCGTCGTTGGTAGCTTCAACTTCTTCGTACCAACGCACCTTTCTGTTGGAAGAGAACTTGGACTTCTTGGACTTGCGGGGGGAGGTTGATCTAGACGAGGATGAAAGGTATTCCTCGAACTTGGTCTGATCGAACTCGTATTCGACCTCCTCCACGACTGGGATCAAGATCCGCGGCTGCGACGCTCCGATCTCGGCAGCGAGATCGGTGGCTCCCACTGTGGTCGCCAGATTGTTCGCTGGAAAATTCGTGTCTTTCTTTGTTATTGATTCCATTGTCATCTTGAGTTACAACTTTTTGAGTTACAAAAGATCCGGTCTTTTTATAAGATCCGGTTACAACGAAAATCAAATAAAAATAAACAAAGATTACAACTTTTCTCCTTTTGTGTCGAACGAATCGCGAGCTCCTGTTTTGCGGTCGCTCGCTTTGTGGGTTCTTTGCCTGCGCCGGGGTTGTTTGCCGTGGACCACCGCGCGATCTAGATCCGGTCGGATCTACGCAGTACAACGGGTATTATTTCACCAAGGAAATAATAGCCGGGGAGGATTGTTTCACCAAGGAAACAATCGTCCAAGTCTCGGGATCTAAGACCAAGCTTAGATCCGGAGTATGCCTGCGTAGATCTGAGATCTGATCCTCTCGAACACCTGCCTTATTTGACGTTGATGATCGCCGAGCACCAGATCTGAAGGAGTGAGTCCCCGAAGTCCCAAAGTTTCAATCTTTTTTAAGTTCCGAGTCTCCAATCCAGCAGGGCTTCGCCTCTCTCCAAAATTTCCAACCTTCTCAAATGACAAGGGGGTGGCCTATTTATAGGCTCTCAGGACAGTGCCCGCAAAAAGAGAAACGTCGGCCACCGTCGGCCACTGTCGGCCACCTCGAGGTGGCCGGCACTGTGCCGAGCCACCTTGAGGTGGCTCGGCTCTTGGCCAAGCCACCCCAAGGTGGCTCGGCCACCGAGCCACCTCAGGGTGGCTCGGCTCCTTCATCCTACCAAGGCTTGCTTCGCTCTTAAGAATAGCATCCAAACCTTGGTTGAAGCCGGCGTCATAACGCTAGGATAAGCCAAATAAGAACGGCAATACTCCGAAGAGTATACGAGTATAAACTGCTTCTCAATACTCCGAAGAGTATACGAGTATAAACTGCTTCTCAATACTCCGAAGAGTATACGAGTATAAACTGCTTCTCAATCCTCCAATCGGTATATGAGGTTAAACTGCTCCCTGATACTCCAATAGGTATATGAGTCTAAACTGTTTCCTACCGTTGATGGGAAGTTCCTGGAGAATGTTACGCTAATATTCTTAAGGATAACCCGGACATGTAACGGAGTACAAAGTCAGACCCAGTTCCAAGAAAGAAGCTGGGGGTGGATGATTCATGTAATGGGAAGTTCCCAGAAGAACGCTATATGTAATTTTCTTAGGGATAACCCGATAATTACGAACAAGGTGATAAACACTAAACCCCCACTATGATTTGTACTCCCACTCTCACTGTCTACCTGGTCAAACCTTCCTATAGTTAGGACCACAACCAAAGTCCCCTCTCGATTCCTTCCATGAACGAGAGGTCCACTTTCAAATTGAACGATCAAGCCTGTAAAAGGTAAGATCATCTCAAACCTCCCACTTTCACTGCTTCCTTGGTCAAACCTATAAAAGTTAGGGCCACAACCAGATTCTCCTCTCGATTCCTTTCATGAACGAGAGGTCCACTTTCAATTGAGCAATCAAACCTATAAAAGTTAGGATTGTCTCCAACTTTACTTAGTCAAACCTGCAGATAGTTAGGACTAAGATTGAGTTATCCTTTTCGATAAACGAAAGACTTCCATCTTTTCCTTTTTCCACCAAACCTATAAAAGTTAGGGTCGAAATTGGGCTTTCTCCTCAATAAATGAGGGACTCTTTTTGGATCGAATGACCAATCCTATAAAAGTTAGGGTCGTTTGAATCTTTCCGATTCTCAGAGTGGAGATCCCACTCTTAGTTTCATCATTTCGGATTCTGAGGGTGGAGATCCCACCTTGAGTTTCCTTTCCAACTGGAGATAGAATATAAAATTCTTCCTCTTCAGTGCCGGAAGATAGAATATAAAATTCTTCCTCTTCCATTTTCCAATCTGTCTTTACCATGAAAAAAAGACACAATTCCCAACTTCTAATCCGTGCACTTTGTGCACGGGGAATTTTATCTCAACTCCTAAATAGAGATAAGCCTACGCCTAACACGCGTTGCCGGTTTAGTCTTTCACCGATTGAAAAAGACACCAGAATCCAGTCTGGGGCATTTTATCCCGAAGCCTAAGTAGGGATAAGTCAACGCTTAACCCGCGTTGCTGGGTGGTTCGTTCCCGTAAAAATGACCGAGTCTACGTATTCAGCATCGTAGCAACCAAAATCCGTGCCTCAAAGGTACGGGGAATTTTATCCCGAATCCTAAGTAGGGATAAGTCAACGCCTAACACGCGTTGCCGGTTAGTCTTTTGCCGTGAAAAGGACAAAAGTCCACATATTCGACATTGTGGCATGTCGTTATTCATAACGCCAAAATCCGTGCTTCACACGCGCGGGGAATTTTATCTCGAACCCTAAGTAGGGATAAGTCAACGCCTAACTCGCGTTGCCGGTTTAGTCTTTCACCGATTGAAAAAGACACCAGAGTACAATTCTGGGGACTTTCATCCTGAATCCTAAGTAGGGATGAGTCAACGCCTAATACGCGTTGCCGGATGCCATATTCCCGTAAGAAATGGCGAAGTCTATGTATTCAAAATCATAGCATTAAGTCTAAGGGAGTTCATTCCTTTAGCACAACGTCACGTGCGGAACGGACTTAAACAATCCGCATGCAAGCCCGATTCAAACGGTAATCGGTAAAGGCACGCCAAATCCGTTGAAGGCTGAGGGTTTGCCAAAAACCTTAAAGTCTACGTCTGATACACGTCGCTGTTTAGTCTTTTCACAGGAGAAAGACGAAGTCTACGTATTCAATATCGTAGCACTAAAAGAGTTAACTCTTTTAGCATAACGTTACATGCGGAACGGACTTAAACAATCCGCATGCTAGCCCGACTCAAACGGTAGTCGGTAAAGGCTTATCAAACCCGTTGATGGCTGAGAATTTGCCAAAAATTCTATAAATGCGAGTCATTGACGTATCAGCTTCATTAGTTGGTCTCATGACTTGAACATCCAACAAACTTCAGGATAAGATCCACACGTGCAGATGAATCAGCTTTAATAGTTGGTCCTGCAGCCCAACATTCGGGACCGTTACGCTCCAATGCCTTAAGAGCTTAAACTATGTAGACTCCAGCAAACGTACGAGTGTAAACTGTGTTAACGCCGGTCAACGCGTTACAACTAAAGTCAACGCCGGACAACGTGTTATAGTGAAAGTCGATGCTGGTCAGCGCATCAGCAATCTCGCCAAAATAAGGCAAAAGATGACTCCAAGGATTTCAGTTACAATCAGATATGAATTCCCGACGGAGAGGATCAGTTCAAAGCCAACTCAATGGCACGAGCTAAGCTCAGAAAGTTACACACCAATCTCAGTTCAAGATTTCGACAGCGGTCAGACGATAAACGCAGCGCCGGAAGAACTTCACCTATTCGACAAAACAATGAATAGATTGAAGACTGAAGAAGTTAAGAATTGAGATAGTTCAAGGTCACTCTACGAAATTGAGGAGATGGCCTATCTTATCCAAAGCATTCCAGACTCCTCAATAAAAGAATGAGTCTGGAATACTTTGGAGGGGGTATCTGTAGGCGTCTAAAAAAGCCTATGGGTGCCCGCACACAGCTCAAGACAAAGAGAAGGTGATGAACGTCGTTATCCGAATCAAAGAGGATTATCCAACGCCGACAAGCGCATAAAGCGAATCGGCAAACTGTTGATGACGAATCAAGTGACCTGCGCGCTCGACAGTCAGCTCGCACGCGCTAATCAGCTCGCATGCGTCAATCAACACACGTGCGTGATAATCAGTTCGTGCACGTCGATCAACACGCGCACGTTAATCAGCTAGCACGCGTCAATCAACTCAAAGCATACAAATCAACGAAGCGAACCAAACACGCGAAAGGACAAGTCTCGAAGAAAGAGAACGGAAAAGAAGAAAAAATCGGCAAACCTGCGCGAGCGCAGGATAGGACCAACCGACCTGCGCGAGTGCGGGACGGAACAAACCGACCCGCGCGAGCGCGGGACGGATCAAACCGACCCGCGCGAGCGCGGGACGGATCAACCCGACCCGCGCAAGGGCGGGTCGGATTGGTCCGACCCGCGCGAGCGCGGGTCGGATCGTCCTGCCGCGCAGTAAGGTCCCGAAACGCGTTTTGACGGTTTTAAAATGGTTTTTCGCAGGATTCATCTGTTCCAGGGGTTCTTAACTGACTTGAGATCATCCCCAAACGTGGTTAGGTTATTGTCAACTGAAGATAGAGTCAAATCACTTGTTCTCATCCAAATAACCGCATTCGAGGCCTATAAATATGAGTCAAAGGCCTCCATTTTTCAGGGGCGATTGATTATCAAGACGAGGAGGTGCTGCCGGATTGTGGAGTCAAAGGAGCACGAATTTCAGCGAGGGTTGACAGATCTTGGCGAGTTCTTCGGCATAAAGAAGGAGAGTTCGAGAGATCCGACGCCCGTTCCCGTCCGTCCCTTGAGATTAGGCTTGGTCTTAATCTCGAGAAGAGCCCTGATTTCGCTTGGTCGATCTCAGCGCTTCAAATCAAATACTTCCTCGGTGAAGACGAAGCTCTGCCGAATTTTTCATCAACCGGATCCAGATCTAAGGCGGTCCACGGATAAACCCCGGCACAGGCAAAGATCCCACGCAAGCAGAAGACCGATAAACGATCTCTGCGTTTGTTTTGACGAGAGTTGTAACTTTTGTTTTCATTGTGTAAAGATCTTATAAAAAGATTATTTTTTTGTTTTCATTGTAACGACCGAAGTTGTAATGAATACCGCAATGAATACATTAACTTTCGACGCAAACAAGGTGGCATATTATCCTCCACTCATTCAAATGGGGAGACCACATTCACATGGGTTGAATGTGGTCCTCCTAATTGAATGAGTGGATAGGAATGAGACATCTTACTACCAAGCACAAAATTTATGCTTGGTACCAAGCATACCCATTTCTCTCTCTCTCTCTCTCTCTCTCTCTCTCTCTCTGTTGTGTAGATTTACTTTTATGCTCGTTTCTTTTTGTTATTTTATAGTTAGTTTCTATTTTCTTGCTTACAGTTTAGAGCTAATTTTTATTCTTTAATGCTTTCTAGTATAGATTTTATACTCGTTTCCTTATTTTTATTTTCCAAAATGAGTAATTAATTATTGTAGAAATTCAATAATTGTATGAAACTAGTTTAATTTCCTTTATGATTTATGTATTGCTCTCTTTATACTAAAATTGACCATGTTAGGACAATAAACTAGAGAACTAATTGGAGTTAATAATCTATGCTTATCTTAATTAGTTCGATTGGTTACACTTATGAATTTAGAATTAATATCTAGTTGTTTATTCTTTTCATGAATGGAAATTTTGCTTAGATGATAAATTGATAAATTGATAAATTGTGCTTTCTTTTAGTGATTTGATAATCTATGCTTAGTAAATCTAAAGTAAAATATGATAAAGAGTGTATACTTCATAAATCCTAATTAAAATTAACTAGTAGATTCAATTCTAGATTCCTCATTTATCCGCTTGTTTTTCCTCACTCTTTCTAGATTTGATTTCTCTTTTAATTTTATTTTTCTTGAGTTTATTTTGTTATTTCTTTATTTAATTCTATTTCTATTTTTAGTTTTCTCTTTGTTCTCTTTTCTTTTTATTTGCTTCCTCCATATCTCGTTCTTTTTTCTTGCGACAATTCCCTCTCTACACACTCTATTTTACTCCTCTTTGTCCACACATTTTTAGGACTAATTTTAAAAATTCTAAACACACACCTTTCTTGAGGGTTCGACATCTAAATTCTATGCTATAACTTGATAATTATTCTCTTGTAATTTTTATGCATGTTTATGTGGTCATCATCAAAATAGTCATCATTAGAATTGTGCTTTCCATGGCTATTACCTTTGACTGGAAAATTAACCAGCGTGACGTCTCTAATGTCTTCCTTCATGGTGTCCGTCAAGAAGCTGCCCACATGAAGCAACCTATATCGGGTTCATCGATCCTCTCTTTCCTCATCATCTCTGTCAATTGCACAAGTTCTCATATGGCTTGAAACAAGCTCCTTGTGTTTGGTTCAACCATCTTAAAGACAGTCTTCTTCATTTAGGATTTTGTGGACTCTCTTGCTGATATCTCTCTTTATTAGACAAACTTCATCATGTATGTGTGTGTTATATTTCTATTCTTATATATGTTGATGACATTATTAGTATTGGTTCGTTTTCTTTAAAAATTAATAAAATTGGTAATGCATTGGCCTCATCTTTTGCCCTCAACCTCAAGGACCTTGGGTCTCTGAGTTACTTTTTTTGGCATTAAGGCTTCCCGCAATAATGTTGGTTTGCATCTCTCTCAACACAAGTGCATAAATGATCTGTTGATTCGCACAAAAATGGATTTGTCCAAAAACCAATGCCGACTCCTATGACATCTTCAACAAAACTTATTGCTTCTTTTGAACAAACTTATTCTGATCGTACAAACTATCGAAGTGTAGTTGATGCCCTTCAATGCCTTACTGTTTGCGTCGAAAATTAATGTATTCATTGCGGTATTCATTACAACTTCGGTCGTTACAATGAAAACAAAAAAGATTGTCTTTTTATAAGACTTTTACACAATGAAAACAAAAGTTTACAACTCTCGTCAAAACAAACGCAGAGGACGTTTATCACCCGCTGCTTTGTGTGGGATCTTTGCCTGTGCCGGGGTTTATCCGTGGACCGCCTTAGATCTGGATCCGGTTAATGGAAAATTCGGCAGAGCTTCGCCTTCGTCGAGGAAGTATTTGATTTGAAGCACTGAGATCGACCAAGCGAAATCAGGGCTCTTCTCGAGATTAAGACCAAGCCTAATCTCAAGGGACGGACGGGAATGGGTGTCTGATCTCTCGAACTCTCCTTCTTTATGCCGAAGAACTCGCCAAGATCTGTCAACCCTCGCTGAAATTCGCGCTCCTTTGATTCCACAACCCGGCAGCACCTCCTCGTCTTAATAATCAATCGCCTCCCAGAAATGAGCACCCGAGCTCGTATTTATAAGCTTCAGAAGCGGTTATTTGGATGAGAACAAGTGATTTGGCTCTATCTTCAGTTAATAACTGATTAACCATGCTAGGGGATGATATCAAGTCAGTTTGGATGCTCAGGAACGACCAAATCCCGAGAAAAACCGTCAAAAACCGAACTGGGGTCGATGTAGCGCGGGTCGGAAAATTCCGACCCGCGGTTACTGTAGCGCGGGTCGGAAAATTCCGACCCGCGGTTACTGTAGCGCGGGTCGGAAAATTCCGACCCGCTGTCACTGTAGCGCGGGTCAGTTTGAGATATCTGCGGTATTTTGGTCATAACTCTTTCATACGATCTCCGATTAGGCTGATTCAAGATGCGTTGGAAAGCTAACGAAGAGATCTACAACTTTTATGTTTTGAGATTTTTCAGATTCAAATCGCAGCATAGTCAAAACTTCATTTCTTTGTGCGGTCAAATCACTGTAGCAAAATTCCGACCCGTGGTTACTGTAGCAAAATTCCGACCCGCTACTGTAGCATAATTCCGGCTCGCTACTGTAGCAGATTTTCCGACCCGCTACTGTAGCAGAATTCCGACCCGCTACTGTAGTAGAATTCCGACCCACGGGTACTGTAACAGCCTTAACTCACTCATCCGACCTCGGAATGAGGCAATTCAAGATGCGTTGGAAAGCCGACGAGGAGATCTACAGGCTCCCATAATTGAATCATATGTGGAATAAATAGGACACGAGGGGTGCTCCGCCTTTTGTAAATGACGTGGGGCTCCCGATCAGCTCTCGTTTCCGTTATTCCGAAGTTCCGTTGCTTCGTATGACCCGTCGACTCACTTCATGTGTTTGTCATTGTCAAACGAGCTCCTGCGACTCTAATAGCGATGTTTATCATCTTCTCTCTGTCTCGAGTCGTGTACGGACACCCATAGGTATTTTTAGACGCCTACACTTACTACTAGACCAAATACTTCTTTTGCTGTGAATAAGCTATGTCTATTCATGCAAGCTACAACTATAACGCATTGGATGTCAGTTAAAAGAATATTGAGATATCTCAAATAAACCATCACATCTGGCACTTTCATTCATCGACGTCCATCACTTTTCCTTGCATATTTATTCCGATACAAATTGGGTTGGATGTCATGATGATCGGCGCTCACAAGGTGGAGTTTGTATATTTCTAGGCCATAACATTATTTCTTGGAGTTCTAGAAGGCAAAATACAACCTCTAGATCAAGCATAAAATCTAAGTATATAAGTCTAGCTTGCACCACCACATCTAAGGTTATGTACAAAAATTACTTAGCAAATTATCTTAACTCTAAAGTTATGATGATGATCGATGATTATGGATTTATATCGACTCACGCAACGGTAACAATTTAAATTAAATCCCTCTAACCACCGAAACTACAAAGTTATGATGAGACTCCAGAATTATAATTTATACTAATTCTAACACATGCTTTGCTCATCGCTATTCTTATCACAGAATTTTAGATTGTTTCTCTGTCCGTGCCTTACTTAATTGAATATTTGGCTCCACACCTGCAATTTACCAAATACTAGCGTTTCGTCAACACTTCCTCGTTTTCCAATTTTTTAATTAATTTTTAATTTTTAATTTTTTTTTTGCAAAGTACAAGTGACATGACGATTCTTCATGAAAAGAAAAAGCAAACTTTTAATTATGAAAATAGTCTTTTTCATAAAGGAAAGTCTTTTTTATAAAGGAAAGAATAGTGTGGTGTACATATTATCCTTCTGGTTCTAAAATACTATATGAATTTACCTAAACCTTATTAAATTAATGTATATATTATCCTTCTTATTCTAAAATACTATATGAATTTACTTAAAACCTTATTAAATTAACATACATGGAAAAGGAATAAATCTCTAAAGGACACATCGAATAATACTATATCATATGTTGAAAATTATTACACAAGAAGTACGTAGAACCAAGCACACTGTTGCAGTTTAACTTAATCCTACCTGCAACATCTAGCTCACTCTATATATCTCATGGAACTATTTAATTTGCTTAGCACAAATTAAACATATAATCCTTCACCACGTACGAGGCTTTTAGATCAAGTTCTTGATTATATTCTACTCCATGTTATCAGCAGATTTTATCGATTAAGAGGAAGTATTCTCTACACCCGATGTAGAAAACTAGTTTCTTCATGGTTGTTTTTGATCATTTGTAAACATAATAAATCTCGCATGAACTATTTAATCCAATTCAAATAAAACTATATATATCTAGCTTGGCATTAAGAAGTGTAATTATGAATGTGCACTACATTTACCATTTGTCCCGTGGATTTGTTAAGACATTCACGCACTTTCAACCATATGGTATTCGATCAGCTCGAGGATATGACTATGCTAGTTAATGGGCATTATAGATAAATTAGTTGTTATTATCTATTCATATGTTGCAAATTTGTTTTCTCATGATTCAACCACTTGAACATGAAGAAGAGAACAAAAAGATGTATGCGGATTTACAAGTTAAATATAGGACTAGTTTTAAGCCCGCATGTTGTTGATGTGGGTATTATTTACAGAGGTATTGCAATTTAACTACTGTTTATGGAGTGATCTCCAAACCCCCGTTAACAAAATAATATACTAATTAGTAAGTTTTATCAATTTTTTTAATAGAGCTGGAGAAAGTTTATATTTGTCATGCCGAGCCCCGGGCTCGAGAGCTCGTTAGGGTCAAGTAAGTCCCGAGACTCACGGAGCGCAATACATGATTTGACTTAATTCACTGTTAAAATTGATTAGTCAATATTACACTTAGCTCTCAAGACCACATCACTTAAACTATTCAATCACTCAATCAGTACCCGACGTGGGACTAAATCTTGGGGTATCATGATCACTACATCTTAATTACGTGACATCCTACGAGCTTCTAAATTGGCTTCCACAGTTCACTCATTTGTCATGCCTTGGGCCTATGAGCCCATTGGCGCGATGTAAGTCCTGTGATCTACGGAGTGCTACACATGGTTTGGCTCAATCCACTGCCAAAATTAACTAGTCAATATTACACTTGGCTCTCAAGACCCATCATTTAAACCATTCAATCACTCAATTAGTATTCAACGTGGGACTAAATCTTGGCGTATTATAATTTGTCACGCCTCGGGGCCGTCGAGACGATGTAAATTCGGGAACCCACGGAGTGCAATACATGGTTTATCTCAATCCATAACTAAACTTAGCTAGTCAATGCTGTATTTGGCTCTCACGACCAATCATTTAAACCATTCAATTACCAAGTCTGTATCGCACTAAAACTTGGGGTATCACAAAATATATGAAATGTCTGATAACGCTTCAAATCATCATCTGAAAGATCAAAAAAGTAGATATAA
Source organism: Asparagus officinalis (assembly GCF_001876935.1). Taxonomy (NCBI): domain Eukaryota; kingdom Viridiplantae; phylum Streptophyta; class Magnoliopsida; order Asparagales; family Asparagaceae; genus Asparagus; species Asparagus officinalis. Next base: position 98,342,406 of record NC_033798.1, on the reverse strand, counting down.
ACGGTGTCTTCAAGTTCAAAAAGTTTGCTTTAGCTTGAACACTAGACAAAAGGTTACAATTTTTACCGTAGCATGAACAATCTTTTAGATTAATAAACGTGTTGTTGCTTGAAGAGGAATTTTGAAGTATATTGTAGCATGAATAGCTTTACTGTGTTATGAACAATGATTTGAGATTTTGCTTTTAAGTTAAAAAAAAAGTAATAGATAACGAAAAGGTAGATATATTTAGGCCTGTCCATCCGGGCCGACCCGGCCCGGGCCGGCCTGGAAATCCAGGCCCGGGCCGGCCGGGCAAAACCGGAGCCCGGACCGACCGGCGGTTTTTTTTTAATTTTTTATCAAAATTTTTTAATTTTATTTAAATTATAAAACAACAAAAAATTTAATAAAAAATAATAATTTTAATAATCACTTAAAATGACATAAATTATAAATAAAAAATTATAAAAATAAATTCTTTATTAATAATTAATAAATCATTTACAAATTACAAGTATAAATTTATTTTGGAATTCATCGCATCACAATAGATAAGTACATCCCAACTAGGGTTTTTTAAATTTTTTTCTTTTCTTTTTTTATAAAAAATTGCTAAAAATTAGTTTAATATTATTATATTTTATATAATTATGTATTAGTATATACTAACAAATTATTATGTAACTATATATTATATATACATATATTATATGTAAATATATTGTATATATTTATAAGTTATAACTTGAGAAAAAAAAAATCGCATAAGTAGCCGTTGCCCGTTGGGCCAATGGGGAAGAAGTAGCCGTTGTAATATACTATACTTATATATACTTATATACTAAGAGAGAGAGTATACACACACACACACATATTATACAGTATACTTATATAATAGGGAGTATACATATATAAGAGAGAGTATACTTATATATACATATATACTAAGAGAGAGAGTATATATATATATACACACATATATTATACATATATAAGAGAGTGTATACTTATATATACTTATATAAGAGAGAGTATACATATATAAGAGAGAGTATACTTATATATACATATATACTAAGAGAGAGTATATACATACATACATACATACATTATACATATATAAGAGAGAGTATTCTTGTATATACTTATATAAGAGAAAGTATACTTATATACTTATACATATATATACTTATATAAGAGAGACTGAGAGAATATACTTATATATACTTATATACTAAGAGAGAGTATATATATACACACATATGACATATTATGCATATATAGAAATATATTATATATACATATATTATACATATATAAAAATATATTATATATACATATATTGCGGGCTTTTTGGACAACCCTAGATATATTTTTAGCAGTCACTTAAAATTGGACGGAGCTTGGTTCAATTCACAACGAACTTCAACTGAGAAAAACTGGATTAAAGCTATACGACTATTAAACTGGTTTTATTCGAACCGCCTCCCTCTAGTTTAAAATAGAACCAATTTAACATAGAAATGAACCATCTATATCTATAACTAAAAACTCTTACCCTTGAAAACGTCACTTGACAAAAATAACACATGGCAAAAAATCTATATCTATAACTAAAAACTCTTTTTTTAAAATCATTTTCTTAAATAAAAAATAAATAAAATAATCTTTCTACATCAATATACTAATATACTAATAAAATAATATACTACTAAAATAATAACCTACCTGCAGTCTATTGCCATGTGACAGCTTTTAAGATTTTTCTTTTTAAATACTTTTTTCTCACACTTAAATAAAGATCCTCTTCACCTCTTCATCCCAATCTCTATTGGCTAAGATGCAATTGGAAATTACAAATGCCTCTTCAAATACCTCCAAATTCGGTTTCCAAAATTAAATCTTGGTTGCATCAATTTCGGTTTCCAAAATACCTCTGTATTTTGAAAATAGCAATACTTTGTATCTTCAACAACTTTTCATCTTATGCTTTAATTTCCTAAGACCTACATTTATTTTGACCTCTTAGGTTTAAATTTCTCCTTTAATATCTTCCCTCCTCATCTTACATATATACATTTTTTCTCCAAACTGTTGTGAATCGTCTTCGACCGACCATGATGCGAGCTCGAGCAAATTCATAAGGTTAGACTTGAGGGATTTAATATTCCTTCAACCGCCTCTTCAAATGCCTCTAGGGATTTTATATTCATTCAATTTCATATTTTATCTCTAATTTTTCATTTCCTAGGAACATTCATCTCTCTTGACTCTTTTCTACGTTGAATCTTTCTCTCTCAATTTTTATTTAGGTTGAGTCTCCTCTGTTAGTCGCCTCAGCCTTCCAGCAAACAATGTCCTACCTCTGCATCTCTCTTATTCGCAGTCTCTACAACCTTCTTTGATCAATCTTTGGAATGGTAATTTCTCTTTGTTAATTTCTTTTAATTTCTTAACCAATTTATTCCTATATTTTTTGTTCAATTTCTAGGTCAATGATCTCTGTGTGATGCCATGTGTGATGCCAGGAAGCATAAAATTTCATAGCTATTTAAGATTTCCCAGGTGGTAGATATTGTCTTTTAAAAAAATTGTAAATAATATAATTGTATTTTATATGCATCTATTTATTTACATATTTCCATTGATTAATCATTTTGATGACAATATGTGGATTATATACTTATGATTTGTTCATGGAAATTTGATAGGGAATTTTTTCAGTTTGATGACAATATGTGGATTATATACTTATGATTTGTTCATGGAAATTTGATAGGGAATTTTTTCAGTTTATGATTCCTATTAAACATATAATCTTACATGATTTGTTCATGGAAATTTGATAGGGAATTTTTTCAGTTTATGATTCCTATTAAACATATAATCTTACGGTTTATATTTTATCTGTAGGAAAAAATCACACATTATTTTTTGTTTCATTATCTATAAAAACTTCAAAACTGACCATTAATGCTTACCCATTTTTAAGATCACTTCAAAAAGTCTCTAACCACAATCTAGGAATCTAGAATCCACCGTCTTATCTGCTATCTATCTCCAATTTCAAAATTGACCATCAATGCTCTTTTTTTGTGTCTTCTTTCATTGTACTCTCAAATCCCACTTTGTTTTATTCCAACTCCAGACTCAATTCCAAAGTCTTTCGATGGTAGCTAGCAGAGCAGCGGCTGATGACGACGACTGAAAATCTCCGGCCAGATAACTAAGAACCTCAGTGGCGACGAAGTAAGAGCCTCAGCGGTAACTGTTTGACCACTTTGCGCCATTGAAATTCTTTATCTCTGTTAGTATTTGTCTTGGTGGATCAAGAATCGTTTTTTCCTTTTAGTATTTTGTTCTTTAATTAGAGTTTTCAGATGATTTATTTCTAAATATTCAAGAACTTTTCAGATTTTAGAGGAGAGGAGGAGGAAGGTGGTGAAGATGGTACATCGTTCGAACTTAAATTTTTTTTTATTATCTTTGTCTAATGTTCAAACTTAAATTTTAATTTAAAGGAGAAGAATAGGAGTCTAATAGTACAAGTCATTGATTGATAATTCATTGCAATTCTTTTTTTTTTGTTAAAGGGAGTATGGAGTTACATTTGCATCTATGTTTGTGTTGTTATTACTCATTTTTACAAATATTTTTAAACAAAGAGCGTGCTTGCAATTCAAGGATTTGAATGCCAGGAGAAATTAAAATCACATATTAAACTTTAATTTAGTACAAAACTCCTCAACCATATTAATGTTTCTTAGAAACTCTCCAGAGGGAATATCAGTTTCTAGAATTTGTTCGACATCAATTTCAGACTTCTTCGGATATATTTGATGGGAATTCACACGGGTTTGATTCAAAGTTTCTTTTTGGATTAAGATTCTATCAGTTTTGTTGCTTGAGATGGTTGAATCTGATACTTTTGACCTTTGCCGCTCTATTTCCAGTAACTGGCCTTTTTTCTTGGTAGATGTGGATTATGCTACATTTGATGTATCCTTCATGAAGAAATAATTGAATTTTTAGTAATTGGGTAGTTTTGGATAATAGTTTTGATCATGTGAATCTTAAACCAAAAGCATTTTTTTTTAATTTTTTCGTAATTTTATACCCATAATTGTTCTAATATAACCGGAAGCATTTTTTCTTTTAATTTTTATTCTTTAGATGGTGTTCTGAGATGGTTTGTTCTGAATTTTAAAGATATTTTAGTATTTTGAAGGAAAGGAGGAGTTTTTTTATATCAAAAGGAGGAGGAATTTGTAAAAAAGGTATGTAGTTTTAATAAACATTTTGATTTTTTTCTAATATTTCAAGTAATCATGGATGAGACATAAAGAATCAAAATAGAGCAAGATCGGGATCAGTATATGATTATAATGCAAGAAACTTCAAACAATAGGTCGGCTCAGTTATGGGCGATTTTCCTACCTTTTATATATGTTTTTAAAATTTGAGCTTACCAGTAAGACTTTTTTGTTATGTAAAAAGTATCGATTCCAACGTAAGTCTAAAATATAGTACCAAAATATGTATAAATTATTGCAAAATTATGTAACATCATTTATATTATGAAGTTTTAAGTTTATTTCTTATTATGCATGAATTACATTCGGTCCTAGAGATCTTACATTCTTTATTTTGCTCACATATAAAAGCATATTTTAGCTTATTCACTTGAAGTCAAACGAATGTAGTTGTGTAAAAATTGAGAGAGCAATTGATTATAATGGGCTGATAAGTTATTGGATGCTTTTGTATTTTCTTTCTTTGTCATTTTATGAGATACTTTTTTAATTATTTGTTTATTTAATTATGAATATCAATAAATGATGATTTGAGTTTGTGTTTTTATTGTTGTTTGCAAGATAAAGATTCGGAGTTTTGAACGTTGTTGTTGGATTGAACGCTTTGATGCACAAGACTTAAATCTGCTGGGTGAAGAAATGCATTTTACTTCAATTATGAATAATCTTACTAGAATGTATTTCTCTTATATTATGTTTTGTTATTTTTCTCCAATGGCAATGCATTTCACTTTAATATTTTTGTTCTTTCTTATGTTTATATAGAGTATGTGAAAGTTGCATTTTATTTAACTAATTGAGTACTTCTTATGCTGTATTCTTATAGTTTGATGATGTTCTTAAATTGCAATCATATACAATTTTTCTTACACTGACTTTATTTGATTTAGGTATTACACTGTCTCTTATTTTCGTCAGATGGATGTCATACACCCCTTATATAATAGGTATTATATATTCTTTGTTTTTTGACATTTCACTTTTATTTCACCAATTTCTTTGGAAAGTTATCAACGGTTTAAGTATTGACATGACTCGCACAAATTGTTCAAATATTATTTTCCCATGTTTACATTTTTCCAAACCATTCATTTTTTTCAAATTTTTTAAGTTTACCCAGTATTGGTACTTTTTTGACATTTCACTTTAATTTTAAATTTTTTCTACCTTATAAATAATAAACTAATTCCCACCATATTTCTGAATACCGTTTTTACACATTTACATTTTTCAAACTATATATGATCTTAAACTTATTCAAGTTTTCCAAACTTTCTAATTTTCCAAACTATATATGCAACTTAATTTGTATCGGTTCTCACTACTTATATATTATTATTTTTTTTATATTCTTTTGCTACATTAATTTTTGTATATTAAACAAATCCGTGCTTCGCACGGGCCTGAAACTAGTTATGTACAATTTGCCAAGCACAACCTTAAAATTCTCGTAACTTGGGGCCTATCCAACTTAGCCGGCATTCGGTTACGTGAAAGGTTAACTACTGGGCTGAGTATGGGCCTCAAAAGAGGGAAGCTCTCCGCTCAGTTTATGAGAGGACCGATTTCGAGTTCGCTTAAATAATCTGTTAGTTTTAAGCAGGCTATATCCTTGACCACAAATTCATGAGGAACACTGTATGAATTGGGGTGTTCTGAATCATAAAAGAGGAAAATTAAAATTTCCAAACAATTCTCCAGCCCTCTCGTGAAAGGCTCGATTATCTCTCTCCAATTACCTGTTGAAAGTTGGCAATTATAAATGCGTATTACTTCAACATAACCAAAGTTATGATGTGAATGTACAAAATTCGATGACACAAACTAAAATACAAAAATCCCCGAAACACTTGTAACTTCAAAGCGCACGCAGCCGCAGGTGGTATTTTCTTGCAAGACTGGGCCTCGAACAGGTCCAAACAAAGGTCCATCAATCCACGTACGTGTTAAATGACCGTTATATGCACATGCTCCCACGAAAAAAACTTAAAAAAAGCAACGTTCGTAGCATGGCAATCTTCGTAAATATTCTTTCTCGTCCAGAGTACTTCAGTCATAGTGCATCTTTACGTGGCACTGCCTTGCACCGCTAGTCCACGCAATCATTGGCGGGCCCAGCCCAACCTTCCGGTCAAAAACAAAAAAGACAAAAAATTTAATTGGAAAAAAAAGATGGGTTAAGGAATCCAGTGATAATTACTTTGGAATTACTATACCTAATTGTGAGGCCCGTTTAAAAAAATTATTGGGGCCCTTAATAAATGATTAATTTTGAAAGTTACACAAATAAAAAGAACCCCACACTTTGAACCAGTGGCGGATCTACAACATTTTTGGTGGTGGTTCAAAATATACACTAAATTTTTTTCTCAAATAATAGCAGGTGGGAAAAAAAATGAAGAAAGGGTTATTAAAGAGAAAAACAATCATTTTTAAACAATGATTTGACTTATATATATAAGAAACAAAAATATTTATAGAAGGCCTTAAAGAGGTAGACAGAACAAAGGGATAAAATGAAAGGAAAAGAAGAAGAAGAAGAAGAAGAAGAAGAATAGAGGGGAGGTAAAAGGAAAGAAGCCTAAAAGAGAAACTTTCGAAGGTTGGATGGTTTGAACTCCAGACCTCTTACAAAATGTTACCAACTACAATACCACTAGGCTATAGAGAACTTTTGTATGAGGTGGTTCAAGTGAACCACTTTGAACAAGGGTGGGTCCGCCACTGCTTTGAACAGTATTGTATGGGTGGTTCCAAGAGTGTAATTTAGTTAGAATTAACCTAAAAATATTCTTTGGATATTGCTCCCTTAAATCTGCAATACCTTGAAATTAGTTCCTCAAATCATTGGAAATGCTATTAAGTTTTAAAAATAGTCCCATAATTTATTGAAATATCTACTTTGCCCTGCAAATATTATGGGTTGTTTTAGACCGGTCCCTCCAAAGAGATAGAGATGTTATAGTAAAATATAACTAGTGCGCACCCCGTGCAAAGCACGACCGTTTTTTTTATTTCTGTCACAATAATTCTTTTTTAAATGCTATCTTAAATTTTTTGTAAATGCTACAGTATTCTATTTTGTGTTACAGTTGTTGTTACAGTAATAATACTATAGTAATTTACGCCACAGTAATTTTTAAAACAAGCGCTACACTATTCTATTCTGTACTACAGTGATGCTACTACAGTAACTCACTATAGCATTGCTGTGGCATGAATAGTGAATCTTTAGATCCTCCTATGAGTGTAGAGGAGTAGATAGTTTGGTAACCGATTAACAATTTTTAATCATTTAAGGCTAATTCCAAATGAATAATGCCAACTACATTACTATGTTCCAAATTATTTTTGCACTACAGGATAAAGATGTGAATTTGTTTAATGAGCCATTAATTTTGCGAAAACTTGAGAGGAGGTCCCCGGACCCACTAGTGTAGAGGGAACGTAGTGTACTTATCACGGGATTCACTACCGGCTGCCAGATATTGAAGGTCGAAGGAATTAATACGGGGGCAAAAAAACCCAAAAAAATAAAATAAAATAAAAACCCCACCCAGAGAAATCCCCAAGAACACAGCCAAATACTTGAGTGGACCCCACCAGCCCCTGGCCTCCCACATATCCGCCACGAGTGCGACCAACTAATTCGGGTCACCCGCTGGGGAGATTCCGTCCCCCGCTGAATGATTGGCTTCACCGCGGGCCCCGCATTTAACGGTCCAGATCCTCCCCGACGCATCGTAAAAAAATACGGACCGTTGGATTGCATCGCAGGCCCCGGAGGAGCAGATCGGACGCCTATAAAACGGGCTGAAGAAAACGAGAAGAAAACCGGAAGAAGTTAAGTGGTTGTTTCTTCCTACGCCTTTCCTCGTCTCCAAATTATTAGATTTTTTTTGTTTCTACGAGAACCGGTCTTAGTCTCTTTATTGATCTCGTGGTGCTCTTTGATTTGGGAACAAAAAGGCAAGATTTTTAGGTTCTTTTTTTTTTGGAATTCTCCTGTTATTTTAAGCAATTTCTCGCCCTTCCCCCCCATTTTTTTTTGTGATCAAATTAGGGTTCATCTCCTCCGCCTTTACACTCTGATCTCGTGAATGCGAATTGGTTGCAAAGAGAAGCAAGATCTAGCTCTTTTTAGGGATTCTGCTTATTTTTAGCGACTTTTGATATCCCCCCCCCCTCCTTGAGATAAAGTTTGAGCTCGTGCTCGCTTTCCACTTTGCTTAATTTCTACACAATTATCGGTTTCTATTTAATGATTCGTCGGTAGATTCCATTTAATTCCCCAGTTTGATCCTTTTCTCCCCAAATTCTTTGATCAGGGTCTCAATTGATCGAGAAAAGGATGGCTGTGGCATTTACTCGTTTCTCTTACTGGATATGGGGATCAAAAGATCACGAAACCCCAAACACGTCCCCGAATTCTTCCTCTGAGTTCCCTTCGGGCTACCGAGAACCCGATTCCTTGAGGTTTTCATCGATTGGGCCACGAATTCGGTCGTCGACGAGGAGGGTTAAGAGGAAATGGCAGAGCAGGGAGGAGAGGAGGAGGATTGATAGGGAGTATGATATTGTTTTGGTGCCTTCGGATGGAGGGTGCATGTCTGGTTCGGAGTCGGAGGATTCGGATTGGTCGGTAGGGTGGTTGGAGCCTCATGGGTCGGATTTTGATAGTGATGCTGAGAATAGCTTTGCTGTGTTGGTGCCTTGTTATGGGAGGGGGAGGTGCGAGAAGGTGGAGGCAATGAAAAGTGGGGCCTTGGGTGCAGTTTACGAGCAGAATGTGTACTCTTCCGGTGAGATTTTAGCTGTTGATTTGATTTTTCTTGCTAGTTCAGATAATTTTGTACATTAAATAAAATGCGAATCATTTCTCATTAATTTAGTCTGTATCCTGCTCGTTGGTGATGTAGAGTTTTCTAAAGCTTGATATAGAGATATTCTGCCTCATAATTTATTCTCTTATGTTTATATTTGTCTATGATTGTTAATAATCTTCTTCGCTAAGGTTCCAGTCTGTTCTGATGAATTTAATATTATTACCACGCGTCATTTATTTTTCGGTGAACTTGGTAGAGGCTTGTTCTGATGCTGAATCTGTGTCTATGATGCCTAGGGTGCTGAAGTTGCAATCAACTTCCTATGTTTTCATGTAGTGATATTGGAACATGTTTTGATGGCAAAAGTGCATCGAGTGGCAATACAGACTTCATTGTGCTATGAAAAGTTTCGTAGGTCAAAATGTTTGTTTGATCTTGGTATCACTAGACATTCACCTTAGTACATCAATCTGAAAATATGCGTGCGGTGGTGTATCTTTCTTTTAAAGAAAAACTAGCAATTTAAATGGTTTTTGGGAGAATAGTAATCCAAATTGGATGGCCAGTGCTTGAATTGGATTAATATTTTGTTACTCCTTTATCTCACAAGGAAGCTATGAATATATTTTTTACGAAAATAATGATAATTTTGGATTGTCTCAGACACTTCAGTTATAAAAATTCTCAGAAACTCTCTTGAGAATGCTATGTCATGCTGTTAGTTTTTAAGCTAGTCAAGTTACGCATTAACTGAATACAAAGTATTCAGCTAACTGATCAAAATCATTTGGGACAAGATTTGCTTATATTATTGCTTATATATGCTATTAAAACCACATCTTTCTTTTTAATCACTGAATGTTGGTGCTGGCATATAAATAATAAGGGTAGTCACATTGGCCTCTATTGTTGGCTGATGCTTTCTGATATGAAAATTCATTACACCATAATTTAACACTTAGGAATGGAACTAATTAATATAATTATTTGTTTGTTCATCTTTTTTTTTTTGAGAAAAAGGATGGAATATCACAAAGATATTTCAGCCAGCTAAATTAAAATAAACCGATTGTTACAAATATAGTACACACTCCCAACCAAGAGTATGCACTAAGGGTCAAAACAAAAGACTACATAACGGTTGCAACAACACCCCTGTATATACCACTGGATACAAACTCCTAAAAAGAGTAAAAAAGTTATCAGCTTATACTACATATATCCCAAAATAGTAGAAAAACTTAAAAACTAAAGATGTTTTTCTTCCAATCAAACACAAAGCACATAAAACTCTATGTGAAATCTTCATTCCAATTGAATCACATTGACCACAGAAGTCCTGTCCTCGGCTTCAGCAACTTCACCAATTTGATTCCTTGCTGTAGCTCTCTTTCTTCTTCTTTCCTGCAATCTAGCAGCTCGAGCAGATATCACTTTAGAACCTAACCAATGTAGCTCTCTTTCTTCTTCTTTCCTGCAATCTAGCAGCTCGAGCAGATATCACTTTAGAACCTAACCAAAAGGTTGAATAAGTCACTATTTTGTTCAAATCTAGCAGCTCGAGCAGATATCACTTTAGAACCTAACCAAAAGGTTGAATAAGTCACTATTTTGTTCATCTTATTGGCACATAATTGTTCTAGACTTTGATTACACAGACATTTTTCAAACAACAGGTAGTTCCACTATACCCAGGATTGGACTCCTGTCAATCTGTGTCTGACACATACAAATATGTAACCATTATTCAGTTGGGGCGCACACACCAGCCCTCCCTCATGCATGCACGAACACACGATTAACTAGTTATATTTCTCTTTGTATGAAAGGTAATTGTCTCATAGATCATTTTGTTCTTTCATATATGAAAAATACCCAATTTCACATTCAGTAGTTTACATATGTACTAATCTCCCTTTACTTTGAACAATTGAGTAACGCACATTGCATCTGAGTTTGAGATCTCGTCTTCATGTCTACAAATTGTAGGTTCTACACGAGTCTGAAGACATAAACCTGATCATATTGTTGTTGTTGTCGTTGTCCTCTTTTTTTCTTTTTCTTTTTTTTTCTTTTTTTTTTGCTACTGGAATTTTTTAAAAGTGATAGTTGGCTACTCATACGCCATGTGTTTAAATTCCTAACTGCCTACCAGCATTGACATGTCCTTTGCAGTTTGCCATTTGGTTTACTGAATGCCTGTTTTTTGTAAACATTGTAGTTGATTCCAATTTGCTTTTCTTTGCAAGATGTGCAAGTTTTCTTAAGCTTCACTCAGTATTATTCTTTCTTCATCATGTCAGCGGTCTTGCCATTGTACTGAGAAGGCTCAGATTGATGTTTGTATGATGCATCGCTGTCTTAGGCTTTCCTGCTTACAGAAAGAGACTTTTTTTTTTGTGTGAACGTGTCGTTTATGAAATTGTTTGTCAACATACAAACTTTGTAGTTTGTGTAGTACATGTTGTGTTTGAGTTTAGGAATGATCATTTTATATTAATGCTAAACTACAGCATTTATGATGGTGAATAGTGTGATTGTAATTACCGGTAAGGCGGTTAATGGTTGATATACCTACATGTAGTATAGTAGTAGGGGTTTTCTACCAAAAATTTGGATATCTGCCGTTGTTGGACAATGTGGCCATCCATATCCAATAGTCATATGTATTTAGACCTCTGGTTGATAAATGCATCTCTATCTGGCCCCCAGCATTATTTCTTTTGTTCAATTGTGTCTCCTTGGAAGGATATTGCTGATCACGAGCAGTATATCATTTGTTTTAGTTAGCGCTTACGGCCCCCCCCCCCCCCCTCTTTTTCTTCTCTCTCTGTGTGTATGTACTTTTTTCAGTTTGTTTGCTGCAAATGTTTATCTATATTTATATGCAAACCTAGTTGTTTATTTGAATCTCATCCAGATTGTGCATATATAATTAGGTATCTAACGTAGTCTTTATGTTTGTCGAATGTGCAGCTGATAAGGATTACATTGAACAGTGGCTCTCCTCTCTCCAGGAAGTGTGATGCCTGCTCCTTACTGATTCTGTGAGCTTGGTCTTCTATAGATGCTTCCTTCTTGTTGAATATCCTAGCTGTTTTGCGGCAAAATAAAAATAAAAAAAAAATCCAAAAAAAGGAGAAAATAATAATAAAAAAGGGTATTTTAAGAAAAGAAGAAAGAATTGAAGAAAGAAAGGGGGGGGGGTGGGGGGGGGCGGGGGGGAGGTTGTTTTTGTGCCGGACAAGGACTTGATAAGAGTGAAGTTGTGCATCTGTGGCTGCTTATCTTGGAGTGATGAGTTGAAGAGGCCAATTTGCTTCCTTATTCTCCTCCCCTTGCTTTCTGTCCTTGAACAATGTAAATATAAAAACCTTATGATTCCATGAACAAAATTCTTGTGTAAATATATCTCTGTAAATATGCTGGAAGCATCCTTTGCCAATTTTTGCTGTATATACTTTTGAATGACCAAGCTTATTTGCAGTATTCAATATATTTTTTTTAGTTTTGGCTGTACTGTACATAAGGTTGAAAAGGCAATATTGTTAGAATTATTCAGTTTATCTTTCCCTTCTTGGCTTTGACCACAATCCATTATATTATTATTTCAGTCGGGATTTGATTAGTGGAAACCGCACTATACTAGCATCTGGAGCGAATCAAACTTTTGGCAGCTGGCCGTTTTAATAACGTTGCTCGCAATAATTTCCTGCTTCTTTTGGGGTTAAGATTTTCTTATTGATGCCTAGTTTGATGATTCGTCGTCAACTTCCACGTACAAATGTAGAAAAAGCCACGAATAATAATTATGATAACTTATGAGCACTAATCCCTGCTTTAAGTATGGCTTTAAAAGCATGTCCGGCCGCTACTTATTTTTCGTTAACTTGTAAGTTCCTTATTACTTATTTTCATAGCTCATTATAAGGATGTAAAAAAGCAAAGAAAATGCTCGGTAAAATCCTTAACTTATAAGGATGTGTGTAGTTATGTGTTTGGTAAATCAGTAACTTATAAGGTTGTGATAGCTATCAAATGATCAAGAAGGACATGTTGTTAAATCTCATACCGTGACTAACTAATTAATTTTGTATATTATGCAGATAAGATTATTGCAGTTAGTAAATTTATTAATTGACTAAGTATATAATAAGAATCAATTATTTCACATTAATTATTCTTATTAACTATTAATATTATTGTTGTAATCTCGTTGTTGTATCTACATACATCACATATCAAAAGTAAGAATCGAACATGAAATGTAAAAGTAAATAAACAAGAAAAAGAGATAGGGAGAAAGTGATCATCTCATTTTATTCATCTTCATTTCTTCTCCATACATTTTGTCTTCCATGGATTACATTATATAGATGTGGAAGAGAATACTAAAAGTCACAAGTAGGTGAAGAGTCTTCTTCTAGTAATGTCCACATTCATTGTATTTATATTTACAACACTCCCCCTTGGACATTACTACATGATGTCAATGCCTCGTTAAAAACCTCGCTAGAAAAACCCAGTGGGATAAAAACTAGTCCAGGAAAAGAGTACACGACATTAGTAGATCCTTGTTGCATTAGTTGCCTCATTAAAAACCTTTAACTAAGAAAACCCTGTGGGACAAAACTTAGTAAAGGGAAAAAGAGTACAACTATAGATCTTCGGGATCCAAACTTGTGTTGCATTAGTTGCCTCATTAAAAACCTTTAGCTAAGAAAACCCTATGGGACAAAACTTAGCAAAAGGAAAAAAGAGTACAACTATAGTCCTTCAAGGCATAATCTTCGGGATTACGTTGAAAATTCGCTCCCCCTGATGATGACAATCTTCTGAGTCTATGCTAAGAAAAACCCAGTGGGACAAAACTTAGCAAAAGGGGCAAATTATGATAATAGACCTTCAGGGCCCAATCTTCAGGATTGTTCTTTAAGAATTTGCTCCCCATGAAGAAGATAGTCTTCCAAGTCTATGCATATTGTGAACATATTTCTCATAAGTTGATGTAGGCAGAGATTTAGTGAACAAATCTGCAAGATTGTCACTTGAGCGAACTTTTTCGATGGTGATTTCGCCATTCTTTTGGAGCTCATGTGGATAAAAGAATTTTGACGCAATATGTTTTATCATGGTTCCTTTTACATATCCACTACTCATTTATGCAACACAAGCTGCATTATCCTCATAAAGGATAGTGGGGGTAATATCATCTCTGTAGGCCGAGACAAAACTTGGTTTTTCACAAGTCTTTCATTTCAAACTCCGTCTTTAGGCATGAGCTAGCTTCTGTAAGCTCCTTGTGCGTTCCAATAATATTTATATCATCAATATAGACTGATATAATACAGAAGTCATTTTCGAATTTCTTTATAAACACACAAGGGCAGACATCATTATTTTGCATATCTCCTCTTCAGGAGGAACTCACTCAGTCGGTTATACCACATTCTACCCGACTGTTTTAAGTCGTATAACGACCTTTATAATTTAATACTATACATGTTGCGATTCTCGTTTTCTCTTAATTCAGGAATTTTAAGTCCATCAGGGACTTTCATATAAAAATATTAGCGTGTAATGACTCATATTAAAATATGGTCATGACGTACATATACTGCATATATAAATTCATAGTTTCTGCCATAAGTATTAACTTGCGGAACGTAATACAATCACTAATAGGAGAATATTTTACATCTAAATCGATGTCGGGTCTCTGCGTGAACCCATTGAGCTATGAATCTCGCTTTACATCTCACCACCTTACAATTCTCATTTATTTTTCTTACGAAGACCCATTTATATCCTGTAGGGATATATCGACTATAGGTTCAAAATACTTTAGCGAGTTCAGCTCAGCCTCAATTGCCACTTTCCATCTCACCTAGTCCGAATGCTTCAAGCACTCTATTACCGACTTAGGTTCTGGATCCAGATTATTTTCGGAGATAGTAAGAGCAACTATAGAGGCAACTATGTTGTCGACAACTTTTATATTTCTATTGTATATTTCTCCTTTTTCACAAATTCGTGGCCACTTTAAAGCTTATTTTATGTCAACCAAATCCTTATCATTTCCCTTAACAATTGGATTTGACCGTTCCGCATCTCCAATATTGTGATTATCAAGTGCACGTGCAATTTACTGGAGATTCCATCTTCAGGATGAACCTCTTCTGGAGGTTATGAGAGTGACTGTCTTTCTATATATAATTTAGTTTGCCACGGACTTTTATCTTTTACACTAACATGTTTTATATGCTTCTGGCACAATATGCTTCTGGCATACCAAATCATCAATGATATATTCAACATGAATATGTGGCTTAGTCACTCTTTTCTTAGCAGATTATCATGTGAACTTCTGGTTCAGTTTGACTAGTACGTGGATATAAATATTGAAGATCTTTTTCACCAATGGAATTTTTTGACATTATTTTGTATTTTGGGCACTAATCTCCCCCTAATGTCGAGAATTGATCTTCAATAAAAATGCAGTCAGCGTACCAAATTATAAATTAATCTCCTAACATGGGTCATAGGTACTAAATTATTGACGGAGTTTCATAAATAATATATGTACCTTCACCGAGGTCCCATAGAGGTATGCTATGGTGGTGATATAAAAACATGGACTGCAAATAAAGAATACGCAGATGGGAAATGTTTTGCTTCTTTACCACGTATTAGATAAAGGGGGAAACTTATGATATGCAGTTGGTCAGATTTGGTTTGAATGCCCCATTTAATTTAAGGAAATCCGACAAATCATATTTTGCCCAAGATGACCCAATCGCTCATGCCAGAATTTAAAAGAATTTGGGTCCCTAAATCTCAAACTCATCGCAACATGTTGTATTTTAGGTCAGACAAATTCTAAAATATACACATATGAATAAAAACCACATAGTTTTATAAGAGTTTAAAGCAAAAATCAAGATAAATTAAAATTGTCTGACAAATGCATATAATCCAAATATAGAGAAACCAAATAGTTTACCTTGACTACCTCGATAAGATCCATTACCTCCCCCTCGTCCAAGCATATGAATATTAGTTTGAATTATGACATGTGCTTCAGGCACTACGACTGAACCAATTAAACTTGCATTATGGTTTCTCACAACAGCTGGTTGTGTTTTTAACAACTACTAATGCAAGGATTAGTTCATAATGCTTTTAGTTGTACTATTGTAGGAGTACAAGGTTACTTATTGAATTGTATTCAGTCGAGGGTTTAAAATCCAAAAATGGCTACAGGATAAGATCCCCTACTATGTTCATAGCCTCCCCCTTGACCACGCGTATAAGTAATTTTCTGAATTGTAGCATGTGCTACAAACACAACTCGTAAGCCAACTAGTATGACATTATGATTTCTAATCATCAATTGGTTGTGCTTCTCTGCGACTACTAATCAATTCAGAATGCTCAGTGCAATTCTTGGTCATGTACTGCTGCTGGAGTACAATATTACTTGCGTGGAATAGGGAAAAGAATTTTTTCGATCAATTTTATCATTGTCTGTAATGTTCTGCTTACAGAGTTTCAGCTGCTAGATAATTTGGTACAGAGCTGAATCATATTTAGTCATGTATTTGAAATCCAAAAAGTTCTGATTTAGTCTGCCAATTGCGTTTGAGGGAAGATTATTGGTTTTCATAGATCAAAGCGATCCTTCAGGAATTGCCCAGAAAAATGAATACTTTTTCAGTGAGGTATTAATTTTTCACGTCTTAATTGATAGAGAGAAAATTTAAAGTGTTTGCCTTCTGGACAAAGATACTTAAAGAATCAAGAGATATAATCGTGCAAAAATCACAAGGGTGTCAGTAAAAATGAACGTTCGAGGCGAAAAACAAGTAATAATTACTATCATATATCACAGTGCACTAATCATGGGGATGAAAGATTAGTACATGAGAAATTAGAAATATTCATATTTTAATAGATCACACATAATCACCAAAATCAAGTATGAAAAAGTCGAACATGAAATACATCATAAATGGTTCCTTTTGAACAGTTAAATGGTAATTTGTTGCAAAATTATCAGGATGACCATACAACGAAACAACACACAGTTTCTTATGACCTGCATCAAGTAGAAGCAATAGATGCAAGAATAAAAATTTAAATCTACCAAATTTATGTAAAGCTTCTTGATTTTTCCAATGCATCTGTCTGCTATATGGGTATCTCTACACCTTAAAAGGTAAATATCATAGCTTACAGAAAACCATTATTTTCTATCCTCTCTACAAACTTCCACACACATTACGTCTTTTCTTTTGAATCTCATTGGGTGACAAAAACAGAGATATCTTATGTCATGCATTTCAAACCAAATATCAACTGATTCAGATGTTTAAAATTCCAACTGAACTTTTCTTTAAGAGATGACTATAGTATTTATTGTGATCAAAGTAAACTCGAGGAAAAACAACACTGAGGTTCCAAAATAGTGAATGACATATATAATGACAAATAATCAAAACCAACGGTAAAAGAAGCTACATAAGAAAGCCTATATGGATTGTTGATTACAGTGCAATCTTATTCGTTAAAAGGACATCAAACCTTCTAGATATCTTTAATTGATAATATAAAGTTAAAAAAAGTAATCCTCTGCATTCACTTTATAGATTAAGACTATGATAGTGCTCTATCTTGAGCCAGCCACAAAGGCAATTAACCATGACAAATGCAGAACCAACATTAGCTTTTCTGCAAAATCCATTTGCTAAGGAAACTAGCAGGTACATTACCTCACGAAGTGCATCCGCATGTGAGCTCATATCTGTGAGAATGACAAGAACATGCTTCCCATACTCGTAAGCTAAATATTCACCAACGGACGATTACGAACCGGCTAGCTAGAGCTTTCGTGCTGATAACGTGTTGTAATCTCGTTGTTGTATCTACATACATCACATATCAAAAGTAAGAATCGAACATGAAATGTAAAAGTAAATAAACAAGAAACATCACATATCAAAAGTAAGAATCGAACATGAAATGTAAAAGTAAATAAACAAGAAAAAGAGATAGGGAAAAAGTGATCATCTCATTTTATCCATCTTCATTTCTCCTCCATACATTTTGTCTTCCATGGATTACATTATATAGATGTGGAAGAGAATACTAAAAGTCACAAGTAGGTGAAGAGTCTTCTTCTAGTAATGTCCACATTCATTGTATTTATATTTACAACAATTATGACTAATTAATTAGTTTTATACTAATAAAAAGTATTATCAGTAAAATGTCAACTAGTTAACTTAAAACTAATTATTTCATGATAACAAATATATTTAATTAAAGAATTTGTATATATTACATTACTGTGGTTATTACTAATATTGATAGCAATTTTTTAATTAAATAATAATTATTAATAAAATTATTTATTATTAAATAATTAAGTAATGGTAATAATAGTTTATTCCTAAAAATAAAAATTATTAATTAATTAAATAAAAATTAGTTATTTCACAATAAGAAGTATACTTAATTAAAGTATATTCATATATCACATTATTTGTGCTTATTAATTACTAATATTGATATTTATTAATTAATATAATATTAATTAAATAATTAGTTAAATAATAATTAATAAGAATAATATTTATTCTTAGAAACAAAAAATACAATAATTAATTAAATAGTAATTATAATAGACCTCAACTATAATAATTATTTTCACTGTTTGTATATATTACATTAATGTGGTTATTATTAATATTGATATCAATTTTTTAATTAAAAATGATTATTTTAACTAAATAATAATTGTTAATAATTTTATTTGTTAATTAAATAATTAAGTAATGGTAATAATATTTATTCCTAAAAATAAAAATTATTAATTAATTAATCAAAATTAATTATGTCACAATAATAAATATACTTAATTAAGTATATTTACATATCACATTATTTGTGGTCATTAATTACCAATATTGATATTAATTAATTAAGTTAATATCGATTAAATAATAATGATAAGTGAATGAATTTATTAATTAAATAATAATAAATGAGAATAACATTTATTCTTAAAAATAAAAAATACAAATAATTAATTAATAGTAATTATAACAAACTTCAACTATAATAGTTATTTATTCTGAAAAATAAAAATTATTTATTAGTTTAGTAAAATTTAATTATTTCATAGTAAGAAACATACCTAACTAAAATAAATTTATATATCACATTCATTTGTGATTATTAATTACTGACATTGATATTAATTAATTAATTTCATAAACTAATGAAATAATACTTATTAAAAATATAAATAATTAATTAATAAAGAATAATTATTTATTCTTAAAGATAAAAAATATAAAAAATTAATTAAATAGTAATTATTGTTTACTTTATTTATTAATTAACTAATTAATTAATAAGAATAATTATTTCTTAGAATATGAAAAATAAATAATTTATTAAGTAGTAATTACTAGTAACTGTATTTACTAATTAAATAAATAATCAATAAAAATAAATATTTTATAATAACAAAATATTTGGTTTATATATTTTATATATCTCGTTATTGATGGTTATTCATTACTAATATTAAAACTATTTAATTAATTTATTATTATATACATAATAATTATTAATAAGAATATTTGATTAATTTATTAATAAAATTTATTATTTCATAGGAAGATAATATTTAACTAAAATATTTAAATATTTAAAGGGATATGAGGGTATTGTGGACTTTTGGCGTAAATTGGTAAAACAACTTATAAATAGTGTTGATATATTTTATCTAACAAAGAGTTGAGTGGGATGCTATAGGATATTAGGGTTCCTCAATCTTCTTCGGACGGAAGATTCATGAGCAGAGAATCCAATCTTACACATGAATAACATGTGAGAGGGTCAGAGTTGGAATCTTCGATGATTCCTCCGACGATCAGGTTAGCGATAAGCTTGAGTGGAGAAGATGGAGAGTGAATGTGTGGTGATTTTAGGGTACTAAGTAGTAGACAACAGTTTCCCTTTATAGCAGATCTACGAAGTAGATGTGCAACTTCGCCAAAGTACAAGCTGGCGGCTCCGTCGGTAGCTACTTTACATGTGTCGGTTGTAGAGTGGGATGGGTCACCTAGGCATTTAATGTGAGGGTGATAGTGTGTGTGGCACTGACTAGGTTCGATGAGTCATAAAAAATTTTGGGGCTGGAGCAATGATGACTCTAATCATGCATTTAATGTGATGATAATCAATTGTCGGTAAGGGGCTTGAGGATGTAGGATCTGATCTAATCACACTAAAAACACTAGAGGGGGTGAATAGTGTTTTATAAAATTTTATTCAAAGTAGATAATAAATTACAAAGAAGAAATGACAAACACAGAAAATCAACAATACAAACACAAGGATTTATACTGGTTCCACCTTCCAGGTGTACATCCAGTCCCCAAGAAAATCCCACTTGAGAGCTTGCTGGCAAAGAGGACGAGCTTTTTGGCTTGGAGGAGGGGCGAAGGGAAATGGCATCGGGAGATAGAGATGCAGGAGGAGATGATCAAGGGCCTGAAGGCGTCCAACAGTAAGAAGTCGGCTATAATCGACAAGCTCAAGGGGGACATCGGTCATCTCGATCATAAGCTCCATGAATGGGATGACATTGTGAAGCACTTGAGGGATGAGGTCGAGGTCGAGGTCAAGAGGTGGGAGAGTGGTGTCACTTTCGAGCGGGCACTGCTGGCTCGCCAACACGTTGAGACCCTTCAAGACTAGCTGAAGGAGAAGGTGGAGGCTCATGATAATCTATAGAAGGAGGCAACCCATGTAGCACTAGAGGTCGAGAGACAAGGAGAGTCATCTCTCGCTGAAGTACAGGCATTGTAGGGTCGCCTCAACCATCTTGAGTCTGAGGCCTACCGGGTTGAGGTTGTGGAGAAATACCGCAGTAGCACTCTTAGGATGGTAGAGGTGGGCTTGGCTTGTAAGGCCAACTTCAGCAACTTCAAGAAGCAGCTTCACCCCAATTTAAAGGTTGATCCTGAGTTGTTCTATTATCCTCCCCAAGTTGCCAATTGCTTCGACACTCTCCGGGAGATAGAGAGGAGGGACTGTTGGCCTCTTTGTTTTGATGATGTTTAACAAACAATTTATCACTAATGTTGTTTGTCTAGTATTTGTGTTTTCTTATTCATTGTAGACAAACAACGAGTTGGAGGATGGATGGAATAGAGCTTCAACGATCATATCCAATGGAGGTTGGCGGAATAGTGGAGTGAAGCCTTACAATTCAAAGTTAAAGATCAAGTTCAAGCTTCATCCGCAAGTGTACCAAGTCGAGCTTAATTGAAGATCAAGATCGGCTTGGGTAATTTAATTTAGGTTTTATATTATGTGTGTTAAGTACGTTAAGCTCAATATATACACACACACATATTTTGTTGTTTTCATGTTTTGGACATACTTACAAAATACATGAGTTTTCACAAATAGAAATTCAATTTGAGAAATTCTTTTTCTAACATGTTTGTTTTCATGTTTATAAACATTTCGTAAAGTTTCATCAAGTTTGGAATTGATTTGTTATGTTTAATGGAATTTACAAAATCATAATTTTCATTCGTGCATGTTCGTGCATGTTTTACAAAATAGATGAGTTTTCATAAATGGAAAATGATATTCAAGAAATTCTTTCTTTGACATGTTTATCTATATGTTTAGAAACTTTTCTCAAAATTTTACTATTTTTGGAGTTGATTTACTGTGCCCAATTGATTTTACAAAATCGTGTATGTCAGCAGATTTTGAGAAACTGTATATCTGTGTTCAAACATTTATTTCTCTCAATTAGGAAGTGATTTTTCAGAAATTCTTTCTCTAACATGTTCATATACATGTCTATAATCTTTCCTCAAAATTTCATAATTTTTGGAGTTGATTTACTATTTTTAATTAATTTTACAAAACCAGAGACGCAGAAAAATCAGATCCGCCAGCCTGCTACAATACCCACGGTTGACCGCTACAGTCGACCGTGAAAGTTACTATAGCTTAACGGCTATATTTTCCTGGTTCTGATTTTTTAGGGATTTGCATCGTTTTTTGGGCTTTTCTTTGGCTTTGGGTTGTTGTCTTGAGTTCTTATAAATACCCATCATCCCTCAACACT
The DNA here is from genome assembly GCF_001876935.1 of Asparagus officinalis. Classification (NCBI taxonomy): domain Eukaryota; kingdom Viridiplantae; phylum Streptophyta; class Magnoliopsida; order Asparagales; family Asparagaceae; genus Asparagus; species Asparagus officinalis. The sequence goes on along the minus strand of NC_033798.1, from coordinate 98,320,120 downwards.
TATAACAATCCAAGAGAATGTTTTTTAATAGTTTAACAAGGGTTTAAACTTGTTTAGTGTTTGTTTAAGTTTGTTTTAAGAATCTTTTAAGCATTTGAATGTTTCGGTTTTGTGAATCAATTCCACAAGAGCTTGAGGAGATTATCTATTGAAGTTTGAGCTTCCAACTATCCTCCCTCCATCTCTTGTTATCAATTGAGAAGTTTTCTAAACTCAAACTCTAGCTTTACATTTATATACTTGTTTGATTATCATTGTTCTTAAGCTAGATTTTATATTTGAGTTTAGTTGATTTGATTTTATTTACTCATTGTTACACACACCCACTTTGAGCTTATTGTATTTGCATACATAGTATATTAGGGTTGTGAGAGATTGTAACATTGAGTTGTACTTAATTGAGTTCTCATCTATTGTAGAGAACAAATTTATATTTGTTACATTGTGAGTGTTGTAAGGTTTTCGGTGAGCTAGAAAACTGAGTGTGTTGTGGAGTTTTCGGTGAACTATAAAACCGAGTGTGATGAGTGAACGTTGATCGGTGAGCGTTAAAAACCGACATTGTGAGGTGTAAACGTTAGAAAACCGAGTGTGTTGTTGTGAAGTTTTCGGTGAACTAGAAAACCGAGTGTGAAGAGTGGACGTTGATCGGTGAACGTTAAAAACCGACATTGTGAGTGAGTGTATACATTGATCGGTGATCGTTGAAAACCGATATAGTGTGGTTGTAAACGTTATTCGGGTGAGCGTAGAAAACCCGGTCGTGATAGTAGATTTCTCCCCGGGAGTGGGGAGCGGAGACGTAGGACGGAAGGTCTGAACTCTGTGATCATATTGCTTGTTTGAGTTTGTCTTTGACGTATTTGTTTTTGCATTTATCTTATATCGCCAATTGTGCATTGCTCATTTATTTCATCCACTATCTTGTTTATATTATTTACCCTTGTGTTGTTTATATATCCTTGCATATATTTCTATCATATAGGATATATCTCTTGTTCATATTGCTTATCCTAGCTTATATTCTTGTTGTATTTCATACTTGCTAGGATAACTTGTTAATTAGTTTTAATTGGTATTTAAATCGGATTAGATTAGCATAAGACCCTAATCACCCCCCTCTAGGGTCCAACAGGGGCTAGTCCTGGATGTTGACAATGGAGATGAGGAGCATGATGAGTCGGCCCAAGGGACTGGTGAGGGCTCTGCTCGAGATAGTTGGGCTAGCCACCCTGAAGATGACAAGGATGAAGAAGTTGGGTCTGAGCCCTAGCCAACTCCTCTGTCGACTCCTACTGCCACTCCCCCTCCACGTTTGACCTTTGCTCTTGGGTCCAGCACTATGGCTACTTCAAGCCTCACGCCTGCTCGCAGTCAGGCCCATTGAGAGCTTCATCTATCTTTTCTTTTTTGACATATTTCCGATGTAAATATATTGTTTTGTAAATATTTTGATATATAAATAAAAAGATATACTTTTGTCTACTCAATCTGTGTACTTCTCTTGCTTGTGTTTTTACTTTTATCTACAGTTTACCTTGATTTAGATTTGTAACTGAGATGAGTCAGCTTCATGCCTTGGCTTTATTCTGACAGGATACCAAGGACTTATGTGTTAGAGTCGATCGAGTCGATGACGTGTCTTGGTTTTTTTCGAAAGGATACCAAGGTCTTTCGAGTGGGAGTCGACCAAGTTGATGGCGTACCCTGGTCTTATTCTGAAAGAATATAGAGGCCTTTCAAGTCAGAGTCGATCGAGTTGATGACATGCATTGGTTTTATTCTGAAAGGATACCAAGGTCTTTCGAGTTCGAAGTCGACCGAGTTGATAGCGTGCCTTGATTTTATTCTAAAAGGATATCATGGTCTTTCAAGTTGTTCCTCGGACATCTGCGAGGTTTTATAAGCACTATAAAAGCATAGTACAAAAAATTATCAAAAAGTATTTATATCAAATGAGAATCTTACAGTTTGTAATCACTGAAAGTATTTCTCGAGATGCTCAATATTCCAAGGGTATTGCAAGATTCTTCCGTTAGAGCTTCATAGCCTATAAGTGTCAGGATGTACTTCTTCGATGATCGTGTATGGTCCTTGCCAGTTTGTAGCCAATTTGCCACACTTGGTGTCTCTGTCAAAAATTGTTCTTCGAAGGATGAGATGCTTGTTGGCCTTCTTGTTTTGATGATGTTTAATAAACAATTTACCACTAATATTGTTTGTTTAGTATTTGTGTTTTCGTATTTATTGTAGACAAACAACGTTGTTGGAGGATGGATGGAATAGAGCTTCAACGATCATATCCAAAGGAGGTTGGCGGAATGTCGGTGAAGCTTATGCAAATTCAAGTTGAAGATCCAAGTTCAAGCTTCATCCGCAAGATTACCAAGTTGAGCTACAATGAAGATCAAGCAAGCTTCATCCGCAAGATTACCAAGTTGAGCTACAATGAAGATCAAGATCAAGCTTGGGTAATTTAGTAGAGGTTTATATTATGTGTGTTTAATATGTTAAGCTCAATATCTATACACACACATTTTATTGGTTTCTTCGTATATATATATAGTTAAATATATATACATAAGTTTTGGTTTCTATGCATATATATAGTTATATATATACATACATGTGTTTTGAGTTTTTATGATTATATATATGAAATTATACATTTCATATTTTCTATTGTGTTTTTGAAAACATTGCATAGAATATGCAATTTTGTGAAAATATTATTTTATTAGTTTATAGACTTCAACATCAGTTTATACATGTTTTACTAAGTCTATAAAAACATTTCACAAAGTTTCAAAAGTTGGTTTATGTCAAAACATCAAAATTCAAGTATCTAATATTTTCATGTTTTGGACTAGTTTGTAAAATGATGATATTTTTCATTTGGGAAGTCCTTTTTCAAAACCAGTCATTGTAGCATGTTTATTATCATGTCTACAATCATTCCCCAAAGTTTTACATTTTTTGGAATTTATTTGATATTTTTAAACAGTGTCTTAAAATCAGCAAAACAGCTTTCAGACTTCATTTTTCATATGTCAGTTTTCGGTTGACCGCACCGGTCGACCGATCATTGTCGGTCGACCGGTCCGGTCGACCGAAAGCTCCATCGGTCGACCACCCGGTCGACCGAAAAACTCCATCGGTCGACCGCACCGGTCGACCGACGATGGTCCAGAATGTTTTCCTCGTATTTTTGCTCTCATCGGTCGACCGACGGAATTTTCGGTCGACCGACAATAGAGCCGTTAGACTTCAACGGCTATTTCTGAGCTGGTTTTTCTGGTGGCCTTTTGGTCTTTCTGTTTTGAGTTGTTGGCTGAGTTTTGGAGTGGGTATAAATACCCCTTTGCTGTTTTCTTTCAACATATAAGAGAATGTTTTAAAATAGTTTAACAAGGGTTTAAACTTGTTTAGTGTTTGTTTAAATTTGGTTTAAGAAGCTTTTAAGCAAATTGAGGGTTTGAGTTTGTGAATTCAATTTCACAAGAGCAAGTGGAGATCATCCTTTGGTGTTTGAGCATTCACTCTTCTCCTACTCTCTTGTCATCTTTAGAGAAGTGTTTCTAAACTCATCTAGCAATTTATTATTTTGATTATAATTTCCATAAGCTAGATTTATATTTGAGTTTAGTTTAATTGTTTTATTGATACTCTTTGTTCACACACAACCTATTGAGCTTATTGTATTTACATTCATAGTATAATTTAGGGTTGTGGGTTTGTGACATTGAGAGTGAGCTTAATTGAGTTCTCACCTTGTTTTGAGAACAATCATTTGTCATATTTGTGCTTATTGTGAGAATCACTTTGTAATACACTTGTACACCGAGTGAGGAGTGTGTGGTGAGAGTCGGGGATCGTCCCAAGAGGAGTGGCATCGGTTGACGTGCCTAGGGAGAGGTTGTAACCGAGCACTTGAGGGAGACACGGCTAGGTCCAACACTTAGTGGGTGTAGAGTGTGATTGCAAGAGTGTGAGTTGTAGAGTTTTCGGTTAGCTAGAAAACCGAGTGTGTAGAAGAAGTTCCGGCTTCCAAACCGGATTGTGTTAGTGGATTTCTCCCCGGGAGTGGGGAGCGGAGACGTAGGACGGAAGGTCCGAACTCCGTGATCATATTGCTTGTTTGAGTGTGCTTTGGCGTTCATTCATATTTATGTTCATATCTTATATCGCCATTGTCATTAGCTCATTATCTATATCATCCACTATCTAGTTCATATTGTTTACCCTTGTGTTAGTTTATATATCCTTGCATATAAATTTCATCATATAGGATATATCTTATTGTTTACATTGCTTATCCTAGCTTACAAATATTGTTGTATTTCATACTTGCTAGGATAACGTATTAATTAATTTTAATTGGCATTTAAATCGGATTAGATTAGCATAAGACCCTAATCACCCCCCCTCTAGGGTCTAACAATGCTAATGCTGAATCTCTAAGGTCGGCCCTTGCTGTTGTAGCGCCAAAACGATGCGTTGCTGATTGATGACTTATGACCTGAGAGAGTTTTCTTGAATTTCCTCAATAAGGTCGAGTCCAACTCAAAGTCCGGTCGAACTCAAATCTTCATCGAAGTGCTGTAGTCGGATGGTTGGCATGTCGAGTTCCACAGGGACGGCGGTTTCGGCTCTATATGTGAGCTTGAATGGGGGTTTTTCCAGTGGAATTCTTGTGAGTGGTGCGGCAAAACGAGCCTGCTAGCGAGGCGAAGGAGAGGTGTGCTCAGCATAGTCCTTTGGTGCTCATTGTTCGGCCTGGCCTACAAGAGGGGGGAGGAGGTGTTTGTGTCGGGAACAAATTTTATTGCAGAATCCATTACAAACGTTTATCGATTACAATGGAAACAAAAGAGTGAGCTTTGTGCTTTGTAAAATTTCTCTTTACAATAAAACAAGATTAAGAGTGCTTCCTAGAAGCACACACATGAACGTTTATCTTTCGCTGCTTGCGTGAGATCTTTACCTGTGCCGGGGACGCGTTAGTCAGTGAACGTCTAAGTCACATATCCAAGTTGAATCGTGAAGAAGGATTTGGCGTTCTTGCTTCGTTTTAGAAGTAAGAACTGAAGTGAATATCTTATCAAAGTAAGATGAACACTCTTCTCAAGATCAAGTCAAAGATTAGATCTCGAGGAAACGCCGAAGGCTCTTGAGGATGCTTGAAAACAATGAAGACTCTCTATCTTGCTCAAAATTTTCCAAAAAGCTCAAGTCTCTGCCTAGAATCTGCTTGGTCCTCGTGCATATGGGTGCTAGGGAAGTATTTATAGCCTTTAGGAGCCGTTACTAAAGATAAACAGTCGAAACAAATCTGAACTGACAACCCCTGTTTTCGAGACATATTCTATGTCTCAGAAATAGTGTATTGTCCCAGTTAGTTTTGTAACAGTCGCCCCCTTTATTAAATGCTATGATTTCTACAGTTATGGGTAGATTTTTAGTTTGTAACTGCCTCCCCACGTTTATGGATGATACCTAGCAGTTATGAAGCCACGTGGATCGCACAAATCTCGAGAAAACCGTCAAAAACAACATGATCCCGTCACATAGTTTACGAGAAAAAATAGTTTCCGAGACAGTTTCCATGTGTCTAAACTATGTGTTGCCTCATAGCTTCCGAGACAAATACCTTGTCTTGGAAACTATGTGCTATCTCATAGTTTCCTAGACAACTTCTTTGTCTCAGACATTATATGGTGTCCTCTTGTTTTTTTCGTTTTGTATTTTTGTGCATTTCTTAGTTAGTCTTTGGCATTAGATGATCATCTTTGACTCAGATGATGACTTTTATCGCCTTCTCTTCATCTCGAGCTGTGTGCGATAACTTATAAGTAATTTTTGACGCCTACAAGAGGAGGAATGAACAATGGAGAAGGTTGTTAAGGAGGAATCTGACTGAGGAGTTCGTTTGTGAAGAAAACAAATTGCTATTGGAGAGGTTGAGAAATTATTTAAGCGTACTCTTCTTGTTGGGCCTAAGTAACATCGCCCATATGAGGCTCTCTAGCTAACGGATTGGAGGATCAGCCTGAGTGATCTGAACCAGTCATCTTGCATGAAGAAGAAAAAGAGACCGTATGGTAGACACCAGCTGTTGATGTATGTCATCTAACAGAAAGTTAAGAGGGAAACTATTGTCTGTTGCTTAGGGTAAGCTGACTATGACTAAAAAACACCATACATTTACTCTATCTCCTCCACTCTAGCTTAATACTAATTTGATCATCGGAGGAGTCACTTGAGATCCTAACTCCGAACATCTCACGAGTTGATCATGTGCAGGACCAAATCCTTGGCTCAAGAAACATCGGTTTGAAGAAGATTGAGGGACCCTAACATCCTACAACATCTTACTTAACTTTCTGTTAGATAACATGCATGAACAAGTAGGAAGAAATAAGTTGAGATTTTTAAACTTATTTTTTTTGCTATTAATTATAAGTTACAAATAAGTATATAAGTGAATCTTCACCAAAAATGAGTTTGGTGACTTATAAATATTAAGTTACTTATAAATATTAAGTTACTTATAAGTGAAGTAAGTAATTAACTTATAAGTATGTTGTTAACCATGCTTGTAACCTTAAATTGTGAATATGTTAAGGATATTCATATGTGAGTATAGTATTGCATTGTATGAGATAATGAAGAGTGATGAGTTCCAATAAGAGTGGGGGTCATTAGCTAAAAGCTTAATTTTTTTTGATTAAAATTAATTCATTGTTTTTATTTAAGGCTCGTCAACTCTATATTGGATTCAAAATCTCCCCATTGGAGGTGTTTTTGTATGACAGTGATTTGCTTTCTGAAACAAGATGTATTTTCTAAGAAAGAACTGAGAAAATGGATTCTATCATTTTTTATAGCTCTATTGAAAATATATGATCTTAATTTGGTCCATTTCTTTCTATTTTAGTGGGAATAATAGGCCATTAAATCTTTTTATTTATATTTCTTGTTAGTTCCAAGCTTTGTAGTCGTCTAATGCGATTCAATTTTAGCTTGTTTACATTTTGATTGCATCCATACATCGCATTTATCTCATTCATAGTTTAAATCAACTGTGGACTAGCCCAGTTTTAAGTGGGACACCCATTTTGTGCACATCAGATGAAGGATTTGCCCAGACTGTCGATAATATGTCATAGCATAATTAACTAGGAATATCGCTTTCATTTTTAAATGAAGACTCTATATAAATTCACAATTGTGCACTGGATTACCTGAACAAATGGATAACCCTATTTATGACTCCGCGTCTGATTAAAATAAAACCGGCCGGTTTGTTTTAGATTCAGCTTTCAAAGGGACATTTTCTAGCTTGAGGACCAAGTTTTGACGTATCTTAATATCTAAAGTTTATAAAATTGCGTCAAGTCTAGATTTCACTAATTTGGCAAAGCCGACATTTTATGACTTGAAGACCAAGTTTTGACTTATTTAATGCATTTTGGATATGACGTATGAGCAAACATTTTAGCTCCTGAATAAGATCTTGCTCCCTTGGTCACTGGTCAGAAGAGAAAGAGAAGGATAAACTGCAGTCATCGAGGGGCCAAAAGGCTGAGATACGACTTAGATACGATATAATCTTTATCATATTTGTAGCCCTTTATTAATAATGAATAATTAATATATATATATATATATATATATATATATATTATATATATATATATATATCATCTACACTTTAAAAGAGGGAATACTAGAAAAACTTTTTCTATCCTAAATTACCCTTCAACTATTGTAAATATAACAAAGGTTATCCATTTTTATCATTACACAAAATTCAGAAATCAGGCGGCCTAAACGTTCGTTCCTTTCATTCTCCATTCTGTCGGTTACGACTTTGCTCCGGCAACCCATCAGCAGACCTATTTAGTGTTTCTTCCTCTCCTCTCATTCTCCTTTCTCTTTATTCTTCTCTTCTTTGTCTCTCCCCTAAAATATTCTCGAATCAAGGTCGAAACTTTTTATTCCAAAAAGGGGAGAAATCGAGAAGAAGTTGATTTTGATCGAAGAAGGTAGAATAAATGGTGGAAACTAGGCGGAGCTCGGCTTCTTCTTCCAGCAACAAGCGCCTCTCTTCATCTCCCCCCTTCTTCCCCCAGGAACCCTAAGCGCTCCAAGGTCTGATCTTTTCCCCTTCTTTGGATTCGATTGATTTTTGAGATTTGGTTGAAAGTTTTGATTGATTTGTTCAGGCGGGGGCAGCAGCGGTGACGGAGAACTGGCGGAGTTTCCTTCTCAAGGTCTGAATTTTTGGCCTCTTCTTGAGTTATTGGAATTTCTTGAGTAACTTATTGTGAACTTCTCTGTGGTGTTACCGTTGAATGATGCTGATCAGTATTTAAAATAGCTGGTGTTGCCGATGAATCGACGGAATTTGCAGCATAAGAGGCTGGTGAAGTCGCAGGTTGATGTAGGAATTCCATGGGCCGGACTTCTTTCACAGTCTTCTGAGGTTGGCTATTTTATTTTCTAAATGATTTGATCAATTTAGTTTTGCTCTGCATGCCTTTTTTTTGTTTCTTTTAGCTTTAGGTAACTCTATTATTATATGATATGCAAGAATTGTGACTTCTTGATGAAGAGTTAGGTTGAGTGGTATTACTCAGAACCAACACTCTTATTATTATTTAGGCTTTCAATGAAGACAAAATAGGCTCTTGTTTACGGCCTTACGTTTTCTCTCTATTTGTAAAAGGGAGAACAATTTGATTTTATGTTAGTAATATAACTGTTTATTACTTCATGTATGTAGAATCATGTGAAGTCGATGACTTTGCCACCATTTGTGTACTATCATATTCCCTTTAGCACTTTTAGTGACGTAAAGTGTGGCTCGATCTCCCTACCCGCGTCCATATCCGAGATCCTTTCCTCGGTCGGTCTTATGACTAGGTGTTCACAATAATTCGGCAAGCTCCAACCATGGTCTTATGACTAGGTCTGATTATTAATTATCCTACTTGCTAATTACAGCTTGGGAAAACCCTTATAATCATGGTCACCTGTCTGCCACCACTATACACCATATACGTATACTTCACAACGAGTCAAAGAGATGGCTCTTGTAATGCTTGGAGATGCCATGGGACTTGAAGGGAGGGTAGTTATTTTCATATTTTTTATTTTCCCCTTCTCATTTCATATTTCTTCATATTCTTCATGCCTATGATTCATTAACATCATACAACTATAGACTTGAAAAGTAAAATAAAATAAAATAAGAGAAAAAGTAAAAAGATAAATAAGATATTGACAAAATATAAAGAGACATGTCAAAATATGATAAAACATCTTCGAATTTTCCCTGTTAAGCTTGATAACTATATTTTCTTCTATGCCATGCCGTCGCTAAGCCTTACGCTAAATACAAAGAAAAGGAATTCCACAACACCAACATGTTGGTACCTTGTAACATGTCAAGAGCGAGACAAAGTTTGCGGGAAGTCTTAGATTTTATTTTTAAGTTATAATGATACTGGTCTTATTGATGAGGTTTTGAAGTTTTTTCTATATGTTCATGCAACATTGCCAAGTAAGGGGTATGCAAGCTCAACCTCATAAGAATTTGCCAAGCTTCTCAAAGCTTATTAACCAGATAGCAAATTTGGTTAACTGTAAAGATCCTGATTCCAATGGATGTTATCTGTCATGATTTGCAAAGGTTTTCTGAATCGCTGTGGATTTTCTAGGCATGGTTGGCGATATAAGGAATGAAGAGAAGATTAGAGGTCATAGTCACTATTGTTAGATAGGGTGTTGGGATGCTGGTGATCTTATTTTCTTCATGAAAATTGGATTAGCAAGTTACAAGGCATGAAGAAACCCTCTGCCACTTCCTAAAAAGAAGTCAATTCAGTTAGAAAGTGCTGCTAGGAATGCAAGGTATGAGGTTATAATGGCCTGCTATAAAGGTAGAAAATAGACTCTTATATCACTAAAATGTAATAGGGAAACAAAATAGGTCTATTTGCTACTTGTATACCACACAAATTGAGTGAGATATGTACTTGATTATACAGTTAGCTCAAACTTGCATTGCAGGTGATGAAAATAAACATCACGGGGCCCTAAGTTACATATATGTATAAACAAAATAAAACCAGAGATTTCCACATTTCGATGTTACTTTGCATGTAACAACATATAATAGAGGTCATGCACTGATCTCTTTTGATATAACTATAACCGTATCAGATACATGTCTAATGTATCTATTACCGGTGCGTTGACACGTCTGTACAAATATAGCACATAGTTTTGGGATCAAATGCACACTGGCTGGAGTGAGTAGCATATATTGTTGAGCTTATAGATTAGTTCTTTATGGTACTTTATTTATAGGTATGATATTTTGTAGTTAGTTTATGATTGAATATAATTTTCGCAAACGAATATTATCTAATGGTTATAATTTTGTTGGTGTGGACTGGACTTTGGCTTCGATTTCAAGGGGATAAGCATAGTTCCTTGGAAAGTTGAAAGGGTTCTGAATGATGTGTTAGGGTTCAGCCATGCAGAAACAAAGAGAAGGATTAGCCATGAAAGGGAAAAGGAGATTTGAGGCCTTAGAAACATGGCGGTTTGCATACTGAGAGAAATTGAGGGTTCTATGAATGCTGGTAATTGTAGACAGAGAGAAGAAGCATGGGTATATGGCTATTTTTGGCAATATGTGAAGATGACATAAGTGCCACAGGAAATGGGTTTGAAGGCGCAGCTTGTTCGGGTTCATTATTAATATTGGTACTGCTACTTGCTTTGGATTCTTGTGGATGTTGTATTAGTAGGAACTAAGATACACCTAAATTGGTTAGGTCGAATTCGCACACTACACCTAACCTTTGGCTTCACATCGTAACAAATCTCAAACCAAACACTTCACATGTTCAAGAGAAAAATCAATTGATCAAAATTTCATTAATCATGAACTATTTCTCAAAGAGAGAATATATGCCATTTATAAAGCAACCCAATAGAAACATATCTCAATGCTAACAACAAATTGCAACTGAAGAAACAAAAAAATGAACTAACTAAAATCTAAACCAAAATACTAGGAAACATACAATTGGCATTCTTCTAATCTCAACTAAAGGATATCTAACCCTTAAAAAATTATAAATTTAACTAAAATCTATCTTCTGCATGAAATCTCTACATGTTTAAGAAAACTCGATCTCGAGTTTAAAATTGAATATGATGATGAACTTTGAATTGTTGCAGTGCCTATGTTGAAGTGCAATGATGCTTCTATTTGATTTTGATATTTAATGATGCATAATGAAGGAGGTCTTCAATCTAAAGCGGAAACTCTGATGGTGACAATGATAACAATCTGATTGATGATGTTTGTTTTCAGCGAAAGTCGTTTCCATTGCAGATTCCATTAAACTTCAATTGCTTACAGAATATTACAATGAAAATAAACAAAATTACAACTTTCGAGAAAATAACACAGAAGTCGTTTATCAACTACTGTTTTTGTGGGAATTTGCCTGTGCCGTGAGTGCTTTGGCTCGTTGACCACCGATTCAAAGATCGTGAAGGTGCTTAGGGATCTCTCCTTCGTTTATCGAAGTAAAGATTTGAAAACGAATATCTTATCGATGTAAGATGTCTGTTCTTCCAAAGATCAAGTCTGAGCTTAGATCTCTAGGAATCACCGAATGATGCTTGTCAAAGGGTAAAAATTCTCTCTCTTCTTCAAAATCACTGAAAGCTCAAGCCTCTTCTGCTCCAAAATGCTATCTGTCCTTTATTTCGTGCTTAGGGAGGTATTTATAGGGGTATCAGTGCACTACAGTTGAAACGGGGGCAAGATAACTGACTGAGTGTTTTCTCTTTGGCCGCTGCAGTCTACACTGCCACACCTATTGGCGCGGCAGTATAGGCCGCCGCGGCCAAAGAGGCGGTTATCAGCACGTTCCATCGTGCTTAAAACCGTCCTCCCACGACCTTTAACCACTTTTTTTCGTGGTTTAACTGCTTGTCCACGTCAGCACACGTTCTATTTCTGATACGCCGCCACGTGGACTTCAAAAAATCATCGAATAACTGCCTTATACTGCCATAGCATCTTTCTTTAATTGCCGCGGCACTGCAGGTTGCAGCGCCTAAGCCGCGGCACCCTAGGCTGTCGCGCCTTAGCCGCGGCACCATGGCATCATGGGCTGCCGCGCTTTAGCCGCGGCACCATGGGTTGCCGCGCCTTAGCCGCGGCACCATGTCCTGCCGCGCCACAGTGCTGCATGATGACGTGTATATTGTTCTTCTATTTTGTCTTGAGAGGTGTTTGGATGTCCGTAAACATTTTTTGACGCCTACAGATACCCCCTCCAAAGTATCTCAGACTCATCGTTTTTTTAGAGAGGGGTCTGGGACACTTTGGATATGATAAGCTTTCCTTATAATTTCTCCAGTGCTTTGTTGAGGAAGTTGCGTAGAATGGTCTGTGAATGGCTTCAATTATTGACTTCTTTATCTTTTAGCTTATTCAGTGCTTTGTAGAATAGCTAAGATTCCTCCGGTGCTGCGTTTATCGCGTGGCCGTTGTCGAAGTCTTGAATTGGAACTACCGTTTAAGAATGGAGAAATAGTTTATACTCATATACTATATTGGAGTGTTCGGGAAATAGTTTAACCTCAGGCAACATAGACTGTCGCGCTATAGCGCGACAGTGTTGAGTGCCGCACAGCGCTTCGGCCAGTCAAGTTATAAACTTGATGTTGGGCTTCTTCGGGTCACTTTTCCCCGCTCTTTTGAGTTCGAAACCTCTTCAAACACCCTATAAAAGGATCTTCTGGCTTTTCCCCTCTCCACCTCTTCATATTTGGGTTATTTCTTGCTCGAACAAGATCTAGGGTTTTGAGCCTTTTCTTCAATTTCCTCATCTTTCGAGTTCGATTCCTTCTATCCTCTGGTAAAACCGAGCCCATCTCTTGTATTTTATGTTTGCTTTGCTATTTAATTCGAGATCTCATCTCTAAACCCTAATTTTCCTTGTTCTTAGGTTGATTTCACCATGTCTCCCAAGAAATCCAGGGTTCCCAAAGGGAAATCTGCAGCATAGGCATCTGATGAGGTTGAGGTTGCCGCTGCATCGTTCGGAGGTGAGCTTTCAACTTCTTTTCTATCCAAAATTGATGTTTTTTGCTCGTATAACCTCGCTTGCCTCCTTTGAGAGGCATCCGGGAAGAGTTGACATCCTCCATCGAGGGGATTGATACTAAAAAACTACATATCTTGTTCAATCAAGATGTGTACCACGGCCAAAATACAATTTTGGCTCAAACCCTTGTTTTCCGAAACAAGGGGTGCCATTCAGTTACCGCGGCAGCTCGTACTGCCGCGCCTGAACGCGACAGCGTATACTGCCGCGGTAACGCGCAACAACAATAATCGCTGCGGCTACTTAGTGCGGGTTTTCTTATCTGTTAGCCTTTTTGTTCAACTGTTTTCCAACTTTTCTTTGTGGTCCCCTTTCCCTCTGTGGCCTTCTCTGATAGAGAGGACCCAGGCCAGAGTGGTACTCTTCACGCCTCCTTTCGCGGCGACTTTTTGGTTAGAGAGGCTCGCCAGTTTAGTGAAAACTGTGATAATACTGTTCCAGACTTGATTCGTGAGGGAGGTCGTCGCACTCTGCGCGCTTTGCTGACTGACTCATCTTTAACTCCAACTAGAGATTCTACCGAACCGTTGAAGAAGTCTGACTATCTGTTCGGAGATTCGATAGAATCTTTGCCGTGGCCCTGAAATTTGGTTGAATGAACATGAAGGTTCTTTTCTATTCCTTCCTCCATTCCCTCGACATTACTCCCTTCTACAATTGAGGAATTTGGCTGTTTCGAGAGAAATGACGTGGCACTTGACAGAAGACCACGAACGCGTTCATTGCAGATACATTAGTAAAGATATTAGCGCTCCTGGTTCCAAAGGTAGGTATAATATTCGTGGTCTTCACCCGGGGCTATTTGGACCAGATGGCGGGCCCCAGAATGAACTGATGATAAGGGCCAACACGGTAAAGAATAGGCTCGCTCGAGTTGGTCGAGAACTTCCCATTCCAAAATTCAGGTGTTATGGATGGGTTCATTCTCTTCCCGACAAATGGTGGGCTAGGATGACCAAGTATGTACTCAATCGTTGGGATCAAGAGTTAAGGAATTTGGGGTTATATGCTCCGATCCGAGTCAGCATGCATGGTCTTCCAGTCAGCGTAGATCATTTCCTTGCTTTGTTTGAGTCTTATATTCCGGAGGCCAATACATTTCTTGCCAAGTATGGGGAGTTAGGGCTTCCGCTCCACGAAATGATGCATGTATCTGGACTGCCATTGGGGAACACTCCTTATCAGGAATATTTTCCCAACAATCGTCAGCTCATGAAGATGAAGAAGGCTGGCTCTCCTGCTTATGACATACTCTGGGAATTAACTTGTCACTATCAAATAGCGATAGCCAAGATTGAAGTAAAGAGTAAGAAGGCAGCTCGAGTCAGTTTAAAACAGTTCACTGACTATTTGTTTCAGAATCTCGAGAGCCCAAACGGTGAAGCTGTCTGCGAATCACCGATTCTGACCCCTTCGGACGTTAACAGGCTGATTACAAAGATTAATGCCCAATCTTATAGAACCGAGTCATCTGAAGGCGGTTTTCTTAAGGGCACTAAATTCAGCACTTTCTTATGGCAAGCCACCAAGAGAATGAAGCCTGCGACTCTTCTTTCTGGTTATCTGGCCATATGGCTAAAGAAATGTGTAGTGCCGCATCAGTCTTCCGAGGCGCTTCCTCTTGAGGTTCTTCTTCCCGCCGTGCAATTAGTTGTTGGGGGTAGGTTATCCTTACTCTCCGCTATGATCGCTGACCTCCATAGCGGTTTGCGTAACCTATCTACTACTTTTACCAAAGTGAGTGCCGAGCCTTCAACTAAAATTCCATTGTCGAGCGTCGAATTGCCGTACACATATTTAATGGCGTGGCTAGTTCTCCATCGAGCGGACATGAGGTCAGCACCTGACGCGTCTGATCCGGAAATCCCCTTGTTGCAGCTCCTAGAAGGATGTAAGTGGTTATATCCTTCCCGACCGTGGATTGACCGGGTGAGGCAATTCAAGAATGCTAAGTGCTGGGAATTTTACAAGTGTTTCCCTCAGTTTTCTGGTGCCTATAATGATACACTCGTTGACGAGGAAATGCCTGGAGCTAACAGGACTTCTCTCGATGTGGGTAGCTTCCATTGGCTCATGAACATTCGCCCGGGCTATAATGTTTTTCGGTCGAAGAACCTTTGCAGGATTGAGCCTTATTTTCCTTGTCGTTTTGCGCGACAATTTGGTTACGATAAACTGTACGTCGGGAACTCCAACAGATGGTTGATAACCTACGGGAGCCTCATTGATGGAGTACGAGCCTGGTTCTGGAATGTTGTCGGCTGTACTGGAGCTCAATTTAGTCTGCCTGTTGCTGAGCCTGAACTCCACACGACCTTTGTTTATTGCCGGTGGATTTTAGCCGCCAACACTCCTCTTGCGAAGAAGAAGCTTTCCGAACTGGAATCCGAGGCCGTGGTTCAGAGAATTGTATCTAAAAAGGGAAAGGAACCTGCTACATCTTCCCGCAAAGGAAAACAGGTAGCTGATTCCGAAGAAAGCGGCGACTTTGAAACATCCAGTGAAGAGGATGAGAATAGAGATGAAGCAGAAGCTGATGTCCCTCTGTCTCCCGTGGCTCACAGGACTCGTCGAGCCTCTTCACCCAAATCACCCAGTGCTCCTTCTAAGGGTATTCGAATGATGGAGAAGAATATTCCCTTATCATCTTCTAACAAGATGACAGTCAGATGGTCTGCACTTGAAGAGGAAGAAGAAGAAGAAGAGGAAGATGCCACCCCGCTTGTTAGCAGAAAGAGATCCCGATCTTCTGCATCTTCTGAAGCTCAACCTAGCCCTGTTCAAGGGTCTGAACTGCATTCCAAGTTTCGCCATGAGAGCTCCGAAATTCCTCGAGATTCTCGTGTTTCGAAAAGAGTTAAGAAGATGGCTCATCGACAACATCAACTCTCCTCGTTGCCTGAAGAAGAGTTTACTCAGGATCTTCCGATTGATCAAGGGGGTAAGATCTCATTCTTATTTTTTTATTATTTCATCTTTGAATATAGCGTCTTATTTCTCTCTTTTCCATTATAGCTGAGCCAGAAGAGGAAGGGGACTAACTTGTGCGCTTTATCTTCTTTTAGTTAAACTAAAGGAGGTGAGTGCGGGTAGTAGCGCTGCTAATCCCGCAACTATTGTTGAAGGTAATCTCACTTTATTTGTTTTGATTCTTTCATATTTCTTGCATATATGTTGACGGATTCTTCTGCTTGATAGACATCCCTGTCAACGAACCGAAAGACATAGAACTTACCCATGATATGGGTATCGGAGATTTCGATGAGCGAGACTTCGATCTTGACATTTCTGAAGATGCACACCAGGAGATCTTCGATATACTATCAACTCCGGTTCCGTCCGCTACTGCAGGACCAACTACTCGAGTTGATTCAGCTGAAGTAGATGCATCAAAAGGTATACCCTTTTAGACTATAATTTTTAACTGTACTTTCATATTTTATTGTTCTTGAAGGACTGAAATAAGAATTTTAGACGTAGGACCAACTAACGAAGTTGATGCGTCTACCGTCATCGGTGAATGTGATCAACCTGAAGGTCTGGGTTTCTTACTTCTGGTAAGTACCCCAGCTGAAGTTGAACCACCAACCACTGCTCCTCCAACTTCTGCTATTATCAAAGCTGGACCTGTTGTGCCTTTCACTCCGACTCCAGTGGATCATGAAGTAGGAGGGTTGAAGGTTACGGTAGGAGAGCAACCTCCTGCTACTTCAGCTCAACTTGGTACGTCTTATCTAATTGCGCTTCATAGTTAGATTAATACTTGCGGAGTGTTTATTCATTCTTTTCTCATTGACAGAACTTGCTCCTCAAGATCTTGGCGATTTAGACCCGAAGTCGTCAAAAATTGTAATTGAACAACAGCTTGATGTAATGAATCCACCGCCCAGCATTACCTCTACACAAACTTCGGATGTCGTGGATCAGGTCTCAGCCTCGACAATTCAAGGTAATCACACTTTGAATTTGGGATAATTCTACTCATTGTCGTATGCGAACGTGTATATTTTATGTCTATTTCTCTTTGCAGATCTTTCTTCATCATTGTCCGATTGCATTCGAGCTTTATTGGCAGATGAAGATCCGGACAAAATTGCCCTTTGCATTGACATCCAAAGCTTCATTCTTTTCTTAAACGCCATGGTTGATCGGATTCTCCTTAAAGGTTCACCATTTGAACTTTTTCTTAAACGCCATGGTTGATCGGATTCTCCTTAAAGGTTCACCATTTGAACTTTTCCAGAAGTCTCTCAATCATCATGTGTCAGGAATTAAAGAACAGGGGTACGCCGAATTGTCTAACTCCCTTGAAGCTTATTTGGTTGATCTTAAACAACACATCGAGCAGTTGCAGAATTTCCGAGCTAATGGCGCGTCTTCTTACATCACTTCCGAAATGGACCTGAGGCTACAAGCATGGCGTGATTCTCAGAAATCTGCTGAATCCGAACTTCAAATACTGAAGACTCGCATTAATCAACTTCGGGTAAGCGCCTCCAAGAAGACACAAATCAAGGCAGATCTGTATCGTAACTTGGAATCGCGTCGGGCAGAGGTAGCCGAATTAGAAAAGAGACTTGCTGAAGCTAGAGAAGCTTGTGAAGTTTTAGAGTCTGATCTGGCGGAAGTAACTCAAGCTGAAGTGAGTACATTACGGCAACTGAATCTTCAAGACAAAATTTTTGCTGACAAGGAACAAGAAGCCGCCAAAATCCGCAGCATCGATGAAAGGAAATTTAAGGCCAATCTGATACCTGAGCTCGAACTGGCTTATGCGACAAGACTTTCCCAATTAGAAAATGAACTCCGCCATTACAAATTATTGTAATTTTGAGAACATACATTTATTTTTTATGCTGTTTTGTTTAAACTCTTTTGGTTAATATAGTGAACTCTTTTGGTTATTGAGATTTTATTATGATTACTCGTTCTTGTTAAGAATAAATAATCATAATACTTATAGAATTTTTGGCAAATCCTCAGCCATCAACGGATTTGATGTGCCTTTACCGATTACCGTTTGAATCGGGCTAGTATGTGAATTATCTAGGTCCGTTTCACATATAACGTTACGCTAAAAGAATTAAATTTTTTTAGACTTTAAACTACAATGTTGATATTGTAGGCTACATGTGTTAGATGTAGGCTTACCTCTAATAAGGGATAGAGATAACATCCCCCATGTGCAAACGACATGGATTTTGGAACGGAAGTAGGTTACATTTTCCGTACAGGAAAATGAACCCAGAATTAGAGAGAAAAGAGTTTTATATTCTATTTCTTAGTCTCTTGTTTGTTGGTAGAGATAAACCCTGAATCGGAGAGGAATAATATTCTCCAGAAACTTCCTGTTGAGATTAGGGAAATAGTTTAGACTCGTATACCTATTGGAGTATTCTGGTCTCTTGTTTGTTGGTAGAGATGAACCCGATGATGGAGAGGAAGAATTTTATATTCTATCTCCTGGTCTCTTGTTTGTTGGTAGAGATGAACCCGGAATTGGAGAGGAAGAATTTTATATTCTATCTCCTGGTCTCTTGTTTGTTGGTAGAGATGAACCCGATGATGGAGAGGAAGAATTTTATATTTTATCTCCTGGTCTCTTGTTTGTTGGTAGAGATGAACCCGATGATGGAGAGGAAGAATTTTATATTCTATCTCCTGGTCTCTTGTTTGTTGGTAGAGATAAACCCAAAATCGGAGAGGAATAATTTTATATTCTATCTCCTAGTGAAAAGGAAACTCAAAGTGGAATCTCCACTTAGAGAATCTGGATTGGTTTGAATAATCCTAACTGTCATAAGGTTTGATTACTCAATTCAAAAATGGACCTTTCGTTCGCAAAATGAAATCGAAAGGAGATTTTGGTTGTGGTCCTAACTGTAGTAAGGTTTGACCAAGTGGGAGTTCTGAGATGATCCTAACTGTTTAAAGGTTTGATCATTCAATTTGTGGACCTCTCGTTCATGGAACGAATCGAGAGGGGATTTTGGCTTTGGTCCTAACTGTTTAAAGGTTTGACCAAGATGGGAATTTGAGACGATCCTAACTGTTTAAAGGTTTGATCGTTCAATTTGTGGACCTCTCGTTCATGGAACGAATCGAGAGGGGATTTTGGCTTTGGTCCTAACTGTTTAAAGGTTTGACCAAGATGGGAATTTGAGACGATCCTAACTGTTTAAAGGTTTGATCGTTCAATTTGTGGACCTCTCGTTCATGGAACGAATCGAGAGGGGATTTTGGCTTTGGTCCTAACTGTTTAAAGGTTTGACCAAGATGGGAATTTGAGACGATCCTAACTGTTTAAAGGTTTGATCGTTCAATTTGTGGACCTCTCGTTCATGGAACGAATCGAGAGGGGATTTTGGCTTTGGTCCTAACTGTTTAAAGGTTTGACCAAGATGGGAATTTGAGACGATCCTAACTGTTTAAAGGTTTGATCGTTCAATTTGTGGACCTCTCGTTCATGGAACGAATCGAGAGGGGATTTTGGCTTTGGTCCTAACTGTTTAAAGGTTTGACCAAGATGGGAATTTGAGACGATCCTAACTGTTTAAAGGTTTGATCGTTCAATTTGTGGACCTCTCGTTCATGGAACGAATCGAGAGGGGATTTTGGCTTTGGTCCTAACTGTTTAAAGGTTTGACCAAGATGGGAATTTGAGACGATCCTAACTGTTTAAAGGTTTGATCGTAATTTGTATTTCCAAAGGAAGGACGGCTTCACATCCATATATCAAAGAATATGGGGTGGTTCCGGTTGGTGTACGGACGGTTGTAGGATAAGCCCACAGGGCTTCGCCGGGTTTGTCGTCCCAATCTCGTTTATTGGTTTTCACCAATTTTGCCAGAATTTTGATGATAGTCTTGTTAAAAGCTTCGGCCAATCCGTTAGCTGTAGGATTATAAGCAGTCGACGAAACGTCCTTAATCCCGAATTTACCGCAGAATTTAATAAATACTTACGAATTGAGGACCGTTGTCGTGCACTATTCGTCTTGGCACACCATACCGATATATGATATGGTGTTTGATGAATTTGATAACATCGGTTGTCTTTACTTCTCTAAGTGGAACCGCTTCTGCCCATTTCGAGAAATAATCGGTGATTGCCAAAATGAAACGGTCCCCTTTAACCGAAGGTGGAAAAATTGGACCTACTATATCCATTCCCCAAGTTTCGAACGGCCATGATGTCGCCGAAGGATGTAGATATTCAGGGGGTATGTGCATATAATTTGCATGCAATTGACACGCTTCACATTGTCGTGCGTAGTCGACTGCGTCTTTTACCATAGTTGGCCAATAATACCCGATTCTCCTAAGTCGATCACAGAGTTTAGGACCGGGCTGATGTGCACCGCATATCCCATTATGCGCTTCTTTGAGTGCTTGTTCCGCTTCTTTGCTGGATAAACAACGGAGTAAAAGACCATCATAGGATCGTCGATACAACGTTTGCGCTGTAGCATTGTAGTAAAATCTCGGCGCTCTTCGCCGAATCGATTTCCTTTCTCTTACATCTTTAGGTAATATACCATGTAAGACGTAGTCGATAATGGGAAATCGCCAATCTCGAACTTCGGGTTCAACTCCAGTGGAGTATACTTCTTTAGCGTTCGAATCGTAGATTGGAACGATGAGCTGGTGAGTCCTCACTGTAATCAATTGCTCTGTTTCGGGAGGTTGAGCCAAGGATACTGACAATGCTGCCAATGCGTCTGCGTATGTATTTTGGAGACGCGGAATGTACTCAATGAAAAATTCTCCAAACGAGCTTGCTATCTCAATGGCCACCTGGTGGTATGGAATCATGTCTCGATTTCTGACTTCATACTCTCCTCGTATTTGATTAACTACCAGTTGAGAATCTCCAAAAGCTTCAAGGTATTCGACCCCCAGTTCTTTGACGAAACTAAGTCCGATTATTAAAGCATTGTATTCGGCTACATTATTAGAGCATGGTTCAGTCAATGAATATGCTCTAGGCAAGACGTGCTTTTCCGGGGAAACTAAAACGACCCCCACTCCTGAGGAGATTTTAGAACATCCGGGTGCACTTGCCACGTTGGTTGATCGGGAAGCCCCATCGAAGTACAATTGCCACACTTGTTGATGTGAGGTGGTATTAACTTCATGAGTTTCATCTGGCAGGTCGTCGTACAATTCGACTACATCCTTCGTAGGGTTTTCCGCCAGAAGGTCGCAAATAGCTCGTCCTTTAACAGATTTCTGCTGCTTGAAGTACAAGTCATATTGCGATAGGAGTAAGGCCCATCTGGCTAAACGCCAATTCATGGAAGCCGGTTGGGTCATGAATACTCGGACGGGATTTATGTTGGAAATGACGTAAATTGTCTGTCCAACTAAATAATGTCGCATTTTCTGGATTGCGAATACTAAGGCGAGACATTCCTTCTCGATCATTGGATAACGAGATTCAGCTCCTACCAGTGTGCGACTTAGATAATATACCGCTTGTTCGTGACCGTTATCGTCGTCTTGTGCAAGTAATGCACTTAACGAATGGCTCGTCGCTTTGACATAAATCAAAAACGGTCTGCCCGATTTCGGTGCAACGAGAATAGGTGGATTCGCTAGATATGTTTTAATATCTTCGAATGCTTTCTGACAAGCTTCATCCCAAATGAATGACACACCTTTCTTTGCGAGTTTGGAAAATGGTTGACATTTTCCTGACAAGTTCGATATAAACCGACGGATATATGCCAATCGGCGAGTTTAGAGAACGGTTGACATTTTCCAGACAGATTTGATATAAACCGACGGATATATGCCAATCGACCTTGCAACCCTCTGAGTTCTTTAAGATTTCTTGGAGGCTGCAATTCGTTTATCGCCTTCACTTTCTCAGGATCAATATGAATACCTTTTGTGGTGACGACGAACCCGAGGAATTTACCGCTGGACATTCCAAGGAAGGATTTAGTCGGATTCATTTTCAGTTGATGAGTTCTCATAAGCTCGAACATCGTCTTCAAATCATTAATGTGGTCGTTTTTATTATGACTCTTAACGACCAGGTCATCAACGTAGCATTCGACAGTCTTTCGAAGGTGCTCTTGAAAGATCTTTGTCATTGCTCGCTGGTATGTTGCACCGGCATTCTTCAAACCGAATGGCATAACAGTATAACAGAAGACACCTAGGGGTGTTCTGAATGCTGTATGCTTTTCATCATCCGGGTGCATCTTGATTTGATTGTACCTAGAAAATCCATCCATGAATGACATTCTTTCAAACCCGCATGTGTTGTCAATGATGACGTCCGTAATCGGTAGAGGAAAGTCATCTTTGGGACAGGCCGTATTCAGATCTCTGAAGTCAATGCAGATTCTGATTTTTCCGTTCTTTTTGAGGACTGGAACAATATTGGCTAACCATTCAGGATGTTGTTCTTCTCTGACAAATCCTGAATCAATTAGCTTTTTGACTTCAGCTTCTATCGCCTCCATAATTTGTGGACGAAACCGTCTTTGTTGTTGTTTGACAGGTTTGGCATCCGGTTTAATGTTAAGGCTATGCATCGCTACATCTGGGTCGAGTCCCGGCATATCTTCGTAATTCCAAGCTAAAACGTCGATATACTCTCGAACGAGGGTGATTAATTCCTCTTTCTCGTCCGGTGGAAGATCACCACTAATAAATATAGGTTTCGGATTACTTTCGTCACCCATATTAACTTGATCCACTTTGTCCTCAGTAGGAGGTTCTCTTTGCTCAAATCGATCACCGTATTGGATATTCATGTAATGTGTCCAAGGATCTTCCCAAGTGGGCAACTGATCGTCTTCTTCTGTTGTAGAAGGATCGACTGTTGCCATATTTGATATGAGACTTTTGAACTTTTCTCCAATGCTCACATCAGAATCCCAATTCGAGGTGTCGGATGAATGTCCGCTCCTATCTATTAATTGGTTAATGATTTGTTGGCCATAATCATCATCGAATGATGAAGCATAACCCAGACCCCTATTACGACTGTAATAATTATCTGGTTTTCCTTTTGGTACATAGGCAGGACGGGGTGGAACCCTAATACCTTGACCAAAATAAAGACCTTCACCGAGTGAGAGGTCATAACCCCGGTTCGTCATATAATCATTCGCTTGCGAACTATACCGAGAGAAATGTCGCCCGGGTTTTTCTTCGTCCGAATTACTGTCCAAGAAATGATCTGGAGTAGGGGATGATTCCCCTTTTCCAAAGACTATCTCTTTTTCACCCCCTGTCTTTGCAGGTAAGATCACAGTTGTTCCGTCTGAATCTTGGAGACGTTTCATCGTTGTATAGGACGAACGGAGTGGCATATGTAGACTAGGGTCGTCATACAATCTCTGCATTACATCATCAAGACAATGCGAGTACTCTAAATCATAATTTATTATTTCATCGGCAAGCTGCCAGTTACAACTTTCGTCCGACGATTCATCACCGTCAAGATCGATTACAAGAGGTTCAATGTCATTTAGTACAAGACCTTCACTATAATCGAGCCCGGCTTCGGTATCAGCTTCTTCTCCGCTGTCCGTGCCATGGGCCGATGGTTCAGTATCGGACTCAGCACCATAAAGAAGGGAGTCAGTAAAGTAATTTTCTAACCCCTTGAATGGTTGCTTATCCGCGACCACCGTCTTGACCTCCTCATTAGTGTCGACATATTTCAAACACTGATGGAGGGTGGAGGGAACTATAAGATTACCGTGGATCCATGGACGACCCAACAGTAAGTTATAGGAAGTCTCCGCATCGATCACATAGCAGGTGACTTCAGACTTCAGAATATATCCAGTAAAATATAACGGTCTATCATGCTTTGAATTCCTGACTTGCATATCTTCTTTTGTGAAAGCGATGCAAGGGAATTTTGTGGCTGCCAGATTGCAATGCTGCACTGACGACTCTGGCTCTTCAGGAGCTGGCTTGACTTGGGTGAGGAATACCTCAGAATCAGCCAAAGCTTTTTGTAAAGCTTCCCTGGTTTCTTTCGAGAGGCGCAACAACTCGTACAACGTAATCCTTGCTGGGATATTGGCCAGCTGAGCCATAACGTCGAAACGATATGGTGCGTTCGAACTTTTCGGTTTATCTCGTCCAATCGGTCGGCTGAAACGAGACTGCTTCGGAATTTGAACCTCTTTATGTTGGGGTTCTTTCTCTTTTTGCTTAGCCGGTTGTTGCGGCTTTTCAGCAGCTACTGGAGGAGTTGTAACTATCCCCAACTCTTTCAAAGTTGTAGCATTTGGGTTAGAGGTCTCAGGATATTTATAATGATACTCATTCCCACTTCTTATAGCGAAAACTTCGCGAAAGATTCTTGCTCTTCTTCAGAAAGCGGTAAAGCTGAAATCTCTTCGTCATTCTTCTCAGGAATTGCCGAGGCTCCATAACAGGACTTCTCTTTTCCCTTGCCATTTGATTTCTTCTTTGATGTGGATGTCGTCCACTGTTCATCTTTAAGTAAATCCGGATGAACCCAAAGGATTTCGCCGTTGGGGGTTGTGTGAGATACAAGCCCCTTTTGGCGCTGTCCATGAGGATCATCGTTGATGGTTTGCATCTTGACCTTTAAAACTGGCTCGGCTTGAAACCAAGACAAAGGAACTGATCCGAAGTTAATTGAGACAGCGTTTGCGCCTACTTTCTTCTCCTTTGGCTTCGGCGTCACAATACCAACATCAATTAAGGTTTGTATTTTGTCTTTTAAGACATAACACGTCTTAGTCGGATGGTGGACCCTTCTGTGATATGCACAGTATTTCGGGTCATTGGTTTTCGTTGCTTCTTCTTGGTTTGTGACCGGTGGAAGCTTGATCTTGTTATTCTCTAACAAGTATTTGAAGATGACTGGAACTTCATCATCTTTGAAAGAGTATTCCTTCGGAAATATAGGCTCAGAAGTCTTGGGCTGCCTCGGGGGCTGCTGATTCTGATTTGGCGCCAGTTGGAAGGATGACTGCTGTGGGCGGTTGTTGTTGCGGCGGCTGTTGTGATGTTTGATGTGCATCCACAGCTGCCGTGGATCCTCTTCCTCTGCCTCGAGGATTAAAGTTCTGCTTTTGATTGTTAGCTGGTGGCAGACCTCTCTCCAAGTTCTTTCTCTTGAGAAAGCGTTCAGCTTGTTCACCCCTCACTTTTAATTCCTTCCAAGTTTTAGAGGGCACAACCCCCATCACCTCTAACACATCCAATGATAAGTTGTTGTGACATGTCTGTAGGATGAACTCTTCTGTGAGTGGATCTCTGCAGTTCACCGCTTTGTCCCGGAATCGTTTGACAAAGACGTCAACCGATTCCCCATCTTTCTGCTTTTCATCCAACAACGTGCCAATTGAGACCTCTGTGTCATCGTCGAAGAAATTAGTAAGGAATAGTTCTTCCATATCCTCACAGCTAGTGATACTCCCGGGCTTAAGGCGTCGGTACCAATCGAAGGCAGGCCCGCGAAGGGTTCCTACGAATGACCGGACCATCAGGGCTTCGTTCCCGGATATTGCGCCGAGATGCGACTTGAAATAGATCAAGTGCTGAGTTGGTGAACCCCTGCCATCAAAAGGAGTAAAGTTAATCAAATTAAATTTCTGGGGATAAGGAATCAGGTCCCACTCCCTCGGGTATGGGTACGGAATGCCCGTTTTCTTCACTTCCTGAGCCGTCATCAGAGCGTTGACTTTGCTCTCGAGATCATGCATCTTCTTATCCTCTTCCTCACTTTTCTTCTGTGGAGGTTGAGTGGATGACTTGGTCGGACCGCTTCCGGAGTTGTCTTTATCTGGAGGAGGATCGTCAAAGATAGTCTCATCCTCTTCATTACGCCGGCTGGATTCCGCCTTCTGGCTCGACTCCGGTTGGCGTTGCTGAACCTGCAAATCTCGCATCTGCTGCATAGTCAATTCCATCTCGGTCTTAAATTCAGCTCTGATTTCTTCGCGTTGTTTAGCCAACGCTTCCAGGAGTATATGAGTCAGTTGATCCGGCGTGATTGCGAACGATTCTCTAACTCGTCCAACACTAGACGCGGTATCGTCCGACGCAATAGCGGAACAAGTGTCCGACAATTCTTCATCTGAAGATAAACCCTCGTGCATTCTCCTGTAATCTCGACGTAAGTTGGCTCTTCTTTGTAGCCGTGCCATCCTTTGAGAAAGACCCCGCTCAACTCTCCCTCCCGGAGAGAAATCAAGGTCGTGGTTAACTGACTTTTGCTTTCCCTTGTTGGTCATGTTGATAGTGACTTCAGGGAACTCATCCTGTCGGATTGCAGGTTTCTTCTTGTTGAAACGTCTCATTTTGGGTCTTGACGCTTCATTGGACAATCTTTGAAACACGGAGACTCTTGAATTATTTTTAGAGCATCCGCATTCTGTCAGCACTGCTTTAATGAGTCTCTCGCAAGCGCAATGAGACTCGTTTTCTTGAACAATCCGTTTTCTTGAATTGTTTTTCTGATAGTACAGCTCGTCGTTATTATGACTTGAGCAACCTATCTTTTGTTTTTGAACTTTGTTAACATGCACAGGACGACTGGTCGTCGCCTTTGTGCGATCCAAAGTTAAATTTTTAAATCCACCCCCTTGCGGGTGTGGAGTTTTCAGAGGTCCTAAACGAGAGTGAACTGGTATTCTCTCGTTTTGGACTTGTGCAGTTCTGACAGGAGGGTGTTTACGACCCCCTGCGTATGAAACCATTAACGGTTTATTTACAAGATCTGATGGTTCTTTAACTGGGGCTTTGCCTCGATCATCAGCCGAAGGACCGAGGCGATCCGTCATAGTGATCTTGAATTTTGACAAATCTGGGCTAACCCAGGGTTTCACCGGTGATGAAGTAGACGCTGTTGCAGTAGAAAGACTAGGATTGGGTGTCGATGGAACTGCAGATGTGGTTTTGCGACGCTGATGAACATCACGACCACATGAAGTGCCGCGGCAGTCTTCACTGTCGCGGTTGAACAAAGTGCCGCGGCAACTCGGACTGCCGCGGTCGAATAGATTACCGCGGCAGTATGAGCTGTCGCGGTAAGAGTTTACATTCCTCTGTAATTTTTGGGTATTTTCATTTTTTGGAACCCAAGCTTTGCAGTTCTTCGATGGCTTTTCAGACACCACTTCCTTCTTGTTCCTCTGCGCTTGTTGACGAAGGGCACGAGCGCGAGCCGCCTTTGCTTGACGCCTTTGTATACGCTCTTTGAGAGTAGAACGGGCTCTTTTGACCAGAGTCCATTCCTCCGTCGTAAGCTGTGCAGAGATGTGATTGGTTTGCCGTTGAGGCAATTGGTTCACCTTTTCCTTTCTCGACTTTAAGTCCGTATAGTAATGGACTCCGTCGGTTTGTTGCATGGCCTTAGCCAATTGACGAGCGCGGCGCTGGCGTTGCCTTTGACGAGCCCGCTTTGTCATTATTGGCTGGCCATGATTTAAGGACTCTTTAATTGGTGTAGAGTCCTTAGGAGCAGAGATGTTGCAGAGAGATTCCTTGGCGATGACTTGGCAAGAATCTTCATCTGCGGTCTTCATCTGAATTGGAGACTTGGAAACTTTCTTTGAAGAAGAAATCTTCCTGCACTTGCGGGACGAGGAAGATTTTGAGGATGAGGATGACAAGTACTCCTCGAATTTTGCTTGATCGAATTCGTATTCGATCTCTTCAGTGACGATGATTTTGATCGGCTGCGACACTGCGGCCTCGGCAGCGAGGCCGCTGGCTCCCACTGTGGTCGCCAGTTTGTTTTCAGCGAAAGTCGTTTCCATTGCAGATTCCATTAAACTTCGATTGCTTACAGAATATTACAATGAAAAATAAACAAAATTACAACTTTCGAGAAAATAACACAGAAGTCGTTTATCAACTACTGTTTTTGTGGGACTTTGCCTGTGCCGTGAGTGCTTTGGCTCGTTGACCACCGATTCAAAGATCGTGAAGGTGCTTAGGGATCTCTCCTTCGTTTATCGAAGTAAAGATTTGAAAACGAATATCTTATCGATGTAAGATGTCCGTTCTTCCAAAGATCAAGTCTGAGCTTAGATCTCTAGGAATCACCGAATGATGCTTGTCAAAGGGTGAAAGTTCTCTCTCTTCTTCAAAATCACTGAAAGCTCAAGCCTCTTCTGCTCCAAAATGCTCTCTGTCCTTTATTTCGTGCTTAGGGAGGTATTTATAGGGGTATCAGTGCACTACAGTTGAAACGGGGGCAAGATAACTGACTGAGTGTTTTCTCTTTGGCCGCTGCAGTCTACACTGCCGCGGCCATTGGCGCGGCAGTATAGGCTGCCGCGGCCAAAGAGGCGGTTATCAGCACGTTCCATCGTGCTTAAAACCGTCCTCCCACGACCTTTAACCACTTTTTTTCGTGGTTTAACTGCTTGTCCACGTCAGCACACATTCTATTTCTGATACGCCGCCACGTGGACTCTAAAAAATCATCGAATAACTGCCTTATACTGCCATAGCATCCTTCTTTAATTGCCGCGACACTGCAGGTTGCAGCGCCTAAGCCGCGGCACCCTAGGCTGCCGCGCCTTAGCCGCGACACCATGGGCTGCCGCGCTTTAGCCGCGGCACCATGGGTTGTCGCGCCTTAGCCGCGGCACCATGTCCTACCGCGCCACAGTGCTGCATGATGACGTGTATATTATTCTTCTATTTTGTCTTGAGAGGTGTTTGGATGTCCGTAAACATTTTTTGACGCCTATAATGTTTAGTGATAGGGTGAAGAAGCTGCTTGTGCAAGGTGTATCTCAAAACCGGTATCATTAAAAAACTCCTGAGCAGGTATGTGCTACATTTATTGCTAAATTTTTTTCATCCAAGCTAATATAACTGATTTATCATAATAACGTCTCCTCCTTAGTAATGATCGTTTGTATATCATTTTAAATCTATCATATTGAACTGAATAAGATTTCATTTTTCCAATTAGGTTGTCCACATATGGAAAAGTTTTTTTGCTTATTGAGACCACATTACTTTCATGCATATTATGTTGTGTTGTGATGCAAATGTGCTGCTATGCAAACATGCTTGTATTTGTACATACTTGTCAGTTAATTATCATTCCAAGTTATTATCTTACCGTAGTTGTTTGTGTGTCAACTCAACATATTGTATTGACATGAAATAGTTAAAGTAGATATTCTACTTAAGGGGCATATGTGCTCTTTGATTTCTTATTCAGTATTGACATGAAATAGTTAAAGTAGATATTCTACTTAAGGGGCATATGTGCTCTTTGATTTCTTATTCACACTATATTCACGGTAAAGTATGAGATATTCTACTTAAGGGGCATATGTGCTCTTTGATTTCTTATTCACACTATATTCACGGTAAAGTATGTATAGATAGATATTATATAGTCATTTTAGGTTTGCTTATGAGATATATGTATTATCATATGTTATTTCTAATTCACTTTTCTGGTTTATTTTCTTTGATTGCTCGACTAATTATTTTAGCTTTGCCAAACGACCAGATGGGATGTTATTGAGGACAATATATATTCATCTAGGTTCTCTTTGTTGATATTTTACAAGCTCTTTGTTCCATAGATTTCTCCCGCAACAATGTAAATCACTGTGGAGCTTGGATATCCCATGGCCTTTAGAAATTTTGCAGCCTCTCTTGGAGTCATTGGGTATCTCCCTTCTCTTCTTCTTTTGTCAACATTGATATTTTTCTCTTTCCAACGATCAACACTTAGTCTGTGGAGTCTTAGTTCTTCTGCTTGGCTTGAGGTGAGGTTGTGATTGTAACCTGTGAAGGCTAGCATATTCTTCTCATATCTGCGTGTTTGGAAATTTGTATGAGAAAAAGACTAAGAATTAACGTGTGAAAGAAAATAAATATCAGAATTAAAGTGTAAATGCCTATAAAACTAATTTTAGAAAAATAAATTAATCATAATTTAGAATATTGCTCATAGATATTAAAATATCAATTATTAATGGATTTAACACAGAACCATGTAACTATAACTTTAATTAAGATAACTGACATATTTCCCATGCGTTTTACAGAGGATTCAGATGTAGTGCTTGCAACCTCGTTCTTTCAGGTAAAAAGCCTCCACAGTGATTTTAATTTTAAATAGCAAGAGTAGTTATGTTATGTTTCCTTATAGCTAACATATATTTCCAGTTCCAGAAACAATAAGCAACCAAATAGCAGCTTTAGGCAGAAACATACTGAATACCTACAGTGCATATGGCCTTTTGCTAATTTCATCCTTGTTAAAGTGCAACACAGAATGTAATTTGTGGAGTGTTAGTTCAATCTAATAGGGCTTCAATTAGCAACTCTGCAGAGATTCTTCCTCAACATGTTAATGGTGCAAGAGCAGACAAGGCTATTTGGATTTTATTGAACTTCGATGCATATGTGAAATACCATGTAACGGTATACTTCAGAAGATGCAATTGATTGTATTAGATGGGGTATAATCTATATCATTTTATCATTAAAGTCTGCTAATAATGTTCACAGTGTACTAGAGGTTTCATACAGAGAGAGCTAATGCATCACATGGAAAGCCTTGCTGCAATTTTACCCCTAAAACTTATTTATATTATATGTTCTAAACCTAATTAAATTGAACTAAATTAAATTAATGATATTAAGAACCTATTATTCTGTATCTTTCGCCGGTTCATCTCCACTTCTTCTGTTTCGTTATAATAACAAAATATCTGCGCCAAAAATCTAGAATCTCATTCTCTTCTCTTTCAACACTCAATCTCCTCACCTCTTTGTCTAAAAAAATTCAAATACGACTCCCCTCTCCATCTCCATTGAAAATTGACTATGAAGAGCTTTTACTCTCAAATCCCAACAACACCTCGAGGATTTCTTCAATAGTTCATCGATCTGTATTCAGCTTAATCCTTCGCCTAATTCCTCCTCTGCATTGCCCCCATCCATTTTCTTCTTCGGTGTAGATTTAATAGTAAATTTCAAATTTTATTAATGTTTTGGGAGATGGAAGACAAGTGAGATTTTATGGTCTCTCGGTTTCCCAATTCAAAACTACATATAGATGCAATAATACACCAAGATGTTTTAGAGCACATCGAACTTTCTTGAATACTTTTAAATTTTGTTGGGATAGTATAATTTGCAAACAACCAATCTAGATATAATTTATTAATTAATATGTACATGTCATATATAGTTATTTAATTTTTCACACTATAATAAATATTATTATGAATTTATATGTATATGGACAATGAATTTACATG
>NC_033798.1:98271159-98283659 GCF_001876935.1 Asparagus officinalis | reverse complement strand
AGATTTAATCCGTCGCCAATGCTAATTTGTCCATCGTAAAAAATTTTACATTAGTGATTGATTATCCCATTGTTACAAAAAATTAAGAATTATTTTAATATTAGTCCCTCAAATCTATAATATTTTAAAAGTAGTCCAACAAATTATGTAAATTGCTAACGCATCTAAGAACGTAAATGAACCAAATAATTAACAAATAATTATTTTAAATATAGCTCCCTTCTCTTCGTTAACCAAAAAATTTCCCCCCCAAAAATTTACAAACCGACTCTAAATCCCCGCGCCTCTCAAACCCCCTAAAATTCCCCCCCCCCCCCCAAAAAAAAAAAAAAAATTCCCCCCTAAGAATCGACCACTCTAAAAATCCCCCGCGTCTTTCAAAAACCCCAAAATTGAAAAGCTTGTGAGGCTTGGAGAGCCTGATTATATTATGCAAATTTCTCTCAGTTAGCATCATTGCGTTCCTAACGATTCATGCAAGATGCAACCTAGCCGAAAAAAATATACACAGAAAAAAGAGAAAAAAAGAAAGAAATAAAGAAAGGGGAAATCGACTTCATTGATGCATTACCCATGTCTGTTATGTTTTATGGCAAATTATCGGTGGAAAAGATTGAGGCTGCTGCAAAAGATGTCTGCCTCTCTGTTGAGAGGATAAACAACTCCAAGGTTCAATGACAAATTGGCGGTTTCTTTAATTTATGATAAATAGAATCAATTATTATAACTTTTGTTAATTTTCAGGTAAAGATTCATGAGCAGAAGAGGCTATTGTTGTGCCTCGAGAAACCAAAACAATCGCCAAGAAAGATAAACAACCAACCAAAATCAACAGCACAAACAACCAAACACCAGTTTTACGTGGTTCGGCAAGATGCCTACGTCCACGGGGCAAGGAGGGGGGAGTTTTCACTATTAGAAATCAAGAGGAACAAACTAGGGTTACAAATCTCTCATAAACCCTCAACAATCAACTCTCAATCTCTCCAATTGCTCCTAGAATAGAAGCCCAAAGAAAACTCTCTCAATCTGCTCAAATTCGTCCTTGCTCTTAACCCTAAAAAACACCCAAAGGGTATTTATACAAACCCAAAACGAAGCGGGTCTGAAAACAGGCAAAAACAGCGTCGGTCGACCGGACCGGTCGACCGCGATCAATTCCGGTCGACCGGCCCGGTCGACCGACCAGCTCTCAGTAGAAAACCCAAACTCCAGAGAACCGTCGGTCGACCGCACCGGTCGACCGATCTCCTTCCAGACGCACAGGAAGCCTTGTGCACGAATGCGGTCGACCGGGCCGGTCGACCGCCACCCTGACAATCTGAATCCTGAGCTTATCTCTTCAAATCTCCACCTCGGCGAAGATTCTACCAAACTGAGCCGACACCGATCAAACCAATACCTCAACTGTTGCA
Source organism: Asparagus officinalis (assembly GCF_001876935.1). Taxonomy (NCBI): domain Eukaryota; kingdom Viridiplantae; phylum Streptophyta; class Magnoliopsida; order Asparagales; family Asparagaceae; genus Asparagus; species Asparagus officinalis. The sequence continues at coordinate 98,282,244 of NC_033798.1, read as the reverse complement.
CCCAGTATGCCATGGCAACGGACTCATGACAACGGACTCCAATCACAACACGTCGAGATCCAAAACGGGAGTGCGAACACTCAACCCCAAACCAACTGTGTCTACTCACCAAACAACTGAGCCTACACCGACTACACCAAATGCCTCACTTGCTGAGACCCAAATGGGAGTGCGAACACTCTCCCCAAATGTCGATGTCGCTCACCAAATCGGCTGCATCATAAAGACTGCCTACGTATCCTCTTGCCCAAGGAATCAAGCCTTCACGTAGTTCACCCTATGGGCCTCCAAAGGCCCTCAATCCAATTTGCGGCTGATAGCATCATCAACGACCCCAAACTGAAACGATCCAAACACCTCCACCTGAGATGTAACAATGGCCGTATCCAAAACATATCCATCAGCTGCATCCAAATCAACTACCTCATCATCTGCACCCATAAATAAATGACTCTCACGCTGTTCCACCTCAGCTGGAATCCCAACCAATGCAGAATGACCTGGAGTACGTGGGAAAATCCCCACCCAATGTGGAGTAGCATCAACCTCCACCCGCTGCGATATCCCTCTGACCTGATCAATACTCTCCACCTGCCGAGAGTCCAAAGTGACAAACCTGCTCAGACCAAACTCAGAAGCTCCCAACTGATAGCCAAAAGAACTCCTGAATCCCAACTGCGCAATCGGATCCAACCTCACATCAACGATGTGACCAAGTGCTGGGTAGCCAAATATCCGACGCCGGCCAAAATCTGAATCAGCTCCACCAGATCTAACAACTCTATACGCAGCAGTCGGCAACCTCATAACATGACCCAAACCTGTCGAAGCCTGAATACCAGATCCACTGCTCGACAACCAATACCGATCCTCCTCCAGCACCAGATCTAACAACTCTATACGCAGCAGTCGGCAACCTCATAAGATGACCCAAACCTGTCGAAGCCTGAATACCAGATCCACTGCTCGACAACCAATACCGATCCTCCTCCAGAAAAGAACGGCCCACTAAATCCGCCATCTCATCACGTCGCCCCACTGTCTCCTTCCCTCTGAAGTGTCTCCAACTATGCCTAGTACAATCCCCAACATAGGAAACAAAATAACGATTACCTCCCGATGATGCCTCCTCGGAAAGCCCCCAAATGCCTGACTGAACACCTCCAATAAGACCTCTCGATCGATGGATAGAAGTGCTGAACTCCACCTCGGTCTTCTTGCTCATACCAATGTGCTCACAGGACTTCAATCTGCAGGTCATAGCACTCCTCAACAATCTGTGCACGGTATAACCAACAATATATCCCAGCACCAAACAATGCCACAGTCTAGCCATAGAAGTAGTCAGCGCCCTATCAACTACCGTGCTCCCAAGTAGATAATACAAGTTACTCCGCCTGACTCCCTTCATCACAATTATGGACCCCGATGTGACCTTCAAGCGAGAATCCGCCAAGATCACCCTATAGCCTGATGCCTCCAATACCCCAAGTGAAATGATGTTCTTCCTCAGTTGAGGAACGAACCTCACATCAGCCAACTCCCGGATCATCCCGTCACTCATCCGAATCCGAACGGTACCAATACCACCAATAGGGCATCTGTGATCATTACCCATGAGAACAGCATCCCCTCTTTCCAACTCCTGAAAGCTGGAGAACCAATCCCTTCCAGGGCATATGTGGTAAGTAGCACTCGAATCCAACATCCACTCGGTGGAGTCGGCAACATCAACTGACGGAAGAGCTGGGCACGAATAGCCCGAAGAATCTGAATCAGAAACATCGCCACTAGCCTTGGCAATATTCACCTCTGAAGCTTGAATAGCTTTCCCTTTATTCTTCACAGCTTGCAATTTTGGGCATTCGGCTTTCCAATGTCCATCCTCTCTACAAAAGGCACACTGATTCCTACCAACTGCAGGATGCCCCACTCTAGACTGCGACCTTCTTCCACGGTTTGGACTTCTAGCTCTTGCAACCAATGCACCAGCAACCGGCTCGATGGAAGTCTCCTTGTCCTTCTTTCGAAGTTGATAATTCACAAGGGCTGCGGTGACCTCACTATACGAAAGTGATGCCTTTCCATTAATAAGAGTGAGGACGAAGGTCTCATATTCCTCGTCGGGCAAGGAACTCAATAACAACAATACCTTGTCCTCGTCTTCAACCTTGACATCTACATTCGCCAAATCTGCAAGTAGCTTCGTGTAGTGGTTCATGTGATCACTAATGGATGTCCCCTTCTTCAATTGGAAGCGATAAAGCCTCCTCTTCAAATGCAAACGATTTTCGATGCTCTTCGTCAAATATTTGCCCTCTAGGACCTCCCAAATCTTCTTTGCCGAAGTTTCATTCATCACATCATATTTAAGGTCTTGGGTAAGGCAAGACCTAATCACACCACACGCCGTTCTATTCATTTTATTCCAAACCTTTTCATCAATGTCGGCCGGTTTCCCGTCCAACTCCAATGTATCTTCCAAATTTTGCGCATTTAGCGCATCCATGACTTCGCATCGCCAAAGTCCAAAATTATTTGTGCCGTTGAACTTTTCCACATCTATTTTCATAGAATGTATATTCAAACTTTGGACGGCCTTCACACCAGAAGAACCCTCCCCACTTTTATCTTTTTCAGCCATATATCTCAAAGCACCACCAAACCAATGCGGAAACAAACGAGAAATAGATCCAAATTGAAAAAGACGAGATTTTTACTGAAAAGATCCCACCTTTATCACCAAACGAAGCCCTAGATGAACTTCCAAAGCGATCTACTCCTCCAAAATAGCCCAAGCGTAGCCCGGAGCTCTGATACCAATTGTTGTGCCTCGAGTCGACCGGACCGGTCGACCGCGATCAATTCCGGTCGACCGGCCCGGTCGACCGACCAGCTCTCAGTAGAAAACCCAAACTCCAGAAAACCGTCGGTCGACCGCACCGGTCGACCGATTTCCTTCCAGACGCACAGGAAGCCTTGTGCACGAATGCGGTCGACCGGGCCGGTCGACCGCCACCCTGACAATCTGAATCCTGAGCTTATCTCTTCAGCTATATATCAAGAAGTATATCACATGTAATCCTATCAGCTGAGGTAACAATCTTGGCTTGTTGGTCGTTTACAAACTTTATTTTTTATTGGCTAAAAAATGTAAAAAATTTCAGGTGACAGAGGTTGCTCCAGTTCACTGTGTCGTAGAAATATCAAAGCATGCCAGAGAAATAGGAGTGTACAAAGAGGTGATCATGCTGAAAATGGCCTAATTTTTTGGTTTTATCTCTCAGAAAGTATATCACTTGTTTTTAACAGATTTTTACATCATGTCTGCAAAAGCCTATCAAATGTGCTTCAATCAAGTGCTTGAAGATCGTTGGATTTGTAAACACAAATGCTGATGAAGAAGATATCAATACCTAAAGCGAGTAAGTATGCAAAAAGTCTTACTTGTATGATGTAATTAACTAATTATAGCAACTGACGTTTCTCATGTTCTTGCAGATTCAACCAGTAGCAGAGGCAGCGACGAATGCAGAAGTACTTGGGATACCATTCTTGGGCTTGATTTGTTCTGACCATAATTTTTGACAGAAGTTTCCATGCGAAGCGAAAGAAAATTTAAAATTATGACATTGTTGTTGGATTGGTGAATAAGTGGATGAATGTATTTATGTATCTATTAAATAATTTTCACCTGTAATTTTATGATATATTGTGGATTGGTAGATGATGGATGAGTATTCATTTGGAATGTGAATTTATATACTGGTTGATTTTATGATATGTTGTTAAATATTATCATTGGATTGATGTGGATACAGGCTATATGTATATTCTCGTACATGAGGTTATCGAAAAATTATTATTTTTTACGTAAATATGTACATTAGCAACGGAAAAACCGTCGCCAATGGGTATTGGCGATGGGTTAATCCGTCGCTAATGTTTTAAACATTGGTGACGGATTGCACCGTCGCCAATACTCATTGGTGACGGGGAACAACCCCGTCGCAAATGTTTTAAACATTGGCGACGGATTGCCCCGTCGCCAATGTGTATTGGCGATGGGAACTGCTCATCGCCAAAGAAAATCTGTCACCAATAATTGTTCGCTGCTAATGAGCATTGGGGAACCCCGTCGTCAATACTTATTGGCGACGGATTTATTAGCGACGGATTCATTTCCGTCACCAATGTGTATTGGTGACGGATTTTGAGGCATTGGTGACGGATTTCCCCGTCGCCAATACCCTCTTTTTTACTAGTGCATCCATCTGATTAAGCTTCTTGGTGGCTTGACACCGTAACTTTCTTTCTTCCTTTCTTTCGAAAACAAAGACAAAATGACTTTGCTCGCTCACGTCGCTTACTAATTATATGGGAAACTAGGTCAATTTTGTGCTTGGTAGTGAGGTGGCACAATCCTCTCCACTCATTCAAATGGGGGACCACATTCACATGGGTTGAGGAGTGCATATGGATATTCAAACATTTGAATGAGTGAAGGGGATTATGTCACATCACTACCAATCATCACTTTTTATGCTTGGTACCAAGCATACACATTTTTTTTCATGTGTGTGTGTGTCTATATATATATATATATATAGATATATATATAATATTGGATGCTTTTTATTGTGAGATATTGAGTAATTATTGTGTATGTATATGTTTTGTCTTTAATATTATATTATCTATTTGAATTGGATATTCAACACCGTTTGAGACATTTTTGTGTATGTATATATTTTTGATTTCATTGTGAGATATTGAATAATCATTGTGTGAGATGTGTATATTAATTAGTTTAAATGTGTATGTATATATTTTTGATTTTATTGTGAGATATTGAATAATCATTGTGTGAGATGTGTATATTAAGTGTAAACATGGAGATAAATAAAGTAGCTAAATTTAAAAAAATATTAAAATACACAGTCCAAACAGTTGTAACTTGTAACCGTTTGGACAGAAATCTGGCCAAACGGTTGTAACCGTTTGGACAATACCGTTGGGGTAGACTTTTCCCCAACGATTTCAGCCCAAACGGGTTTTTTTTAGCCCAAGCGGTTGTAACCGTTTTGGGAGTGAGTTTTCCCAAAACGGAACCGTTTGGGTTGTCTTGTTTTATACTAGTGTTAGATACACATCAAAGGAATCCATACAATGTAAGCTAAGTGTAGGTATGAGGATCCTCAGTTACAATTACATATTTATGTCTTTTTCCATATTAGCTCGGTCAATCCTCCATAATTAACATGCGCCGGCCTCCATAATCATGGAGATAATTGACAGATAAGGATATTCTTATGCATATCTCTAATAAAGTTGTAGTGATCGTGCGCTAGAGCTGAACAACCCCTGCAAATTGAAGCATGGAGAGTGACTTTGTTTTGTGATTACAGCTACGCCTGAGCTAGGAGGAAGGAGATGATCGATTGAACTTGCAGTCTGTGCATTAAAACCTACTCGATCGACGTGGATCGAATCTAAATGATTTTTGTACCGCAAGGTCACATGGAGTGAAGGGGCCAGGATGTTGATTGTCTTCCATTAGTGAGATTTTGAATCATACAAATCACTACATCGATCCTAGTGCCCACCGGCCACCTCCTTATAGTTATAAACAGGGGACATGGATACTATATATGATGGAGCCAGCTCTCTCACGTTTCGCTTCTTCTACTCGATCGGGAATATTTCGTTTACACGCTGAACCACACTGGTACAAAACGACATATTCCAGACGGAAAATTCCGTCTGGAAAATTCCGTCTGGGATACTCGTATTTTTACTAGTGCCACACGCTCCTTAATTGGTAATTATTCTGCTTTGCCTTCGTACATTATCGCATCACATCACGCAAGGTAGCCTATCACGCTGTCGTAACTAATGTTGCTTCTGCTTCCAAGTTGTTTGACTAAATCCTGTAGCCGTCAATTGCGACTACTTAATTTCTTCTGCATGCATAGAGATGGATAAGGCAACGACACCTCTTCCTAGCTATAGATTATATATTGATAATGCTAAACTAGCCCGCATGCATGTTAATTCCTTCAACGATCCACGGGGAATGGTCACGCATCCATACATAATCTAGCTAGATTCAACTCAAATAATTCAACCTTCCAGAAGAGGACAAAACGTACAAGTTACATGAAATAATCGGTGACGACTTTGAATATTATATGCTTCTTTACATTACATTAATACATATTTTGTAAAATAATATAAAAATATTGGATCACTTTTCATTATTATATGCTTCTTTACATTAAATGCGTGGTGAAGTCCGAAACGGTGGATCGGCGATTCCGCATTTTGTAGCAGGTCGTAGGCGGGCCGGGGTCGGGGGATCAGACATAATAAAAAAAAAAAAGAAGACAATACAACTTACGTTATATAAAATCAGATGTAAAGTTTCCCCGATATACACGGTCACACGCCCTACCACCTACCCTGTCATGATCACCGCCAGCCCTAAGACAGAGCATTATATATAATACTACTATATACTACTAGTAACTAAGTACAGTATACCATATATATATATAAATATAGCTACTATCTATATAATATATATATATATAAGACTCACGTATACTGTTCACGAGAGGAGAGGAGAGAGAAATAGGACGAGCCAACCTTAGTAGCAAGTTGTCAAACAACTTAGTCAGTGATGTGCGCCCTACATTTGTCTTACATGAATCATGACTACTGGTACCAAGCACAAAATTCTGTGCTTGGTAGTCCGAGTTCATATTACTCCTCCACTCATTCAAAGGGCGGGGGAACCATATTGCAACATGGGTTGGATGTGGAATCCCCAACCTTGAATATACAGTGAATAAAGACACCTCACTACCAAATGCACAAAACATTTGTGCTCTGTACCAAGGTATACCCATGCTTCTTCTCTCTCCTCCTCTCCCCTCCTATATACAATATATATATATATTATATATATAATATATATATATATATATATATATAGAGATGAGAGAGAGAGAGAAATGGGTATACTTGAGTACGCAGCACAAATTTTGTGCTTGGTAGTGAGGTGTCTTTTTCCCAATCTTACTCCCATTCAAATTGGGACCACATTCCAACCATGTGAAATCTGTTCCCCCCCAAAGGTTTGATGAGGAGGGATAAATAAATGGGGCCAGCCTCAACTAAAGCCAAAAGCAGCAAATTTTGTGCTTGGGTAGGCCCGTAAAGCCATATCCCATATTCATAGGGACAAATTAAGCCACATCACTAACTGAAGTTGGCTTTCAAACAAGATTAGGTAAAGCCGTGGAAAGGTTCTCGCAATATTTCTCTGCTGCTCTCTTCAATTCCTCCTCCCTCCTCTCGTATATATAATATATAATATATATATATATAATATATATATATATATATATATAATATATATATATATATATATATATATTAATTGGCCTGTTTACTGGTTGATATGACAGGGTAGGATAGGGGGGCGTGTTGACCGTGTATACGACTATTTCATAGGCGAATTAACGGAGCTTTAATTTGATGCTTTCTCACTTGCGACCCGCGGCCGCGCCTAACACGCTGGGCTACCAAAATGCGGAATCGCCGATCCACCGTTTGCCGGAACTTCACGACAGCGCATTCTAATGGTAAGAGAAGCATAATATAATGAAAGTGATCGCAATATTTTTTATATTATTTTGGCAAAATATGTATTAATGTAATGGTAAAGAAGGCATATAATATTCAAAGTGCCGTCCCACCGATTATTTCTATGTAGCTTGTACGTTTTGTCGGATCTTTTTTTCTGCTCTTCTGGAAGGTTGAATTATTTGAGTTGAATATAGCTAGATTATGTATGGATGGCGTGAGCCATTCCGCGGGTGGATCTTGAAGAAATTAACATGCCAATGCGGGCTAGATTTAGCATTATCAATATATAATCTTATAGGCTAGGAAGAGGTGTCGTTGCCTATCCATCTCTAATGCTGCAGAAGGAAATTAAGTAGTCGCAATTGACGGGCTAGCAGGATTTAGTCAAACAACTTGGAAGCAGAATGGCAACATTATTACGACAGCCGTGATAGGCTACCTTGCGTGATGTGATGCGATAATGTACGAAAGGCAAAGCCAGAATAATTACGGGCAAATTAAGGAGCGTGTGGCAGCTAGTAAAAAATACGAGTATCCCAGACGAATTTTCCAGACCCGGAATTTTCGCGTTTGAGAGATATGTCGTTTTGTAGGGGCCAGGTGGGTTCAGCGTGTAAACCGAAATATTCGCGGCCGATCGAGTTAGAAGAAGGCGAAACGTGAGAGAGCTGGCTCCATCATAATATAGTATCGCATGTCGGCCTGTTTATAACTATAGGGAAGCGAGGTGGCGGTTGGCACTAGGAATCGATTGTAGTGATTTGTATGATTCAAAATCTCAGCTAATGGAAGACAATCAACATCCTGGCCGCCTTCACTCGCATGTGACGCCTTGCGGTACAAAAATGCTTTAGATTGCCGATCGGCCCGTCGACGAAGTAGGTTTAATGCACAGACTTGGAATTCAATCGTCATCTCCCTTCGCTACCTAGCTCAGGCGTAGCTGTAATAGCACAAAAACAAAGTCACTCTCCCATGGCTTCAATTTGGCAGGGGTTGTTCAGGGCTCTAGGCGCCACGATCAAGCACAAGCTTATTAAAGAGATATGGGCATAAAGAAATATCCTTAATGCTGTCAATTAACTCTCCCATTGATTATGGAGGCGCCGGGCGATGTTAATTATGGAGAGATTGACCGAGGCTAATATGGAAAAAGAGCATAATATGTAATTGTAACTGAGGATCGCTCATAGGCGCTAACACTTAGCTTAGCATTTTGTATGGATTTCCTTGATGTTATCTAAAGCAGCTAGTATAACAAGACAAGCCAAAAACGGTTCGGGCGTTTTGGGGAAACTCAGCTCGCCAAAACGGTTAAAAAAACCGGCTTGGGGCTAAAAAAAAAACCGGTTTGGGCTGAATCGTTGGGGAAAAGTCTAGCGGGCCCAACGGTATTGTCGCAAACGGTTACAACGCGTTTGGCCCAGATTTCTGTCGCAAACGGTTAGCAAGTTAGCGAACTGTTTGGACTGTGGTATTTTAATATTTTTTTAAATTTAGGGCTAGCTTTATTTATCTCCATGTTACACTTAAATACACACTCACAGCATGATTATTCCAATATCTCACAATAAAATCAAATATACATACACCATTTAATAATTAATATACACATCTGGCGACACAATGATTATTCAATTTATCTGCAGGCAATGACAATCAAAAATATATACATATACACAAAAATGTCTTCAAAAGCGGTGTTGAATATCGCAATTCAAATAGATAATATAATATTAAAGACAAAACATATACATACAGCAATAATTAGCTCAATTATTCACAATAAAGAAGGCATCCAATATTATATATATTATATATATAATATATATATATATAATCATATATATATATATATAATAGTTATATATATATATATATATATATACGTATATATATATAATAAGGTATATATGTATATATATTATATATAATATATATATATTACATATATATATATAGCATATATATATTATATATATATATATATATATATATATATATACATATATATATACATATATACATATATATATAATATATATATTAATACATATATATATAGCATATATACATATATATATATACATATATATATATATTATATATGTATATGTATATGTATATATAATATAGATATGTATATTATTATATGTATATTATATATATATATATATATATATATATATATAATATATATATATATTATCATATATAATATATATTATATACTATATATATGTATATATATAGTATAGTATATATATAACACACAGTCACAGCATGAAAAAAAATGTGTTATGGGCTTGGTAGCCGAGGTTAAGGCATAAAAAGTGATGATTGGTAGTGATGTGACATAATCGCCCCCCGGCTTCACTCATTCAAAATGTTTGAATATCCATATGCACTCCTCAACGCCATGTGATGTGGTCGGCCGAACCACCATTTGAATGAGTGGAGAGATGTGCCCCGTCACTAACCAACACAAAAATTGACCTAGTTTCGGGCCATATAATTATAAGGCGACGTGAGGCGAGCAAGTCATTTTCGTCATTTGTTTTCGGAAAGAAAGGGAAGAAAAGAAAAGTTTACGGTGTCAAGGACCACCAAGAAGGCTATCAGATGGATGGCAGCTATGTAAAAAAGAGGGTATTCGGCGACGGGGAATCCGTCCACCAAATGCTCAAATCCGTCACCAAAACAGCATTGGTGACGAATGAATCCGTCGCTAAATAAATCCGTCGCCAATAAGTTGACGAGCGGGGTTCCCCGTCGCCAATACTTATTGGGCGAGACAATTATGGCGACGTGGGTTTCTTCGCAGAACGGGTGACAACCCGTCGCGCAATACGCCATTGGGCGAGCGGCAATCCGTCGCAATGTTTAAAACATTTGCGAGCGGGGTTGTTCGCCGTCAGCGCCAAATGGATTGGCTAGAAGGTGCAATCCGTCACCAATGTTTAAAAAAGCATTACGCGGATTAACCCCATCGCCAATACCATTGCGAGGTTTTTCCGTTGGGCTAATAGTAGCATATTTACGTAAAAATAATAATTTTCGATAGCCGACCGTCCATGTACAGATAACATATAGGGGCCTGTATGCCACATCAATCTCAATGATAATTATTTAAGACAACATGATCATAAATCACGCAGTATAGTAAATTCACATTCCAATTGAATAGCTCATCCATCATCTAAAGCCAATCCACAATATATCATAAAATTAGCAGGTGAAAATTATTTAATAAATACCATATAGCATTCATCCACTTATTCAGCCAATCCAACAACAATTGTCAAATTTAAATTTTGCTTTCTTTCTTTCGGGGCCGTTCGCATGGAAAGCTTCTGTGCATAAATATGGCGAAACAAAATACAAGCGGCCAAGATGGTATCGCGCAAGCTACTTCTGCATTCGTCGCTGCCA
>NC_033798.1:98217800-98271134 GCF_001876935.1 Asparagus officinalis | reverse complement strand
TCATAGTATGGGATTCTATTATCATGTATATAGAGCCGATATATATACATATATATATAGGGAGAGGTTCTAATAAAAACCTAGAGAACTAAAAACCTATCCTAACCATCCAATCTATCTAATCCAATGGCCTATATTTCGATGGCAGAATTAAAAATATAGACAAATCTAATACACATCAGCTGTAAAAATTAATGTGAAAAGGGTAAAATTGGAATGATTTAATACAATGGTGGCTGGCAACATTGGAAACTGGAGATAATGAAAAACACATTTCTCTAAAAACGACCTTTCACTTCCCTATTTCATTCTCTTCCCCTGTGCTCCAGCTCACGCCAACGCTCCAGCTCACGCCGACGTCCCTCGACGAGCTCGCCGTCGAAGACCATCGACGAGCCCACGCCGACGCCGAAGCCCCTCGACGTCGTTCTCGACCAGCTTCGAGCCGGTCGAAGCCCCTCGACATCGTCGACGAAGCCCCTCGACCACCAAAGACCCTCGACGAGCTCGCTGATGCCGAAGCCCCCTCGACCAGCTAGCCGTCGCCGACGCCGAAGCCCCTCGCCCTCAAAACCTTCTCTTTTAAAAAAAAATTCCTGTCTTGTTTGTTAATTTATTTTTGTTCACGATGTTTTTAATTCTTTTTATTTTTTATTTTTGCAGACTTGCTATTGTTTGATAACGAGTTTTAGTCCAGTGAATCTGGATTCAATTAAGTAAATCTTGATTCACTCTAGTGAATCTGGATTCATTGGGGTGAATCGAGAGCCATATATAGTTAATATTTATTTAATTATTATTCATAAGTTGGAATTAAAATTTATTTAATTGTTGTTCATAAGTTGGTGGTCTTGTTGTGCTGTGTTACTGCTGCTGTGCTGTGAAACAATGAATACGAAGGGATGAAGTTTGTTGCCCTTATTTTATTGTTGTTCACCAGTGAATCTGGATTCATTGGTTGTTTGTTGCCCTTATTTTATGAAGAGACATGCATGTGAAACAATAAATACGAAGGGATGAAGTTTCTTTCGCATCAGTGACTATTTGAAGTGAAGTGAATCTCGATTCACTACTTTAGTGAATCTCGATTCATTATAGTGAATCTAGATTCATTATAGTGAATCGAGATTCATCCACTGTAGTGAATTAAAAATGGCAGAATTAAAAATAACAGAATTGAAAATAATACATATTAAATACTCCATTTCAATACATATTAAATACTCCATTTCAATTCCATTTAATAAATACATATTGAAAATGGCAGAATTAATTATCCAGTCAAACACTCTATTTCACGAAACACATTGTAATTAATTAGCAATTAATTAGCAATAATTCCCAAAAACGATAACGCTCGAGATGAAGAAAAACAACTGAAGTGAATCTCGATTACAATGAATCTCGATTCACTGGAGTGAATCCAGATTCACTCTAGTGAAAAAAGATTTTTTGGGGTTGCCAGAGCCGTGAAATCACATGGGGAAATGAAAAACTACAAACTAAATTGAGATTTATTCTAGATTGAATATTATAATGTTACATCTGTACAGATAAATCCAGATAGTGGGCAAACATAAATCAACTATTTTAGAGTTACAGATAAACAATATAAATCGATATTCAATAAAATTAATGTACAATGAATCTTAAGTGAAACAATGGATTCAATAGGATAGGTTCTCTTCATAGACTTCAGAAGACTTGCGTTTGCACGTGGATGGCATGGATGCACGGAGATTCACTACAGTGAATCACGATTCAATGATGTCAATCTAGATTCACTGAAGTAGATTCATTTCAGTGAATCGAGATTCAATAAAGTGAAATCAGATTCATCCCATCGTATTCATTGTTCCAATGTCTAGTCACATAGGTTTATCAACTCCCTGCAAAAAATAACTAAATCTGTGATTTCCAATTTAATTCAAGAGTGCATAAAACATGACAACAAAAGTTTTTGATTCAACAAACTTCCTAATATCAAGCTATAAAATTTTAAATCATGAAAAGATTTCACCTTTTACAGCAAAAAGTTACGATTTTTAAGGTAAAAAACAAACATCTCACATAACTAAATCTGGATTCACTGCAGTGAATCTAGATTCACTCATGCGTGTCTTCGTTTTTCAACTGGTTTCTTCAAAAAACATGAAACTTTTTAGACTAAAAGGTGAAAATTTTCACCTTTTTCAACAAAAATCTATGATCTTTAAGGTTAAAACTAAAACTTTTAGACGAAAATCAAACAAATTTCATAAACCTACCATTAAAACATCAAAATAATTTAACGATGATAAAGGTTGAAGACGATGGTTGAAGATGAAGGTTGAAGACGAAGGTTGAAGAAGACGAAGGTTGAAGAAGACCGTGGATAGGGAGATGTTGAAGACAGAGAGAGAGTTGCAGTGATTTTGGAGAGAGAGAGAGTTGCATGGGGAAATGGAGAACTCAACATGGAAGCATTAATTACCTCTCTTTAGTGGGCTGTTTATTTTACCTAATTACCCTTATGCAGCTTTAATCTCAGCCATTGGATGAATCTAGATCCAATGGGGAGGATTGGTTTTTAGTTTTTAGGATAGTGAGGTTTTTATTTGAACCTCTCCATATATATATATATATATATATATATATATATATATATATATATATATATATATATATATATATATATATATATATATATATATATATATATATATATATATATATATATATATATATATATATATATATATATATATATATATATATATATATATATATATATTATATAAAATATTTCTATCGGCAACCTTACCCACCTCCGCGTTCTTGATCTCAGCAACCTCAAGGAGCTCACTGGCCCCATCCCTTCTTCCCTCTCCCGCCTCACCAGCCTCACCGTTCTCCTCCTCGACACCAACAACCTCACCGGCCCTGTTCCTCCTGCTCTCGGCAACCTTGTTCGTCTTCGGAAGCTCTACCTCGGCCCCAACCAGCTCTCCGGCCCTATCCCTACTTCCATCTTCTCGCTCACTTCTTTAGTCGAACTGGGCCTGTCCGGTAACGGGCTCTCCGGTTCCATCCCCTCCTCAATCGGGCGGCTTAAAAGGCTGCAACGTCTTGATCTCAACACCAACAAACTCAGCGGCAGCATACCTTCCGATGTCGGGATGCTCACTCAGCTGACGTACCTCGACTTCTCGGCTAATCAGCTCTCTGGCAGCATCCCTAGCTCCATTGTCTCACCGGCCTCAACCTCTGCTATCTCAACCAAAACCAACTCTCCGGGAGCATCCCGTCTTCAATACGGGGCATGACCTCCCTCCAATTCTTCCGCTTGTCCGATAACAAGTTATCCGGAAGCTTACCAGACTCAATTGGTAGCATGCGCAGCCTCCAGCGCTTCTACCTGAGCGACAACCACATCTCAGGAGAGATCCCCAGTTCAATCGGACAGCTGGTCAACGCCACTGATTTCTACCTCGATAACAACCGCTTGTCCGGGAAAATCCCCACGGCCATTGGCCGCATGTCCAGCCTGCAGGCCCTAGACCTGTCCAGCAACCATCTGGACGGCCCCATCCCGGTCCAGATATCTCAGCTCACAAACCTCCAGGATCTCCACCTTTCATTCAACCCCGCACTTAACCTGCGCAGTCCGCCAAGATTTCTTGGCAAAATAAATCTCTTCCAGCTCGGCCTGGCTGACACCGGGCTCGTGGGCGTGCTCCCTCGCTGGCTCGCATCTACCTCCATCTCGACCCTTGACCTCTCTAGCAACAAACTCGACGGTAAGATGCCCACTTGGATCGGCAACATGACCAACCTCTCCAACTTAAATCTATCCAACAACGCGCTCGAATCAGCGATCCCAGAAGAGTTCATGAATTTGACTCTGCTCCTCACCGTGGATCTGCACGCCAACAAATTCACGGGCCCCATCAGACCGGTGCTAGCCAAAAAGACCAGCGATCCGCTAGGCCATTACGACTCCATAGACCTCTCGAAGAACATGTTCACCGGGGGCATCGACGGAGACATGGGAGGGCTGCCAGCAATGGACTCACTCACCGCATTCGATGTGTCTTACAATCCCTTATTAGGCGGGAAGATACCAAAGTCCATGGGCAACCTGCAAAACCTGGCAGTGGTGAGAATGGCCGGGGACGGGCTGACGGGTACGATACCTGCGGGAGTGCTGAACATACCGTCGCTTGCAGTGTTCGACGTGTCATATAACAGATTGCGTGGGATGATCCCGGCGCACAATGCGAGCCTTAGTGCTGGCGGATTCAAAGGGAACCCGGGGCTCTGCGGAGCTCCACTGCCACCCTGCAAGCGCTAGGACAGGATTCGATGGGGGCGGAGTCAACCATCTTTCTTTGACTCTTCATCCACTTTTGTCATATCTTTGTTTTATTTATGTATTTATTGATTGTAAAAGAGACTTGTTTTCAGTTTTAATCTTCGGGTGTCGGTGCACTGGACTACTTGAAGACCAGTCTAGTCAACACGAAGATGATGATGATAATAATAACAGTGTAATAGTTAATGTCTTCCCCTGGTCCCATTTCATATGGGTTCGCTCAGGGATCCTCGGTTTACGTGTGAGTTAAAATAAATAAATGAATAAATCATTTGATTATTTCTTCTTCTTTGTAAGTTTTTTTTTCTTTCCCATCAGGAATCCGGTTTTTTATGGATTCCTACCTATTCCATAAAAAAAATATTAAGATAAGTTTGTAGTTTCATGGAATTTTTTTTTTTTTTTTTTGCATTCTATGTTTGTTTCATTACATGAAAAAATAGAATCCAACTTTATAGAAACCCTCCAATTCCTAATCTCTAGTGTATATATATATAGGTATGCTTGGTACCAAGCACAAATCATAAAAAAAGGGTATGCTTGGTACCAAGCATAAATTTTATGATTGGTAGTGAGGTGTCATATTCTCATCCACTCATTCTAATTCCCAACTTCTCTCCAACCCATGTGAATGTGGGCCCCGATTTCAATGAGTGGAGGGGAATATGTCACCTCACTATCAAACACAAAAACTTATGTTTGACACGAAATATACTCATTTCCCCCTCTCTCTCTCTCTCGAGATATATATATATATATATATATATAGGTTTTTTATATTAATAAATGAGTGGCTAGGAAGTTTAGTGGACATCAACTTAAGTTGATAGGAGTCTTACTATATATATATATATGCTTTAACAAGAAAAACTTATATCCATATCCGCTAAAAAATAAATGCAGACACAAAATAGATAAGAGAAAATCTGGAAAAAAAAGTATAGTTCTTATGGTACAAGAAAGTTCACTAATATATGTAGGCGTATAAAAATACATATAGGTTCCTACACACAGCTCGGGACGGAATGCAGACGATAAGCGTCATCATCCAAATCAGGAAAGGATTATCTGGCCCAGTGAAAGCTAACGAATATACAAAGTGAGTCATTAGAGTGTACAAGTCACCGGAATAACGAAATACGCAATACAAGTTCGGAGAAATCAGAAAGTGTCGAACACCTCAAAGTGGACCGTAAAATGAAGAGGTATTTAGACCATGTTACGATTTGAATCTGAAAAAGTTCAAAACATTAAAGTTGTAGATCTCTTCATCAGCTTTTCAACGCATCTTGAACCAGCTTAATCGGAGGTCGTACGAAAGAGTTAAGGCCAAAATACCAAAGATGTCTCAAATCCGACCCGCGCTATAGTCCGACCCGCGCTACACTTCCGACCCGCTACAGTCTGACGTGCTACAGTTTCGACACGCTATAGTCTGACCCACTACAGTTCCGACCCGCTACAGTCCGACGCGCTACAGTTCCGACCCGCTACAGTCCGACGCGCTACAGTTCTGACCCGCTATAGTTTCGACCCACTACAGTTCCAACGCGCTACAGTTCCGACCCGCTATAGTTTCGACCCACGCTATAGTAATCCGACCCGCGCTACAGTGATCTGATCCGCACAAAGAAGTGAAATTTTGACTATGCTGTGATTTGAATCTGAAAAATCTCAAAATATAAAAATTGTAGATCTCTTCGTCAGCTTTCCAACGCATCTTGAATCAGTTTAATCGGAGGTCGTACGAAAGAGTTAAGATCAAAATACCGAAGATATCTCAAACTGACCCGCGCAGCGGCGGGTCGGATCGGTCCGACCCGCGCGGCGGCTACCGAAGATATCTCAAACTGACCCGCGCAGCGACGGGTCGGATCAGTCCGACCCGCGCCCACGCGGGTCACATCAGTCCGTCTCGCGCCCAGAACTGCCCGTAACCTCCAAAACGTGTTTTTAGGCTGTTTCGATCAGTTTCTTCAGTTCTAAAGGTTCCTAACTTCCTAGATATCATCTACAAACGTGGTTAGGCCGTTATTAACTAAAGATAAGGCCAAATCACTCATTCTGATCCAAAATCCCCCCAACCGAAGCCTATAAATACGGGCTCAGAGGCTCATTTCAAAGGGCGGATTAATTATTAAGAGGAGGAGGTGCTGCCGGATTAAGGAGTCAAAGGATCACGAATTTCAGCGAGGATTGACAGATCTTGGCGAATTCTTCGGCATAAAGAAGGAGAGTTCGAGAGATCCGACGCCCATTTCCCCCATTTCCTTAAGATCAGGCTTGGTCTTGATCTCGAGAAGAGCTACTGATTTCGCTTGGTCGATCTCAGCGCTTCAAATCAAATACTTCCTCGGCAAAGGCGAAGCTCTACCGAATTTTCAATAATCGGATCTAATCGACGGTCGTCCACGGATAAACCCTGGCACAGGCAAAGATCCCACGCAAGCAGAAGATCGATTAACGATCTCCCTGCGTTTGTTTGACGAAAGTTGTAATCTTTTATTTCTTTTATTGTGTAAGAGTCTTATAAAAAGACTATTTTTTTGTTTTCATTGTAATGACTGAAGTTATAATGAATACCGTAATAAATACATTAATTTTCGACGCAAACAAATTGACGACCACAGTGGGAGCCAACGGTCTCGCTGCCGAGGCCGTCGTGTCGCAACCGATGATTAAGATCCCGGTTGAAGAGGTGGTCGAATACGAGTTCGACCAACAGAAGTACGAAGAATACCTCTCGTCCTCCTCCTCCAGATCCTCCGCTGCTTGCAAGTACAGGAAGATCAACGCCCCCGTTGTTGCGGTAGCTGAACATTGCAATGCCCTTCCGGCCTCCAACGAGTCCGGATCTACATATCTGTACTCCTCCTCAATCAAGGAGTTGAGTACAGAAGGTGCGTCCACTTTATCGAAGAGAGCTTGCCAAAGGCAGAGTCAACGCATTGCGAGCCAACTCGTTAGGGATTTGGAATCAATTGACGGGATCCGTTACGAGGCGGATCTAAAAATTAGGCAATGCCAAACACCCCAATAGCGGACAAATGCCCTCTTCTCCAAATCACGAAAAAGTGAATGGGTACAAGTAAAAAAAACCGTTCAACTCTTGAAGAGCGGATCAAAAAGCGCCGTGCACTGCTTGCGCACGCGCGAATTCTTGTGCAAGAGGCCAAAAGGTTATAGAGGGAAGAAGTAAAAAAAAGCCACAAAAACTACACCAAGTTTGGAGGCCAAAGTCCAAGACGGCGGCCGAAAAGATTGAGAAAAGCGGGTCACTCAAATCCGACCCTCCAAATCGCGGGTCACTTGGATCCGACTCTCCAAATCGCGGGTCACTTGAATCCGACCCTCCACTTCGCGGGTCACTTGGATCCGACCCTCCACTTCGTGGGTCACTTGGATCCGACCCTCCAAATCACGGGTCACTTGGAGCCGACCCTCCACTTCGCGGGTTACTTGGATCCGACCCTCCAAATCACGGATCACTTGGATCCGACCCTTCACTCTACGGGTCACTCAAAGCCGACCCTCTACTTTGCCGGGTCACCCAAATCCGACCCTCCAACCTGCGGGTCGCCCAAGTCTGACCTGCGACAGGGTCAAGACAGAAGACTTTCTGCACCGGTTTCATCGATCCCTTCGAGTTTCGCACCTCCGGTGGAGCCCCGCGACAGCGTGGATTTGTCCTGATTCAAAGTGAGGATGGTCGATCGCCTGGGTCCTTTGCATGAGGATCGAGACAAAGTTCTTATCAAAGAACGCTCGGGTCCGGTGATTGAACCCTGAGCGACTCGTCGAGCTGGGGGTCGCACACGCCCTCGCAATAATTTCGAGCCTTCTCATAAAAGAAAAACTCTGGTTCCCACCCGCCTGGGGGTGTATATCCAAAACCAGAAGCCTGTTGAGATCCTATGCTCCCAAAAGCGTAGTTCTAAACATGTGACTCTTGAGAATGCTAATAAAGTGGCAAATCCCCTGAAAGAAACGTATTCATCTGACGATGATAACGTTATACCAGGGGAGTCATGTCAACACACGATAGGTTGCTCCGGTCATCTGACCGATGAGTTGTCCTATCGAGCTGAGGGTACGAGCAAGTCTGGGAAGAGAAATACCCAAGAATCGGAGTCTCACTGCCCGTGCGCTAAGATGATCAGGGTGGTATTATTAGCGTGTAGCTACCCCAAGACCACTCCACAAAGGGTCTTGGTATTCGAGAGGATCTCTAACGAAATGGCAAAGTCCAGACCAAAGCGTCCCCGTAAAAAGCGATCTACTATTTAAGGTGACGAACTCCCGGAAGTCACAATAAATATGGCTGATAAGAGAAAGTCGATTCGACCTTCTAGCTCTGACCCGCTTATATCGCACCGTCTAACCCGGTTGCGATCGGGAAGCTCTGACCCGCTTATATCGCACCGTCTAACCCGGTTGCGATCGGGAACTATTAGACAAAGAGATTATCGTAGAATATAGAGAGGATTATACTCGGATGGCGAAGCATCAGATGCTAACTCTACAGTCACTTCTGATAATACGGTATCCAGTCCGGGACAATCCTACGAAGTGTTCATGATAAACACCGAGCAAATCGCCAAAATTCTTGAGGATACCCTAACCAAGCAGAAAGAGGCATTCAAGATTGAAATGAAAATGACTATAATACGGATGAGAGAAGATCATAACCAACAAATTCGGGCTCTGTCCAATCGATCCGGTGAATCCAGCCGTCGTAATCTTGCTGACCAAACATGTAGCGATTCAGATGAGGATGAACACCTTAATGCTGATAACCCTCCCGTTGACCAGAATGCTGGGGGTGGTCTTACTGAAAGCGACAACACTAGGGGTGGCCCCGTTATTCCTCTTAAGAATCGTCAAAAGCCCGATACGAGCGAGGATGAGAAAATAAAAGATCTCGAGAGCAAAATCAACGCTCTAATGTCTGCTCGAGAGGTGAAAATGACTGGCATTCCATATCCCTATCCAAGAGAGTGGGATTCAATAGCATACCCGGCGAAGTTCAACTTGATTAACTTCACGCCGTTTGACGGGAAGGGCTCCCCTACACAACATCTGATCTACTTCAAGTCCCACTTGGGTATGATCTCCGACAATAAAGCCTTGATGGTTCGGTCATTCGTTGGCACCCTTCACTGGCCCGTTTTCGATTGGTACCGCCGTCTTAAGTCCAGAAGTATTAATAACTGGGAAGACCTGGAGAATCTGTTCCTCGCTCACTTCTTTGATGATAACGCCGAGGTGTCAATCAGGACACTCTTCGATAAGAAGCAAGAAGACGACGAGACGGTCGACGACTTTGTCAAACGCTTTTGGAATAAGGCAATGAATTGCCGAGATCCGATCACAGAGGACTTCATCCTTTAAACCTTTCGCAACAACCTCTCCTTGGAAGTGTTGGAAGTTATGAGAGTAGCACCCTCCAATACCTGGTATAAGCTGAAGATACGCGGAGAGCGGGCCGAACGCTTCCTCCGAAGGAAGAAGGTCGAGAAGAGCCAACCGACGGTGAATCTTCCGAATTCAAATTTCGCCTCCCGTGGTAAAGGGAAAGCACCTGCAACAGCTGTTGACGCTAACCAGACGTCGCAACAGCAACCCCAAAGACAGCAAAATACTTTGGGTCCGAGACTCTGTTTGTTGGAAATTTGCAGTAAAAAGACAATGAAAGAAAAATTTGACTTGTATTCCTCTCAAAATCAATTATAATTTGGATTCCGATTACAAAAGAGAGGAGAATGAATTTGATTCTCCCCTTTGTTTAATTCTGGGTTCTTCACGGTGGCGATGGAGTGCCTCCCTCGAATGCTCGCGTCGAGTTTGCTTCTCGTTGACGATCCGAACGTCTTGATTCACTGGAACGATGTCTTCTCCTCACGATTTGACGCTGTGGAGAACTTGCGTGGCAAGTTTGAATATAACTCTTAACGAGTTGATAACTCTGAACGAGTTTTAGAAGAACTTGCAGAGCAAGTTTTGAATATAACTCTTAACGAGTTGATAACTCTGAACGAGTTTTAGAAGAACTTGCAGAGCAAGTTTTGAACTCTGATCGAGTTGATAACTCTGAACGAGTTTGAACTCTTGAAAAAAAGTTGATTTGAACCGAAAGTCGGTTATAAGCCAAGGCCGAATAATTTCAAAGGCTTCAATTAAAAGCCTTCCAAAATGATTCAAGAGCTCCCTCAAGTCGTTGATCTCCAAAGCTCTCTGTTGCTGCCAAGTCCCAGATCCAAAAATAAATACCAGCCTTTTGACCGAATCTCCCTTTGTTGATGAGAAAAAATTCGATCCCTCAACTCAATTGAGTTTCTGGTATTTATAGGGGATTAAGGGTGGTAACTACCCCCTTAATCCGCTCTTAAGTGGGGCGAAAATCCCTCAAATCGTGAGGAAAAACAGTTCCTGGAACTGTTCATTGCGTGCTTTGAACGAGTCAAACGCTAAAAAAATAGCGTTCAGGGTCCGAACTCTGCGTTTTTAGACTAAAAACGCAGAGTTGAGCCTATTTTGGTGGCTGAACGCACAGTTGGGCCTGTTTAAGAGATTAACTCTGTGTTTTGATATTGAAAACGCAGAGTTAAACCTGTTCTAGGCTGAAAACGCACAGTTCGTGCTGTTTTAGAGATTAACTCTGCGTTTTGATGTTGAAAACGCAGAGTTAAGCCTGTTCTAGGCTGAAAACGCACAGTTTGTGCTGTTTTAGAGATGAACTCTGCGTTTTAGGCTGAAAACGCAGAGTTGTGCCTGTTTAAAGGCTGAAAACGCACAGTTCGTGCTGTTTTGGAGATTAACTCTGCGTTTTAGGCTAAAAACGCAGAGTTGGGCCTGTTTAAAGGCTGAAAACGCACAGATCGTGCTGTTTTAAAAGATGAACTCTGCGTTTTAGGCTGAAAACGCAGAGTTGGGCCTGTAGCTTCAGGCTAAGTCCAATGTTCTGACGAAGTCCAGTCTTGCAGACGGACCTCAGAACATAACTTGCTACGAAGAACAGGTCATAACTTTCAAACCGTAAGTCGGAATTGGACGAATTATATATGAAAATCGGCTATCTCAACGAGACGGGGCCATCCGAACCTAGCCGAAGGCTTCGGATCGCTTCCTCCATTTCGCCAAATTCCTCACGGTTTGAGAGATATTTGCATTCTAATATGAAGAGACCGTCAATTTGTAGTCTCTTTTGCCAGAGCTTTGCACAGATCGCCCTCTTGTAATCTTCGTCTTGGCTCCTTGCGAATATGAGAGTCGTCAGATTGTAACTCCCGATGTTGATTATGAATGTTGTTGAATTAGAGCTTTCATCAGTTGTCGTGAAGGTCGTCAGATTGTAGCCTTCTACGTGAAAGTCCTCAAATTGTAGCCTTCTGGAAGTCGTCAGATTGTAACTTCCATCATCGGTGTTTGATGGGGGATCAACTATCTATTGTGATTTTTAGACAGCCTACAGACTCCAAAAAGATTACTCTTTCAAGGATGAAGACGTTCCAGTCATCTTCGAATCCCTCCTTGAAAACAACAAGATCAAACTACCACCTATCACAAATCAGGAGGAAGCTGACAACACTGCGGATCCGAAATACCGTGCGTACCACAGGAGGATCCTTCATCCCACCAAGGATTGCTTTGCTCCCAAAAATAGCATCCAAACCTTGGTCGAAGCCGGCGTCATAACGCTGGGATAAGCCAAATGAGAATGGCAACACTCCGAAGAGTATATGAGTATAAACTGCTTCTCAATACTCCAACAGGTATATGAGTCTAAACAGTTTCCTTTCTTTCTCGGGAAGTTCCTAGAGAATCTTATATTCTTAAGGATAACCCGAACATACAACTGAGGACAAAGTACTCCTCATTGGACCCAGTTTTGCAAAAAAAGCTGGGGGTGGATAATTCATGTAACGGGAAGTTCCCGGAAGAATGTTAAATGTAATATTCTTAGGGATAACCCGATCATTATGAATAAAGTGATAAATACTAAACTCCCACTGTGATTTCCGAACACTCTTTTGTTAATGACTCACAATATTCCATCACAAAAATCCCCCACCGATCAGACTAATTGACGGTGAGATGACCGAAATTCTTTCCGGTTTAACTCATTCAAACTTTCGCTATGTTCGTGCACTCAACACTTTCATGGTTAGAGTCCGGATATAATGCTTAAAATTTTAATCTGTCAATCTTTGACGAATTGTTAAACCCCTTCGTGTTAAGTCCTTATCACTTGACACTAAGAACCCCTATTGAGTGATTTATACAAGTCAACACTCCCACTGTGATTTGTACTCCCACTCTCACTGTCTATTTGGTCAAACCTTCCTACAGTTAGGACCACAATCAAAATCCCCTCTCGATTCCTTCAATGAACGAGAGGTCCACAAATCGAGTGATCAAACCTATAAAAGTTAGGGTCATCTCACACTCCCACTGTTTACCTGGTCAAACCTTCTTACAGTTAGGACCACAACCAAAATCCTCTCTCGATTCTTTCAATGAATGAGAGGTCCATTTTCAGATCGAGCGATCAAAACTTCCTACAGTTAGGATTGTCTCAAACCTTCCACTTGGTCAAACCTTCCTACAGTTAGGACCAAAGCCAAAATCCCCCTCTCGATTCCTCCAATGAACGAAAGGTCCACAAATCGAGCGATCAAACATTCCTATAGTTAGTATCGTCTCAAACCTCTCACATGGTCAAACCTTCCTACAGTTAGGGCTAAAACCAAAATCCCCTCTCGATTCCTCCAATGAACGAGAGGTCCACTTTCAAATCGAGTGATCAAATATTCTTATAGTTAGGGTCATCTCAAACTCCCGCTTGGTCAAACCTTCCTACAGTAAGGACCAAAATCACATTTCACTCTCGATAAATGAGAAATCCATCTTTTGTTCGGTAATCAAACCTTCCGACAGTTAGAGTTATCCGAATCTTTTTGATTCTTGGAGTAGAGATCCCACTCTTAGTTTCACCTTCCCGGATTCTTAAAGTGGAGATCCCACTTTGAGTTTTCTTTTGCAACTGGAGATAGAATATAAAATTCTTTCTCTTCAGCTTTGGGAGATAGAATATAAAATTCTTCCTCTCCCGTATCGGGTTCGTCTTTGTCCTAAGAGAAGACTCAGTTTTTTCAAACTCCTTAAATCCGTGCCTCACACGCATGGAGAAATTTATCCCGAATCCTAAGCAGGGATAAGTCAACGCCTAACACATGTTGCCAGTTTAGTCTTTCACCGATTGAAAAAGACACCAGAATCCAGTCTGAGGCATTTTATCCCGAAGCCTAAGTAGGGATAAGTCAGTGCTTAACCCGTGTTGCTGGGTGGTTCGTTCTCGTAAAAATGACCGAGTCTATGTATTTAGTATCGTAACAATAAAAATCCATACCTTTTATGCATGGGGAATTTTATCCCGAATCCTGAGCAGGGATAAGTCAATGCCTAATACGCGTTACCGTTTAGTTCTTAACCGTAAAAAAAACCTACATATTCGACATTGTGGTAGGTTGTTATTCATAACGTTAAAATCCGTGCTTCACACGCACGGGGAATTTTATCCCGAAACTTAAGTAGGGATAAGTTAGCGCCTAACACGCGTTGTCGGGTAGTCTATTCCCGTAAGAAAGACGAAGTCTACGTATTCAATATCGTAGCACTAAGAGAGTTAACTCTCTTAGCACAACGTTACATGTGAAAACGGGTTTAAACAATTCACATGTTAGCCCGATTCAAACGGTAGTCGGTAAAGGCATGTCAAATCCGTTAATGGCTGAGGATTTGCCAAAAATCCTAAGTCTATGTCTAACACACGTCGTTGTTTAGTCTTTTCACAGGAGAAAGACGAAGTCTACATATTCAACATCGTAGCACTAAAAGAGTTAAGTCTTTTAGCACAACGTTATGTGCAGAACGGATTTAAACAATCTGCATGCTAGCCCGACTCAAACGGTAGTCAGTAAAGGTTAATCAAACCCGTTGATGGCTGAGAATTTGTCAAAAATTCTATAAATGCGGGGCATTGACGCATCAACTTCATTAGTTGGTCTCGTGACTTGAGCATCCAACGACTTCGGGATAAGATCCATATCTGCAGACAAAACAACTTTAATAGTTGGTCCTGCAGCCCAGAACTTGGGACCGTCACGCTCCAATGCCTTAAGAGCTTAAACTGTGTAGACTCTAGGAAACATACGAGTATAAACTGTGTTAACACCGGTCAACGCGTTACAACTAAAGTCAACATCGGACAACACGTTACAGTGAAGGTCGATGCTGGTCGACACATCAATAATTTTGCCAAAATAAGGCAAAGGATGATTCCAGGGAGTTTAATCGCATTCAGATGTGAATTTCTGATGAAGATGATCAGTTCAAAGTCAACTCAATGACACGAGCTAAATTCGGAAACTTACGCATCAACTGTAATCCAAGATTTCGACAACGGTCATATGATAAACGCAGCACCGGAAGAACTTTATCTATTCGACAAAACACCGAATAGACTGAAGGCTGAAGAAGTTAAGAATTGAAGCAGTTCACAGGTCCCTCTACGAGATTGAGGAAAAGGCATATCTTATCCAAAGCATTTCAGACTCCTCTATAAAAGAATGAGTCTGAAATACTTTGGAGGGGGTATCTGTAGGCATATAAAAATGCCTATAGGTTCCTACACACAGCTCGGGACGAAATACAGATGATAAGCGTTATCATCCAAGTCAGGAAAGGATTATCTGGCCCCATGAAAGCTAACGAATATACAAAGTGATTCATTGGAGTGTACAAGTCACCGGAATGACGAAATACGCAATACAAGTTCAGAGAAGTCAGAAAGTGTCGAACACCTCAAAGTGGACCGTAAAATGAAGAGGCATTTAGACCATGCTACGATTTGAATCTAAAAAAAGTTCAAAACATCAAAGTTGTAGATCTCATCGTCAGCTTTCCAACACATCTTGAATCAGCTTAATCAGAGGTTATACGAAAGAGTTAAGGCCAAAATACCAAATATATCTCAAATCCGACCCGCGCTACAACCCGACCCGCGCTACAGTCCGACGCGCTACAGTTCCGACCCGCTACAGTTCCGACCCGTTACAGTCCGAGGCGCTACAGTTCCGACCCGCTACAGTCTGACCCGCTACAGTTCCGACACGCTATAGTTCCGACCCGCTATAGTTCCGACCCGCTACAGTTCCAACGTGCTACAGTTCCAACCCGTGCTACAGTAATCCGACCCGCGCTATAGTGATCTGACCTGTACAAAAAAGTGAAGTTTTGACTATTTTGTGATTTGAATTTGAAAAATCTCAAAACATAAAAGTTGTAGATCTCTTCGTCAGCTTTCTAACGCATCTTGAATCAACTTAATCGGAGGTCGTACGAAAGAGTTAAGGCCAAAATACCAAAAATATTTCAAACTGACCCGCGTAGCGGCGGGTCGGATCGGTCCGACCCGCGCGGCGACGGGTCGGATCCATCCTAGCGGCGGGTCGGATCGGTCCGACCCGCGCGGCGACGGGTCGGATCCATCCGACCTGCGCCCACGCGGGTCACATCAGTCCGTCTCACGCTCAGAACTGCCTGTAACCTCCAAAACATGTTTTTAGGCTGTTTCGATCGGTTTCTTCTGTTCCAGAGGTTCCTAACTGCCTACAAACGTGGTTAGGTCGTTATTAACTAAAGATAAGGCCAAATCACTCATTCTGATCCAAAACCCCCCAACCAAAGCCTATAAATACGGGCTCAGGGGCTTATTTCAAAGGGCGGATTAATTATCAAGAGGAGGAGGTGCTGCCGGATTGAGGAGTCAAAGGAGCACGAATTTCAGTGAGGGTTGATAGATCTTGACGAATTCTTCGGCATAAAGAAGGAGAGTTCGAGAGATCCGACGCCCGTTTCCCCCATTTCCTTAAGATCAGGCTTGGTCTTGATCTCGAGAAGAGCTACTGATTTTGCTTGGTCGATCTCAGCGCTTCAAATCAAATACTTCCTCGGCGAAGGCGAAGCTCTGACGAATTTTTAACAACCGAATCTAATCAACGGTCGTCTACGGATAAACCCCGGCGCAGGCAAAGATCCCACGCAAGCAGAAGATCGATAAACGATCTCCCTGCGTTTGTTTGACGAAAGTTGTAATCTTTTATTTCTTTCATTGTGTAAGAGTCTTATAAAAAGACTATTTTTTTGTTTTTATTGTAACGACTGAAGTGATAATGAATACCGTAATGAATACATCAATTTTCGACGCGAAACAATATATTCATCATATCTGAAATTATATTCGAAAAAGCTAGGACTAGATTTTTCTTATCATAAAAAATAACCTTAAATCCATTAATCTAAGAATCTAAATTAATAAATGCAACTGTATGACCAACATATATTCATATATTTCTGCATAATTTTACTCCTTAAATTAGTGTTAATTTGTTATAGGCCCTTATAAATGCTCAATACGAATAGTTCAAAATAATCTAAGATTATTCTAAAATGATCAATATCAGTACTTGTGGCCAATATTATATAATAAGGATATTCTATTAAGAGAAAAATGCTTCCAGCCCCCAAAAGCCAAGTGACCATGCTTCCCACCCCTAAGACTTGGTCAATGGGCGTTTTACCCCTAAAAATAAAGAATCTGTTCTCTGAGCCCCCAAAACACAAAACCCAAGATATTAAAACATGTGAAGACCATAATACCCTTCTCTCTCTCTTTCTTTTTTTATTAAAATATGATGGGGATTATTTTATTATTTTTATTTTCTCTCTCTCTTTATCATGATGTACCAAGAGGATAGTTGAAATGATTGATGCAGATTATTTTATTATTTTTGTTTTTTATTATTTTGGTTGTTTGTATTGAGAGGTTGTTAAAGTTACGGGTTGATTGTTAAGGTTACGGGTTGGTTGTTAAGGTTAAGGGTTTGTTGTTAAGGTTATGAATCCTCTCTCTCTCTCTTTCTTTTTTTATTAAAATATGATGGGGATTATTTTATTATTTTTGTTTTCTCTCTCTCTTTATCATGATGTACCAAGAGGATAGTTGAAATGATTGATGAGGATTATTTTATTATTTTCGTTTTTTATTATTTTGGTTGTTTGTATTGGGAGGTTGTTAAAGTTACGGGTTGATTGTTAAGGTTACGGGTTGGTTGTTAAGGTTAAGGGTTTGTTGTTAAGGTTATGAATCCTCTCTCTCTCTCTTTCTTTTTTTATTAAAATATGATGGGGATTATTTTATTATTTTTGTTTTCTCTCTCTCTTTATCATGATGTACCAAGAGGATAGTTGAAATGATTGATGATGTGCAGGAACCTAGCGTCGCAGTTGAAGGTGAATCTTATTTGACTTTTGTTGTAAGTCTGGTGAATCGAAACAATTTGTATTTTGACTCTTGAACTTGTTCGCGGGAAAAATCGTAGCTTTCATTGATGTCATTATGCTCTTTGGCAATTGTTTATCGATTACACAAAGATCCGGTCTTTTTATAAGATCCGGTTATAACGAGATCAAAAGAAAATGAAAATTACAACTTTCCTTATTTGTCGAACGAATCGCGAGCTCCTGTTTTTGCGGTCACTCACTTTTGTGGGTTCTTCGCCTGCGCCGGGGTTAATCCGTGGACCACCGCGCGATCTAGATCCGGTCGGATCTACACGGTATAGTAGATGTTATCTCACGAAGAAAATAACAGCCGAGGGGATTATTTCACCAAGGAAATAATAGCCCGTAGTTATCGAAATCGACCAAGCGAAATCAAGACTCTTCTCGGGATCAAAGGCCAAGCTTTAATCCGGAGGGAAACCGTGTAGATCTCAGATCTGATCTCTTTCGAACTCCTGCCTTATTTAGCTTGGATGATCGCCAAGAACCAGATCTGAGAGTCCGAGTCTTCTAAGTTGAAAATCCGAGGGTGAGTTCTCAATCCAGCAGAGTTTCGGCTCCAAAAGTTCCAACCCTTGACAAATGAGCCATAGGGGTCTATTTATAGGCTTCTCTAAAGCCTATTTATAGGCACTCAAAACTGTGCCTTGGCACAGGTGGCCGAGGCACCGAGCCACCAGGTGGTGGCTCGGCCACCGAGCCACTCCTAGGTGGCTTGGCTTTGGCCGAGCCACCTGGGAGTGGCTCGGTTTTGACCGAGCCCTCCAGGTGTTTGTCGTTTTGCCGTCTTCCGGTTTCGCTGTTGATTTGGACTCCGATTTGTTGATCTGAATCCTGATTTGGCAGTAAATCCGCCTCGGTGTTTGAGTTCAAATCCGTTCTATGGTTGGATGACTCGTTGACTCCCCGAACCGTTGGCTTGATTCCGCACGCGAATGGATGCATTCCGTTGCTCGTGTGCGATTCGTTAACCTCGTCGCCGCGTTAATCCGCTTCGTTGCGTGTCACTTGGCTTCGGCGTTGTGGACTGATGCTCGTGTTTGGATATGTCGCCCGATGGTTCGTTGGTTTGTTGAATCACCGTGCTGCTTTGTCGAATGTCTGTAAGAGTTCCGGTGCTGCATTTATTGTCTGACCGTTGTTGGAATTTTGAACTTGAAGTCGATTCCTGATTTTCTGATCTTTAGCTCGTGTTTGTTGGTTCAACATAGAACTGACCCTCGATTGTTGGCGTTGAGTCTTTATTTGCGACGCGCTGTCCGGCGTAGTGTTGTTGAGTTATCCTTAAGAATATTTTTTAAAAAAATATTCTCCAGAAACTTCTCAACCAAAAATAGGAAATAGTTTATACTCGTATACCTTATTGGAGTATTAAGAAGCAGTTTATACTCGTATACTTTTCGGAGTATTGATTCTGGGTTACGCGTTGACCGATGTTGACCCTAGGGTTTCGCGGCGTTGACCCTAGGGTTTCGAACGTCGTACGTTGACTGTTTGATCGCAACGCGTTGACTGGCGTTGACCTAGGGGTACGCGTTGACCTTCATTACCACGCATTAACCTTGGGTCTACACAGTTTAAGCTCTTGAGGTATTGGAGCACGGCGGTCCTAAATATTAGGCTGCAGGACCAACTATTAAAGCTGATTTATTTGCGCATGTGGATCTTATCCCGAATTTGTTGGATGTCTAAGTCACGAGACCAACTAATAGGGCTGGTGCGTCAGTGACTTTCGCATATATAGGATTTTTGGCAAACCCTCAGCCATCAACGGGTTTGATGCGCCTTTACCGACTACCATTTGAGTCGGGATAGCATGCGGATTGTTTAAGTCCGTTCCGCATGTGACGTTATGCTAAAAGAGTTAACCCTTTTAGTGCTACGATATTGAATACGTAGACTTCGCCATTGTTACAAGAACAGGTTACCCGGCAACGCGTGTTAGGTGTTGATTTTAGGATTTTTGGCTAACCCCCAGCCTTTAACGGGTTTGATAAGCCTTTACCGACTACCGTTTGAGTCGGGCTAGCATGTGGATTGTCTAAATCCGTTCCGCATGTAACGTTGTGCTAAGAGAGTGAATTCTCCGAGACTTTGTGCTATGATGTCGAATACATAGGCTTCGCCATTGTTATAGGAATAGGCTATCCAGCAACGCGTATTAGACGCTGACTTATCCCTACTTAGGCTTCGGGATAAAATACCCCAGAATCAAACTCTGGTGTTTTTTTCTACGGAGAAAGACTAAACCGGCGACGTGTGTTAGGCGTCGGCATATCCTTTCTTAGGATTCAGGGTGAAATTCCCCATACGTGTAAGGCATGGATTTTGGTGTTATTAATAACAACCTGCCACAACGTTGAATATGTGGACGGGTGTTCTTTTTAACGGTTAAGAACTAACCGGCAGCGCGGGTTAAGCGCAGACTTATCCTTGCTTAGGTTTCAGGATAGAATACCCCAGAATCGAACTCTGGTGTCTTTTTCTATGGAAAAAGACTAAACCGGCAGCGCGTGTTAGGCGCAGACTTATCCCTGCTTAGGATTCGGGATAGAATACCCCAGAATCGAACTCTGGTGTCTTTTTCTACGGAAAAAGACTAAACCGGCAGCGCGTGTTAGGCGCAGACTTATCCCTGCTTAGGATTCGGGATAAACTTCCTAGGATGAATCCTAAATTGACAAATTCTTAGAAACGGTTGACGTGGGAAAGGAAGAATTTTATATTCTATTTCCCGGTCTTCTTTTAGGGTGAAGGCAAACCCGAACACAAGGAAGGAAGAATTTTATATTCTATTCTCTGATTCTGGAAAGGAAGAATTTTATATTCTATTTCCAGTTGGAAATGAGACTTGAGGTGGGATCTCCACCCCCAGAATCCGGAACGGTGAAACTAGGAGTGGGACCTCCATTCCGAGAATCGAAAGATTCGGATAATCCTAACTGTCAGAAGGTTTGATTACCGAACTAAAGATGAATTTTTCGTTTATCGAGAGTAAATTATGGTTTTAACCCTAACTGTAGGAAGGTTTGGCCAAATGGGAGTTTGAGGTGACCCTAACTGTAGGAAGGTCGATCACTTGATTTGAAAGTGGACCTCTCGTTCATTGGAGGAATCGAGAGGGGATTATGACTGTGGTCCTAACTGTAAGAAGGTTTGACCAATTGGGAGGTTTGAGACGATCCTAACTGTAGGAAGGTTTGATCGCTCGATCTGTGGACCTCTCGTTCATTGGAGGAATCGAGAGGGGGATTTTGGTTGTGGTCCTAACTGTAGAAAGGTTTGACCAGGTGACAGATCAAGATTTATTATATCCGGACTCTAACTATGAAAGTGTTGAGTGCACGAACATAGCGTAAGTTTGATTGGATTAAACTTGATCGAATTTGGTGGTCCTACCGTCAATTAGTCTGATCGGTGAGAGATTTAGTGTTCATCACTTTGTTCATATCGATCGGGTTATCCCTAAGAATATTAACATTCTTTTGGGAACTTCCCGTTACACGAATTATCCAGCCCCAGCTTTCTTGCAAAACTGGGTGTAACGAGGAGTACGTTATCCTTAATCGCGTGTTCAGGTTATCCTTAAGGATATATGATTCTCTAGGAACTTCCCGTTACATAAATCATCCACCCCCAGCTTCCTCTGCGGAACTGGTTCGGACATTATTCTCAGTTACCTAACCTGGTTATCCTTAAGAATATTAGCGTAATATTCTCCAGTAGAGTATCAGGGAGCAGTTTAACCTCTTATACCGGTCGGAGGATTGAGAAGCAGTTTATACTCGTATACTCTTCGGACTCTGCAGGGAGCAGTTTAACCTCATGCACCTATTGGAGGATTGAGAAGCAGTTTATACTCGTATACTCTTCGGAGTGTGCAGGGAGCAGTTTAACCTCATGCACCTATTGGATGATTATGAAGCAGTTTATACTCTTATACTCTTCAGAGTGTTTCCGTTCTTATTTGGCTTATCTCAGCGTTATGACGTCGGCTTCAACCAAGGTTTGGATGCTATTCTTGAGAGCGAAGCAATCCTTGGTGGGAGGAAGGACCCTCCTGTGGTATGCACAGTACTTCGGATCCGCAATATTGTCAGCTTCCTCCTGATTTACGATAGGTGGTAGCTTGATCTTATTATTTTCAAGGAGGGATTCGAAGATGACTGGAACGTCTTCGTCCTTGAAGGAATACTCTTTTTGGAGTCTCGGGTCCGAAGTCTTTTGCTATCTTCGGGATTGCTGTTGTGACGTTTGATTAGCACCACCAGTAGCTGCAGGTGCTTTGCCCTTACCACGAGAGGCGAAGTTTAAGTTCAGATGATTAGCTGTCGGTAGGTTCCTCTCGGCCTTCTTCCTTCGGAGGAAGCGTTCGGCTTGTTCACCGCGTACCTTTAAGTCCTTCCAAGTGTTAGACGGTGCCACTCCCAATGCCTCCAACACGTCCAATGCGAGGTTGTTGTGGCAAGTCTGTAGAATAAACTCCTCAGTGATCGGGTCCCGACAGTTCATCGCCTTGTTCCGGAACCTTTTGACGAAGGTGTCGACCAATTCCCCGTCTTTTTGTTTCTTATCGAGCAACGTTCCGATGGATATCTCGGTGTCGTCGTCGAAGAAATTAGCAAGGAACTTAGTTTCCATGTCGTCCCAGCTATTCACGCTTCCTGGCTTGAGGCGGCGATACCAATCGAAGGCGGCTCCACGAAGAGTGCTAACGAAGGACCGTACCATCAGAGGCTCATTACCGGAGATGACTCCTAGGTGCGATTTGAAGCAAATCAAATGCTGAGTGGGTGAACCCTTCCCATCAAACGGCGTGAAGTTAATTAGACTGAACTTCGCCGGATAGGGGATTGATTCCCATTCTCTTGGGTATGGACAAGGAATGCCCGTCTTCTTCATCTCTTGAGCAGAAATCAACGTATTGATTTTGCTCTCGAGGTTTTTAATCTTCAAGGTTTCACCTGAGTCTTCGTTGGCATTCTCGTTACCACCCCCTGTATTGATGGAAGGATTATTGGCATTGTGAGTTTCATTCGCACATGTGTCCTCATTTTCCAGATCAATCTGGTTACGACGACTTGGCTCGCCTTGCTGGTTTGTCAGCGCTCGGATTTGTTGGTCATGTATTTCTCTCATATTCTGCATGGCCATCTGCATTTCGAGCTTGAAGCTCTCTTGTTGCTTAGCCATGGCTTCTTCGAGCATTTTGGCTACTTGTTCCGCGCTTATCATCAGCGACTCGCGGGGTTGTCCCTCGCTGGATACTGTATTATCCGATGCGACCACAGAGCAGGCATCCGATTCTTCATCTTCTGACGGTAATCTTGTTCGAACCCTACCATAAGTTCCTCGTATGATGGTTCCGGACTGCAGACGGGTCATCCGTCGGGGTACTTCCGGAATCGACTCGGGATTATCCTGTGTCGATGTCCCTTTGCTGGTCATATTAGTGGTGACCCTCGGAAATTCCCCATCTTCAACCACCGCTTGGTGACCCTCAGAAATTCTCCGTCTTCAACCACCGTTCGTCTTCGTCGGAAATGCCTAGGCCTTGGTTTTGGTGTTTCGGTACTGAGTCTTTCGAAAACCGAAACTCTTTCAGGAACTGTCTTGATGCAGTTACACTCAGACAATACTGCCCGAATGAGTTTGGAACAGGGGCATTGAGTTTCTTGTTCTCGAGGACTCCTTTTGATGGTTTTACTCGTACCCCTAGCACGATAGTACAACTCGTCTGCTTGAAGATCGGAGTAACCTATCGTGTGTTGGCACGACTTCTCAGGTATAACGTTATCGTCATCAGACGATCATGTTTCCTTCTGAGGACGAACTGCCTTCTTTGGGCTTTCAAAAGTCACGCGCCTCGAAACATGCCTTTGCGGGTGTGAGTTCTCAGCGGGCTCCTGGACTTCAATGCGCAAATTGGTGCGCCTAGTTGCCCTGATCTCTTTGTCATGTTGAGGGTGGCGGCGACCCCCAGCATGTTGAGTTGTTCGGGGCTTCTTCATCGGGCCCAAATGTTTTTGAACTGGAGCTTTGCATCGGTCATCGGGTAGTGGACCGAGGCGCTCCAAAACGGACTTTCTTTTTCGGGATGATTCCGCGGGATCTCCCGGAGTAGCTATTGGAATTGCCGGCAATTTTGGTTGGTTCGCCGGAGGTTAAACTTGCTTCGAAGACTGCAATGATTGTGCCTTAGCCTGAATCGCCGCTTCAGACTTCGGCTTCCATACTTGGCGGGTTGGTGGCGGCTTTTTGGCCACTTCCTTCTGTAGCCTTCTGCGGGCTTCTTGGACTCGAACCCGTGCCTGCGCTGACAGTGCGCGGCGCTTGCGAATGTGCTCCTCAAGTGTCAAACGATTCCGTGTGACACGGATCCATTCGTTCGTTGGCGGCTTGGAGGAGCTACCATTCATTGGTTGTTGAGGCTGTTTGCCTCTCCTGTTCTTCAGATCCGCGTTATAGCGGATTCCGTCAGTGGACTCCATTGCCTTCGCGAGTTCTTTGGCCAAACGTTGGCGTCGCCTCTGATGGGCTCTCTTGGAAAGAGTAACGGAGGAATTGGCGGGAACAGGCTTAACCTGGTTGGAGGTTGGTGGAGCCTCACCTGATGCAACCATGGCATCAGTTGGGGTGGGATCTTCGTTGGTATTCTTAACTTCTTCATACCAACGGACTTTTCTCCTGGAGGAGAACTTCTTGGACTTGCGGGGGGAGGTGGATCCGGACGAGGATGACAGATATTCCTTGAACTTTTGTTGGTCGAATTCATACTCGACCTCCTCCTCGACCGGGATTGAGATCCACGGCTGCGACGCAACGATCTCGGCAGCGAGATCGGTGGCTCCCACTGTGGTCACCAGATTGTTCGCGGGAAAAATCGTAGCTTTCATTGATGTCATTATGCTCTTTGGCAATTGTTTATCGATTACACAAAGATTCGGTCTTTTTATAAGATCCGGTTACAATGAGATCAAAAAAAAAATGAAAATTACAACTTTCCTTATTTGGCCGAGCCACCTGGGAGTGGCTCGGTTTTGACCGAGCCCTTCAGGTGTTTGTCGTTTTGTCGTCTTCCGGTTTTGCTGTTGATTTGGACTCCGATTTGTTGATCTGAATCCTGATTTGGCAGTAAATCCGCTTCGGTGTTCGAGTTCGAATCTGTTCTATGGTTGGATGACTCGTTGACTCCCCGAACCATTGGCTTGATTCCGCACGCGAATGGATGCATTCCGTTGCTCGCGTGCGATTCGTTAACCTCGTCGCCTCGTTAATCCGCTTCGTTGCGTGTCACTTGGCTTCGGCGTTGTGGACTGACGCTCGTGTTTGGATATGTCGCCCGATGGTTCGTTGGTTTGTTGAATTACCATGCCGAGCTGTGTTAAGGGACCTATAAGCAGTTTTATACGCCTACAACGGGTTGGTTGTTAAGGTTAAGGGTTTGTTGTTAAGGTTATGAATCCTCTCTCTCTCTCTCTCTCTCTCTCTCTCTCTTTTTTTATTAAAATATGATGGGGATTATTTTATTATTTTTGTTTTCTCTCTCTCTTTATCATGATGTACCAAGAGGATAGTTGAAATGATTGATGATGATTATTTTATTATTTTTGTTTTTTATTAACCTTAACAATTAAACTGAGGATTCATAACCTTAACAACAAACCCTTAACCTTAACAACCAACCCGTAACCTTAACAATCAACCCGTAACTTTAACAACCTCCCAATACAAACAACCAAAATAATAAAAAACAAAAATAATAAAATAATCCTCATCAATCATTTCAACTATCCTCTTGGTACATCATGATAAAGAGAGAGAGAAAACAAAAATAATAAAATAATCCCCATCATATTTTAATAAAAAAAGAAAGAGAGAGAGAGAGGATTCATAACCTTAACAACAAACCCTTAACCTTAACAACCAACCCGTAACCTTAACAATCAACCCGTAACTTTAACAACCTCCCAATACAAACAACCAAAATAATAAAAAACAAAAATAATAAAATAATCCTCATCAATCATTTCAACTATCCTCTTGGTACATCATGATAAAGAGAGAGAGAGAAAACAAAAATAATAAAATAATCCCCATCATATTTTAATAAAAAGAGAAATAGAGAGAGAGAGGATTCACAACCTTAACAACAAACCCTTAACCTTAACAACCAACCCGTAACCTTAACAATCAACCCGTAACTTTAACAACCTCCCAATACAAACAACCAAAATAATAAAAAACGAAAATAATAAAATAATCATCATCAATCATTTCAACTATCCTCTTGGTACATCATGATAAAGAGAGAGAAAAAACAAAAATAATAAAATAATCCTCCATCATATTTTAATAAAAAAAGAAAGAGAGAGAGAGAGAATTCATAACCTTAACAACAAACCCTTAACCTTAACAACCAACCCGTAACCTTAACAATCAACCCGTAACTTTAACAACCTCCCAATACAAACAACGAAAATAATAAAAAACGAAAATAATAAAATAATCATCATCAATCATTTCAACTATCCTCTTGGTACATCATGATAAAGAGAGATAGAAAAATAATAATAAAATAATCATCATCATATTTTAATAAAAAAAGAAAGAGAGAGAGAAGGGTATTATGGTCTTCACATGTTTTAATGTCTTGGGTTTTGTGTTTTGGGGGCTCAGAGAACACAATCTTTATTTTTAGGGGTAAAACACCCATTGACCAAGTCTTGGGGGTGGGAAGCATGTTCACTTGGTTTCTGGGGGCTGAAAGCATTTTTCCCTTCTATTAATCAGGGTCTTGATATCATGCAAATGCTAGTAAGTTGTTTATCTGGATTAGCATAAGAGATATTTCTGCGGATGTTACTTATGGGCTTGAGGGGATTTATACGATAATGACACTGTTCTCGCTGGATCTCGTATATTTTTGTTTTATAAGACTCTATAAAGAATGTTTGTTGGAATATGATGGGCCGGCCTTTTGAATATTGGAAAGAAAAAGAATATTGTTACCCCCTAACTGCAGATAAGCTCAATGGACCTCAATTCCATAAAGCCCAAAGTCGTAAGAGTTCGTTTAGCGTGATTCCGATTTATCCCTCAGGCCCAATACTAGGACTACATATTGAGTATCCTCCATACCTACGCAACCGCACGTATAATACTCGTCTAAATGAGTCATTACCTCCCCAAGTTATAGTTTTCACCACATTCAATGTATAAGCACGTAAATAATATTTAGCTCTTATGCAGAGATTTAAAATCTAAACCTAACCTTTGATGAAAATATAAGAGAGCAAACTTTTGTATAATAATCAAGACCAACTGGAGACTTCACTGGGCCGTCAGCCTTTGCTTGAGATTACAGCAGCACTAGCCTTTTCTTCATACTTCATCGAAGTTTTGGGAATCTAGCAAAAAGCTTTCGAGCTCCAAGTATATCTTAGGAAATTAAATGTATAGTTGGTAGGTTCACTCCACATGGAACTTTTCACATGTTTGCATGTGAAGATATATAGTTAAACATTATTTCTAGTAATTTTTGTTTACCATCTAAGTTTAATCCGTATGAAAAGTATTTGAGTTAATGCGATCGATATTCATGTCATCATTCGCCGCTCTACACCAAGCATGATGCATAAGGAAATTAATAAATCACGAAGTATACAGTGCTCATGTTAACTTCCTATTCAACTCGTAGTTACATCACTATTCCAAAATTTTCATTTCGGGGAGAATTTTAGAGCCAAACTACTTTTGTTTTTCATTTAGTAGCTATAACAAGCAAAAGAAATCTTTCGGGATGTTAGTCAATTGGGACTTTTCAAATAGAGTTAGAATATAGTGATTGAAGTGGGCTATGAAAGTGAGATATTTTTGCAGGATAATGTTTTAAGGCGGGATAAACTTAGGATAAATTGATAGAAATAAAATGTTATAATCTATTTATTTTGTGATATAATACCTTAATTTATCTATTTTTTTATTCACAAAAAAGAAAGACTAACAAACTCAAGTCTGAAGGATATAGTATGGGAACGTAAGAAGTGCATTACTATGTAGAGAAAATTGAGAAAGCATGTTGGTGTGTGATCCGTTAAAAATCACATCCACTGCGTCGCTAGTTCAATAGTTCATACAGAAAATGTAATTTATGTCGTTTAGATTTAAATTAAAGATTAGTAAAATCTAAAAATAAACACGCGTTTAACAAATAATTATAAATAAGCATAGCTTTGTAACACACAAGAGAACAAAATTATTCTAGATTAGCTCCACTCTGAAAATTAGGATAATTTTCTATGGAGGATGGATAAACAAACAACGGGATAATTGTTTATAAGGACAAATTTTCAAAACCGACCCATTTGGGTTTTTAATTGCAAAAAACGACCGGTTTTGAAAATATTTACAAAAACCAACCTGTTTTCAGCGAGGGGCTGAAAACAGGTCGGTTTTTTTAAATTTTTTCGGGAAACTTCACGGGAATTGAACTCCCGTGAAGTTTTTTCTCATAACAAAACTTCACGGGAGTTGAACTCCCGTGAAGTTTGGGAACGTGAAGTTTTTTCTCATAACAAAACTTCACGGGAGTTGAACTCCCGTGAAGTTTGGGAAAAAAATTTTTAAAAACCGACCCAGTTTCAACCAACTGGGTCGGTTTTTATAATTAAAATTAAAATAGGTCGTTTTTTGCAATTAAAAACCCAAATGGGTTGGTTTTGAAAATTTGTCTTTGTTTATAATTATTACAATGGTACCGGTTCTGTTTGAGTAAACACCTTAAATTTCTATCCCAGTTTGCATCCTACTTATTAGCCTAAAAGGGTCCGTGGTCTTCGGTGTCTCGTCGGCGTCGTCGTCGTCGTCGAGCGAGAGGATACCGAAGGAGATGGCAGAGCTCTGCGGGCCCCAAAGGCGACAACCTCTACAATTGTGTCTCTTCCATCATCGGCCCTCAAGGTATCGACAGATTAGAGCCTCGATCTTGCCGTCCTTCTCTAATCCCTGCCATAAATTTCATTTCTTTGGATAAGCGTGATTGAAATGGTTCTAGGGTTTGAATATTTGCACCCAAAAAAAAAAAAAAACTGTACTCTTATATTTGATGTTTGCTAAATTGTAAGCAGGTAGGTATTGTCTAATCGTTTCAAAAAAAAACTGTACTCTTATATTTGATGTTTGCTAAATTGTAAGCAGGTAGGTATTGTCTAATCGTTTCCTCATTCCTGCGATGAGAAAGTAAGGTAGTTTGCTAAATTGTAAGCAGGTAGGTATTGTCTAATCGTTTCCTCATTCCTGCGATGAGAAAGTAAGGTAGCAGGCTGGAGGATCTTGAGGTATTGTTCAGGTGTATGATTATCCTAGAAAAGCTTGGGTGGTGTCGATATTCTGTGGTAATCGTGTTTGCAGTCTAGAATTTGGTATATGATACTTTGGGTTGATTATAGAAGGGTGACTATTACAAATGAACACATGGATGTTCTTTACGAGCAATCTTCGTCTGCTGTCGCAACTAGATACAAATTCGTTAAGAAAAATTCTCAAAATATGGGACCAGGGTGGACAATTGAGGTGTCCCCCTCCTATTGCATAATGAGCTGTCCATCTTGATGGCCAGCTCATTATGCAATAGGAGGGGGACACCTCACAATTGATGACTAGCTCATTATGCAATAGGAGGGGGACACCTCAACTGTCCTTGATGGCCAGCTCATTATGCAATAGGAGGGGGACACCTCACATGTCCCTCATGTTGGTCCCATATTTTGGGTCCATGTAGCAAAGCTCATTCGTTAAATTGATGTTATCATATGTGCAATATGCCTGACCCATCCTTTTGCAATCCTGGTTTTCTTTTCCGAAGGAGATGGTGGTATCGGTTTCTTATCTTCTTGTGAGGTCAAAATAAACTATGAGTTCTTGTTCATTCATGTTTCGAAGGTTAAGCCATAAGCCACATCCATACTTGTGTTGATTTGTTTCGGTGTTATCCATGAAAACAGTCAAATACTAGTAGTCGCAAGCAGCAGGTATGTTGACTGGTTTCCTTTTACTTTACTTTTTTTTTCCTTCTTCTATTTGTAGGATCACCATATGAAGGTGGCATATTTTTCCGTGACATTATGTAGTAACATCATCATCACGCGATTCACATTTAGCATTATCCATGACCATCTAGACTTGAAATGATTATTAGATATAATATTCTTCATGCTGTATCATCTTTTATTGCAGTAAACCTGTTTTTCTAAAACTTGTATCTAGATTTATATAACTGAAAATGCCCACCTTATGTTCCCATTTTCCCTTTTGTGATGCCATAGTTGTCCATTCAACAATATGTAAACACAAGCCGCTAGGTGCTTAGAGATATACATGTTCGATTGTCAATTCATGACGTGTAGTCTAGGAGTGTCTGGAGACCCTGGACAAAAGCTAGGCGATGGCTGTCATTTTTTGTTGACTGACGTTGGTGATTATACTCTGAACTAATATTTTTGCGGGCTTCAGCCTTCAAAAATCTTTTAACACCGTGATAGTCATGTGGCATTATGTGTTGACCAGAAAAAAATCCTATCTGCTTTTTAATGGCTAAATAGCACTTAGATACCTTATAGTTTCACTCACTTTGCACTTATATACCCTCAATTGTTTTTCATAGAATTTATATACCTTAAAATTTTTAAATTGTAACAATAATACTTTCTATTATGCAAACATGAAAAATCTTCATCAGGATGTTCTCATATAACACTCATATGCTAATTTTGTAGCTTTGTAACTGTTAATGTTTGTTGAATTTAGTGTTAAACCTATCCAAATTCTATTTTTAAAATAGAACTGAGAAACGTCTGAATTAGATTAGATAGCGTTAACAGTAAACTTAACAAATATTAATGGTTAGAAAGCTCTAGAATTAACATGTGAATGTTATATTGGAACATTTGGGAGAAAATTTCATTTTTTCATAATAGAGGATACTAACGTGCTAGTTTTAAACAACTTTAAGAGTATATAAATGCGATAAAAAAACAATCGAGGCTATATAAGTGCATAGTGAGTGAAAATATAAGGTGTTTAAGTAAAATTTAGCCTTTTAAAACCGTAATATATAGTGATGTGGCGTTGGGTTTTAGGTTTGGAGAATCTTCAATGTAGTAGATTGTTATAGACTATTGTTGTATCTTTGTTTTTTGACAAAAGATATACCACAAGATTTTGATTATAGATTTGGTTATTACATATGCTTAAGAGACTCTGAGCACATTAGAATTCTTTTCAATGGTCCAATTATTCAGATGAAGTGAAATGATCTCATTTCAATAAATTTCCAAGAAAGAACGAAGAAAAAAAGAATTCAACTGCTCAAGTACTGATGTCATTAATTTTGTAATACCCCAAAACATAGTCCCACATCGGATATTAATTTGAGAGTTTGAATGGTTTACAATGTAAGTCCAAAGAGTCAAGTACAACATTAACTAGTCAATTTTCGCAATTGATTTGAGTCAAACCATGTGTTGCACTCAGTGGCTCTAATGCTTACATCGCGTCAACGGGCTCGTGGCTGGGGCGTGACAAATGATATTAGAGCATTTAGCCAACCGGAAGTGTAAAGCTAAGTGTTATGTAGGACTACGAGTTACCTCGTGTGAGCATGATGGAAGCCACCTCTAGAACCCGTAGAAGCTATCTCTAGAGTCTATATTGCCTAGTGGTGATATTGGGATGTGCTTATTTCGTGGCGAGGATGCGCTTGTATAAGGTGAGGTGATTGTATCACAAAAGATAGCCCCACATCGGATATTGATTGAAAGTTTAAGTGGTTTATAATGTTAGTCCAAGGAGTCAAGTGCATTATCGACTAGTCAACTTTGACAGTGGATTGAGCCAAACCATGTGTTGCACTCATTTGGATCTCATAGCGTGCATCGTGTCAACGAGCTCGCAGGCCTGGGGCGTGATAGTTTGAGTATTTGCACAATATCCAGCATCTATCATGCCACTATTGCTAATGTTGTTATATCTTTATAGTGCCAGTACTTGTTGTACTGCAGGTGATATTTAGAACTCGAATATATCACTGTAATGTTTATTCTTCTTGCAATTTAAGCCTGGACATCTTGAAGGACAGTTGGAGTCCCACCTTAACAATTTCAAGAGTGCTAATAGCTATCAAAGCCATCTTCATCAATCCTGATCCATGAAAGTGCATAGCTACCATGTCTTTCCATGGAATTCTTTATTGAATTCTCCTTTTGCAAGGCTTATTTCAAGATTTTTTGCCGCTGCTTATTCGGACTGCTTTATGCAGATAACCCACTTGTTTCAAGCATTGCTTACTTATACTTGACTGATAGAGCTCATCATGAGATACCTTCACAGTTCACTATGCTTTTTGCTCGTTGAGCTGTGAGCTACTAGATTGTCACTCAGGTAGCATTTGGCCTTCAGATACTAGAGATTTGTATTAGTTTGTGATCTGGTATGGAAGTTCAGATATTCGTTCTGCATGTAAAACCTTTTCTGGGACGTTAGTCAATTGGGACTTTTCAAATAGAGTTAGAATAGTTTTTGAAGTGGGCTATGAAAGTGAGATATTTTTGCGGGATAATGATTTAAGGCGGGATAAACTTGGGATAAATTGATAGAAATAAAATGTTGTAATCTATTTTTTTGTGATATAATACCTTAATTTATCTATTTCTTATTCACAAAAAAGAAAGACTAACAAACTCAAGTCTGAAGGATATAGTATGGGAACGTAAGAAGCGCATTACTATGTAGAGAAAATTGAGAAAGCATGTTGATGTGTGATCACATTAAAAATCACATCCACTACGTCGCTAGTTCAATAGTTCATACAGTAATACAATTTATGTCGTCTAGATTTAAATTAAAGATTAGTAAAAACTAAAAATAAGCATGCGTTTAACAAATAATTATAAATAAGCATAGCTTTGTAACATATAAGAGAACAAAATTATTCTAGATTAGCTCCACTCTGAAAATTAGGATAATTTTCTATGGAGGATGGATAAACAACGGGATAATTGTTTATAATTATTACAGTGGTACCGGTTCTGATTGAATAAACACCTTAAATTTCTATCCCATTGTGCATCCTACTTATTTAGCCTAAAAAGGCAGAGTGAGTCCGTTCGTGGTCTTCGGCGTCTCGTCGGCGTCGGCGTCGAGCGAGAGGATACCGAAGGGGATGGCAGAGCTCTGCGGGGCCCAAAGGCGACGACCTCTACAATTGTGTCTCTTCCATCATCGGCCCTCAAGGTATCAACAGATTAGAGCCTCGATCTTGCCGTCCTTCTCTAATCCTAGCCATAAATTCCATTTCTTTGGATAAGAGTGATTGAAATGGCTCTAGGGTTTGAATATTTGCGCAAAAAAAACTGTACTCTTATATTTGATGTTTGCTAAATTGTAAGCAGGTAGGTATTGTCTAATCGTTTCCAAAAAAAACTGTACTCTTATATTTGATGTTTGCTAAATTGTAAGCAGGTAGGTATTGTCTAATCGTTTCCTCATTCCTGCGATGAGAAAGTAAGGTAGTTTGCTAAATTGTAAGCAGGTAGGTATTGTCTAATCGTTTCCTCATTCCTGCGATGAGAAAGTAAGGTAGTAGGCTGGAGAATCTTGAGGTATTGTTCAGGTGGATGATTATCCTAGAAAAGCTTGGGTGGTGTCGATATTTTGTGGTAATCGTGTTTGCAGCCTAGAATTTAGTATATGATACTTGGGGTTGATTATAGAAGGGTGACTATTACAAATGAACACATGGATGTTCTTTACGAGCAATCTTCGTCTGCTATCGCAACTAGATACGGATTCGTTAAGAAAAATTTTCCAATGACCCAAAATGTGGGACCAACAAGATGGACAGTTGAGGTGTCCCCCTCCTATTGCATAATGAGCTGGCCCCCTTTTATTGCATAATTGATGATCAGCTCATTATGCAATAGGAGGGGGACACCTTATAATTGATGGCCAGCTCATTATGTAATAGGAGGGGGACATCTCAACTGTCCTTGATGACTAACTCATT
Organism: Asparagus officinalis; assembly: GCF_001876935.1. Lineage (NCBI taxonomy): Eukaryota > Viridiplantae > Streptophyta > Magnoliopsida > Asparagales > Asparagaceae > Asparagus > Asparagus officinalis. The sequence goes on along the minus strand of NC_033798.1, from coordinate 98,237,313 downwards.
ATGCAATAGGAGGGGATACCTCACTTGTCCCCCATGTTGGTCTCATATTTTGGGTCACTGTAGCAAAGCTCATTCGTTAAATTGATGTTATCATATGTGTAATATGCCTGACCCATCCTTTTGCAATCCTGGTTTTCTTTTCCCAAGGAGATGGTGGTATCGGTTTCTTATCTTCTTGTGAGGTCAAAATAAACTATGAGTTCTTGTTCATTCATGTTCCGAAGGTTAAGCCATAAGCCACATCCATACTTGTGTTGATTTGTTTTGGTGTTATCCATGAAAACAGTCGAATACTAGTAGTTGAAAGCAGCAGGTATGTTGACTGGTTTTCTTTTACTTTACTTTTTTTTCCCTTCTTCTATTTGTAGGATCACCATATTAAGGTGGCATATTTTTCCTTGGCATTATGTAGTAACATCATCATCACGCGATTCACATTTAGCATTATCCATGATCATCTAGACTTGAAATGATTATTAGATATAATATTCTTCATGCTGTATCATCTTTTATTGCAAGCAAACCTGTTTTTCTGAGACTTGCATCTAGATTTATTTAACTGAAAATGTCCACCTTGGATCCAACCAAATCAAGGGAAAATGGGAACAGAAGGTGGACATTTTTAAAAATAGTACTTTCGATTATGCAAACATGAAAAATCTTCATCAGAATGTTCTCATATAACACTCATATGCTAATTTTGTAGCTTTGTAACTGTTAATGTTTGTTGAATTTAGTGTTAAACCTATCCAAATTCTATTTTTAAAATAGAACTGAGAAACGTTTGAATTAGATTAGATAGTGTTAACAGTAAACTTAACAAATATTAATGGTTAGAAAGCTCTAGAATTAACAAGTGAATGTTATATTGGAACATTTGGGAGAAAATTTCATTTTTTCATAATAGAGGATACTAACGTGCTAGTTTTAAACAACTTTAAGAGTATATAAATGCGACAAAAACAATCGAGGTTATATAAGTGCATAGTGAGTGAAAATATAAGGTGTTTAAGTGAAGTTTAGCCTTTTAAGACTGTAATATATAGTGATGTGGCATTGGGTTTTAGGTTTGGAGAATCTTCAATGTAGTAGATTGTTATAGACTATTGTTTTATCTTTGTTTTTTTGACAAAAGATATACCACAAGATTTTGATTATAGATTTGGTTATTACATATGCTTAAGAGACTCTGAGCACATTAGAATTCTTTTCAATGGTCCAATTATTCAGATGAAGTGAAATGATCTCATTTCAATAAATTTCCAAGAAAGAACGAAGAAAAAAAGAATCCAACTGCTCAAGTACTGATGTCATTAATTTTGTAATACCCCAAAACATAGTCCCACATCGGATATTGATTTGAGAGTTTGAATGGTTTACAATGTAAGTCCAAGGAGTCAAGTGCAACATTAACTAGTCAATTTTCGCAATTGATTGAGTCAAACCATGTGTTGCACTCAGTGGCTCCAATGCTTACATCGCGTCAACGGGCTCGCGGCTGGGGCGTGACAAATGATATTATAGCATTTAGCCAACCGGAAGTGTGAAGCTAAGTGTTATATAGGACTATGTGTTACCTCGTGTGAGCATGATGGGAGCCACCTCTAGAACCCGTAGAAGCTATCTCTAGAGTTTACATTGCCTAGTGGTGATATTGGGATGTGCTTATTTCGCGGCGAGGATGCGCTTGTATAAGGTGGGGTGATTGTATCCCAAAAGATAGTCCCACATCGGATATTGATTGAAAGTTTAAGTGGTTTATAATGTATGTCCAAGGAGTCAAGTGCACTATCCACTAGTCAACTTTGACAGTGGATTGAGCCAAACCATGTGTTGCACTCATTTGGATCTCATAGCATGCATCGTGTCAACGAGCTCGCAGGCCTGGGGCGTGATAGTTTGAGTATTTGCACGATATCCAGCATCTATCATGCCACTATTGCTAATGCTGTTATATCTTTATAGTGCCAGTACTTGTTGTACTGCAGGTGATATTTAGAACTCGAATATATCACTGTAATGTTTATTCTTCTTGCAATTTAAGCCTGGACATCTTGAAGGACAGTTGGAGTCCCACCTTAACAATTTCAAGAGTGCTAATAGCTATCAAAGCCATCTTCATCAATCCTGATCCATGAAAGTGCATAGCTACCATGTCTTTCCATGGAATTCTTTATTGAATTATCCTTTTGCGAGGCTTATTTCAAGATTTTTTGCCGCTGCTTATTCGGACTCCTTTATGCAGATAACCCACTTGTTTCAAGCATTGCTTACTTGACTGATAGAGCTCATCATGAGATACCTTCACAGTTCACTATGCTTTTTGCTCGTTGAGCTGTGAGCTACTAGATTGTCACTCAGGTAGCATTTGGCCTTCAGATACTAGAGATTTGTATTAGTTTGTGATCTGGTATGGAAGTTCAGATATTCGTTCTGCATGTAAAACCTTTTCTGGGAGCTGCACCCTTGTTGCACTACTCGCATTTCAGATTTTATTTGAAGATGTACTAATACTGTGCGTAGTGTCTATTTTGCGTGTGAAATACGACATCCGTGTACATAAATTTGTCAAATTTCAAATTTAGTGAATAGATGTAGCCTATGAATTTGTATAAATTAATCAATCTGCAGGTGTTTTCCTAGATTCATAACTTTCCTGTAGTAATAAGGAAAGCACATTGGATATTTGTGATGCTTTTTCATGTCTTATAGTCCGAACAATCAGCATAGTTGTTGCCTGAATTGATACCTGTTTTCTGGCAACTTGGTAACTTGTCTATTACCAAATTTGTTGTGGGTCACAGGGGTTTGTTCAATAATCATATGCGTAGGCACCTAGATGTATATACATGTTTTTGGTTGATATCATATTGAAAAGAAATTAAAAAGAAGGATAGGAAGGAAGGCCAAAGAGAAAAAAGGGTGTGTGCTACCATCTTCCTGTCTACTATGATGAACTTAAGTACATGGAACTTCTATTTTTTTATCAGTAAGTGTCGGGAGTGTGTCCACCTACCATCTTCCTGTCTGCCCTAATGAACTTAGTACATGAAACTTCTATATTCAATGCTTCATCACCAAGTTACGTTTTTTGTATTTTTTATAGCAGTCTATCTCAGACACTAACCAAAAGCAACTATGGAGGTAATTGATCTTTTAATTAACTTAACCTGTAAACCAGCACTCTAAAAATATTTTATTAGGGAGAAGCTATCCTCAGCCGCCTTGGTGCTAGCTTTCCTCTTAATTGTCGACCATGGCAAGGAAATCTGAACTGATCAAACATTCTTCTAATCCGTGGATTTCCAACCAAAAAAAAGCCTCAAGTGGGCAGACAACCTGTGAAGCGAAGAAAATGAGTTGCCATGAAAGTCAAAGAAGCTATCCTTCATCCATTGGTTCTTTAAATCATGAGTCAGCTGCTAAGAAGAGAAACGGTATGTACACTTGTATCCAAAAATCTCCTGTTCGAGATAATGAGCTGCAGAAAGACAGCAGCAGCTTCCTGCTCATTGCTGAAGGGATTATGAAGCAAAGCATTAGACAGTAGAATGTTATCAATACTGAAACCAATCAACATGTCAGGTGCAAGATGAAGGCCACAATCCCAGTCAAGTTCCCGAGCAAGGTACAAAATGAGGGTCTATGGTGTGTTCATTGTGAATTTTGTGATGCAGGAATGGAGATTGATAATAGGTTGTCTGTGGTATGCTCCTAAATATGAAAGTCTTAAAACCCTTCAGGGTTTTTAGAGGTAACATCTACCGTATCAGAATAATTATCACCAAAATAATTGCCATGAGTTGAGATCTTTCTCAGGATCCTGTTAACAGGTTTTAGATCCATGTCTGGCCCAGGTTTATGGCTTAAAGAAACTGAGGAATATGAAAGCTAGCTGAAAAGTTCACTAGGATCACACTTTTCTTCAAATAATGTCCAGGTACTATCTGATTATATCAAGGTTACTGCTTACCATTTATTTGCATTCTAAATGTCCACTCTACCATAGGAGCTGGTTTCATTGAAAAAATTGGAAATCAGCATGCATGACCGTAATGGGAATTGCCATCTTCAAATTATATGAAGAAACTCTTTATTTTATTTCTTTTTAATAATCATCACAAGTCAGTGCTTCATCACAAAGTCTCATATGTACATGCTTTTTGTTGGAACATCACTTTCAGGTCTAACAAAAGGCAAATCAAAGAAAGAGTTGATCTTTCAATTAACTTTGCAAATGACGTACCACCTGTTAAGTGACTTGTCTCTCCCTTTCCAGAAGCTGAATTTACACTCCAACCATCACTCTTATACCCGTCTTTCACCAAAAGAAGAACCCACTGGGATACATAAATACATTCATGGTTCTTGTTTTCTTGTCAGATCACAGTCATGGCAAGCAAACCTGAACTTATCAAGCATCGGCACTATGATCCAAGCATGTCCAAGAGAACAAGGAAACCTCAACTGGCTACAAAAGTCTCTCTGAATCGAGATGATGAGCTGCCCAAGGAAAGCAACAGCATCAATAACTCATCAGATAGCTCTCTGAATCAAGAAGACGACCTGCTCAAGGAAAAGAACATCTTTCATCAACTGTCTCTAATCTCTCTCGACCAAGATGATGAGCTGCAGAAGGACGACAATGGAATTCCACGATCATCGCTGAAGGAGTTGATGAATCATGGAAATGGACGAGAGGAAGTTGCCAATACTGAAACTAATCAAGGGGATGAAATTGGTGGTGAGATGACAGCAGCAATTTCAGAGGATAAGAACGGTCTTGCTCTTGTGCCAATACAAGGAGAGGGCGGAGTCAAAAGAGGTGGAATGATGAGTAGATACGTAAAAGTTTTGAGCCATTTTATCAAGGCGAAGCATTCAAAGAAAAAAACAGGGATCCGGCTATTGAAGCCATAAAAGAGCAGCATACAAGTTGGGTATTATCTAGTATAATGTAAATTTCATTTAGATCTTTGGTGGGATTTCTTCGCTCAGAAGATCATATACTGGTGAAAATGTTGGGATATGCTACCTGAGTGCTTCTATGGGATTTTACTGAACTAACGCCCATAATAATAATAATAATAAACCTTTTGGATCAGTTTTATAGTCTAGTATCAATTTTGTGACATTTTATTAAGCTTTATCTGTAAATTTTTTATCTGGGCTAAACTTTCATTACTGCAACTGATATATATACAGTATTGGTCTGAGGCTGTTGATTGAATTCATCCGATCTCATGTCACATTGCAAGATCACATGTAATTTTGCTCACTGTAGTGTTCAAGAGGTCTGCAAAACATAGACAACACCGTAACTATGATACTAGCATTAGCATATTTTGTTTAGTTGATAATACCTAGTGACTGATGGATGTTGGCTCGCAATCTGCGGGTTCAAATATCGACTGAAAGCTCCGAAACATTCTACAAGATGCGGAATTATTGAAACTGGTCACAAAGCCTATGTGTTTGTGTTGGATCTTCATATTACAGTTTCAAAACGTAATTTGCAAGAATGCACGACGGTGGCTAACATTCTGTTCTGAACTGGACTGGTCCATTTGCGAAACATGTCAAAGTGGCTTATAAGCGACAAAATTGAATCATAATCTGTGGATTATAAGCCACTTTTACCATTTGCCAAACATGCTCTTAAGTTTTTGCGTGGCAAATATGGGACTTAGATGGTGTTTGGAAATGCTTTTTGAAGCTTATTATTAGTTATGTTAGCTTTTAGTCGTTTTTTACTTTTATGATAAAAATATTATAAAAGTTGTCTGGTTAGTATAGTAATTTGTTTGGTCAAACCTAGCTTATTTTGGTGATCTTATAAGTTAGTTTTTCAAAAGCTAGGTATACTAGCTTTTTTAAAATGTGACTTATAAGCTAACTTATTGCGTATTTTACCAAACAAATGAGAAGACTAGCTTAAAAACTAGTTTGACCAAAAAATAAGCCGCCTCAAATACCCTCTTAGATCACCGTTTTTGAAACTTCTAACCGTTATCAAAGCATATGCTCACCGCAAAGGAACGGGAGAATTATATTTAAAGATAAGTTCTTTCATACAATTACACCTCTGTGGCAATGCTTTCGGCACAAATTTTCAACATCCAAGATTGAAGGCAATGCCTCAACTAATCAAATCAAATCAAAATTAGTCTAAACAAAAATTAAAATACCGAACTTTACTAAACCTAGATCGGATTCAGACCAAAGTAATTTATCGCGTTTGAATTCTGAACACAGACAGCACATCTTCAAGTGAAAAAGCCCAAACGAAAGGCTTGAATGGAGAATATTTTTCCTATGTTCTGCTCAAACAAGAAAAATAAAAACCTAAAACTAGACTGTCCTTTTCCTAAAAATAAAATAAAATGAGGTCTAGAAAAAGAAAAGCGACGGGGAAAGGCCACGACCGTTGCAGCTACCTAACTCGTGCTCAAAACATCCACAAACTGCCAACTACCTCGTCGCCTTCGGTCTGAATATAAAACCAACCAACATTCAACTCTCTCCCTCTCTCTCTCTCTTCCTGCTACGTGTACTCTTGTCAGTTGTCAGTTTCACCGATGGCCTGCCGCTTCAAGATTGAGCCAGCTGTGGAAGTCGAGGCGAGACATCGCCGCCGCGGGCGGTGCAGTCTGGGCCCGCGGACGCCGCGGCGCTCTGCGAGGAGCTGCGTCGGATATGCGGGTCCCACCAGAGAGAGGGATCGGAGGCTGAGATGTGGAGGGGCGTAGTGGAGAGGGGGCTGCTGAAGCCTAGCCACCCTCACCAGCTTCATCAGCTGGTTTACTACTCTGCGTACGCCAAATGGGATGTCTCAGCTCGAGGCCCACCTCCGTATTGGTTCCCTTCCAAGTAAAAAAAAAATCTTTTTTTTTTAATTTTAATGTTAGGGTCTACTTCACAATAAGAAAAATGACAGTTTGCTGTGGAACACTTCACAAAAAATTCTCTCATGAAATTCTTTGGCTTATGATTGATCGAAATTTCCTATTTCATGATGCCATTATTTGCTTGATAAACTGTGAATTTAATTCCCTTCCTGACTCAACTTATGGTTACTATAACATCCCAAAAATTATTACTTGGAATTTCCAGTCTTCCTATACTTTTAAATTTTTATTTTACTTCTTTTTTTCCAATCCCCATGGAATCGAGTTAAAGTTTATTCTTTATTCTTTACTCCACGTTTTATTTGGAAAAGGAGAAATTTTTAAAACCAACCATTTTTTAAATTTAATGGGCAAATTCGACCTATACGAAAAAATATTACCGAAACCGACCCTTTTCAGAAGAAAATGGTCGGTTATGCAGCGGAGGGGATTTTACGAAGTGCACGGGACTAGCAGTCCCGTGCATTTCGTGTTCAGTACACGAAGTGCACGGGACTGCTAGTCCCGTGCACTTGGTCTTCAACAGCCCACTCCCTCTCTGCCTAAAAGTCGGGACTAGCGTACACTTCGTTTACTGAACACGAAATGCACGGGACTGCTAGTCCCGTGCACTTCATGTGCACGTTTTTGTGCACTTTTTAGCTGCATTTCAGGTAGTCCCTGTGCATACATCCACACAAACTTCCTCTAACAAATCACATACTCATTTCACCACTGCATTTCATGTAGTCCCTGTGCATATATCCACACAAACTCCCACAAACAAATTACATACTCATTTCACCACATACTCATTTCAAATCAAACAAATCACATCACACCACAAACTCCCACTAACAAATCCAACATAATAACACTACAAACCCACTGAGAAATCCAACAAATCACACCATAGTATCGACTACAAATCCAAAAACCATGTCACATCCCTAAATAGTTTTGTAATGTACATAGCCTGTAGTTTACATACATCCAAGAACTCTCATCCTCCTCCTTTGTCTTCGTCGTCCTCCATACCGCCCTTCGACGAGTTCGTGATCCGGTTGCGTTTGTGGTTGTGACGGTCCAGTTCCATCATCAACACATTGGGAAGGTCCAGCTTCATCGTCATTTCTGTGTCGTCCTCGACTTTGTCGCTGTTGTCATGTGTATATGAATGGTGTTACCTCCCGTCCATCATGACGATCTTCGTGAGTTCGGTGTAAGGCTTGGTGAAGCCTCTACATTATGGCCTGATATATTGATACATGTTCATGTGCTTCGGGATTTCTACCTACGATAGATAGTTCAAAAACAAAATTTGATATTAAATTTGATATTAAAGAATGTAAATTTGAGATTTAATTCTATCGTACCTGCTCGAGCCAATTCCAAGCCACGGTTTGCAAGAGTTTAAACTTCATCTATTGCTGATATCTGCCCATTTTTTAACACATATTAGCAATATTGAGCAATACCAATAAAAATGGACTTAAATCAAAATATAAAAATACTTACTAATTCTCTTTCATCTATACCCCGGGACACATATCCTCTTTGTGACTCAACCGGTATTATGGTCGAATGAAATATCCATTTTTGGGTTATCCCCCAATACCAAGTGTAGTAATCTGATTCCCGAGGAGTTGGTTCAATTTGGTTGACAATACAAAAATGTCTATCATTCCATCTGTGTATAAAAGCTTGATGCACGATCATCCAGTTTATTTGTTGGCCTCCTTTCTTTGCCTTCCTCTCTATCTTTTCAACAAATTGCGGAACATGTTGTGCACGACCAAATTGTCGAAGCACGCGGTCCGGTACATGCATTTCTACTATCTCCAAACATATAAGAGGAACTCTAGCTCTCCATACAACTTAGTATTTTGTACATACAATTATACACATGTCAATAATCAATCAAATAGTAATTAAGTTTCTTTATTGAAGTATATAAAAATAAAAAAAAGTATATAAATTACCAATTAGTTACTATCTATTGTGTCTAGATGGACAACGAGGTCGAGTATGTCCTGGTTATTTGCAAAGACTATATTTTTTATGCTTGACAACTCCTTCTCGCCCTTGATCCATGGTTCCCCTAATTAGCACAGATCGTGGTCGACCTGCTTGTCTCCGGTACTAAGGTGGAATTATACGTGGTCCATTATATTCAGGCCAATACCGACTATCATCAGGCGGAATCAACATCAAATAGTTTAACGGTGTAGATACCGTCACAATCTTGTACCTGCCATTCGTTGTCGTTGAAACATCAAATAGTTTAACGGTGTAGATACCGTCACAATCTTGTACCTGCCATTCGTTGTCGTTGAATACGGTAATTTGACATGATCTTGTTGCCTCAATTCTTCTATGCAAAATACTCATTTTTTGGTGTGTAACGTGTTGTCCAGTCTATGCCATCACCACGCCTTTTGTTGAAGTATGTGTTTAGTCTATAGAACGTTCTCGCAACCAAAGATTGTATTGGCATAGCTCGTGCTCCTTTAAGAACGTCCTTAAAGCTCTCAGAGCAATTAGTCGTCATCATGCAAAACCGCACACCCTCATTCTTACATAATGCCCACCGATGCTCGCATTGAGGCTTCAAGTTATTTTCAATCCAATTATGTGAATCTAATGACAAAGACTTGATTTTCTTCCTGCAATGTTCATACACTAATGTGTCGGTTGCACACCCGGCTTGCCACAAGATTTTGCAAACTAATCTCACTGTGTTTTTTCTTAAAATTATCTCTTATATGACTTAAACAATATCGATGGTGATGTGGTGCACTAAAACCCTCATGTAACGTCCTTATAATTCCTTTCATCCTATCCGAGATAAAAGTAATTATTCTTGGCGCACGGACACTTGGAATCCACTTGTATATAAGTTTAAAAAACCACTCGGACACTTGGAATCCACTTGTATATAAGTTTAAAAAACCACTTCCAACTAGACGTATCCTCCACCTCCACAGTTGAAAATGCTAGAGGAAATAACCCGACATTTGCATCTGCACCGGTCGCTACAAGAAGCACGCCTTTATACTTTCCATATAAATGTGTACCATCAATGCTCAATAGCGGACAACAAAAAGTGAAGCCCTTAATAACAGGACCAAATGCCCAAAACACTTGAGTGAACCTCTTCATACCCGGTGCAATCTCTTCGGATAATATTTCGTATTCAGTACCTGGATTATTTCGCTTGATAGCTTCAAGATACTGTGGAAGTAATTCATATGATTTTTCCCAATCACCAAAAATTTTAGACAACGCTTTTCTCCTTACATCATATGCCTTATATTTAGATATCTTAATCCTCCGCATGTCATATACCCTCTGAAATATCTGACATGCATTCAGATCAAGTTCAGCTCTAACTTCAGGCATAATTAGCTTATATATATAAGAAGAAGATGCAGAATGCATTCAGATCAAGTTCAGCTCTAACTTCAGGCATAATTAGCTTATATATATAAGAAGAAGATGCAGAATAATCATCGACATCCACCGACGGGTTCTTCAGGCATAATTAGCTTATATATATAAGAAGAAGATGCAGAATAATCATCGACATCCACCGACGGGTTACAACATGTATGAAGTCCGCAATATCTAGATATTACATATTACAAATTGCCCATTTGATGATTTCTTCACGGCGGCATTTAGCAACCAATGACATTTTCTATTTCTGTCATCTTACTCATTTGCGTTCTCTATTTCAATCTTCTCGTTAAAGAAGCATTTCACATTGTAGTTTGTTGTATTAGTTTTTACCGGCTTGAATTTGACCCGATTCTTGATGGATCATTCTCGGATTGCAAAGATCAGTAGCTCCTTACTCTCAAATAGATCCCCTTTTTTAAAAGTAAAATCCTCATATCGTTGTAAATTTGGACCAACATCAACAAATCCAGCTTAAGAAGTATTTATCCAATCCTCATTATGAAACTCGTCGGGCAACGGATCTTCAGCTTCCACATAATTATTGTTTAACATTAAATTGCTCCATCCAACGGGCGTCATCATCGATTCCAGCTGCCACATGCATGCTATCAATTTACACGCTATCTTCTTCAATATGATCTGAATCATCATCTGTTTCATCTTCTATAATTGCTCCGACTGGTGGGTAACCCGTAACATGACCTAAAGCGTCGTTAAATATATTAGTTGATGTCCCACCGATAGAATACCCACTTAAATATTATGGTTGAAACCACGGCTCTTGACTTGGAGATGTCATAAAACCACTCGACTCGTTGTCTAAGTCAAGCATCCGAGAAAACTCTCCTTGAGATCGTAAAACTTGGGTAAATTCCTGAATCGGATACTTCTCAATAAACAACTCAATTGACGCTTGCTTCTCGACTAATTGTTTCATGTCATTTAATTCCTCATCGTCGGTAATCTCCACAACAATAGTTCTACTCTCATTTATTGGACAGTTGAAGAACACCCTAATTGCATATTCTTCTTTCTTAATTTTAGTAACTCTGTATATTTCCTTAGTCATTCCATCAAAATTACACGACTTAGATAGCATGAACATTTTCCTAGAACCTCCATCTATTTCCTTAGTCATTCCATCAAAATTACACGACTTAGATAGCATGAACATTTTCCTAGAACCTCCATCATACATAGGCAAATTATTCACTCCGACGCCGAGACTCCAATTGAAGAAACAAATAATGGGTATGGAGTTCGTCATCGAAACTGAAAATCAACCGTCCATCATACGCAAATAATCTATTAATAACTGAAAATATTATTCATCAAATTTATTACCTTAATCAATCCCAAATAATGGCTAAACCCTAATTATTATTCATCATATGTAAATAATTGCTAAATCCTAACTCCCAAATCATATTATTCATCCTATTACACAAAATAAAAACTAATCCTACCCAATTCTAGCAAAACTAACAGCAAAATTAACAGCCAAAACATTATTCACCCAATTCTAGCAAAATTTGATGAATATCCCTCTCAAAAATAATTGATAAACCCTCTCATATGTAAATAATTGCTAAACCCTAACTCCCAAATCACATTATTCACCAAATTCTAGCAAAATTTGATGAATATCCCTCTCAAAAATTAACTGCAAAATTAAAAAAAAATCACACCTGAGGATGTGGGGTCGGTGGGGATCGATGGGGTCGGCGGCGACAGGGTCGGCGGCTCGACGAGGTCGGCGGGCTAGGGGGGCAGCGGGGTAGGGCAGTGGTAACCACGAGGGAGGGAAAGGGGTTTTTTTTTTGGGGGGCTTCGGTCACGAGAGCGTCGGCGGGGGTCGACGGGGTCGGGGCGACTGCAAAATGGTGGGCTCGACGGGGTCGGCGGGCTGGGTAGGCGAGGACGGGGCTAGGGTTTTTTTGCGGGGCTACAGGTTTTTTTGCGGGGAGGGTGGTCACGAGGAGTTGCGGGGGTGGTCACGAGAGCGAATGAAAGAAAGGAGATGAGTCACGGGGGTAGCAAACTGCACGCGCACTAGTAGTCCCGTGTAGCTCGATAATAGAGTTGGTTGCAAAACCGACCCTTTTCAGTCGGTTTTGCTGATTTTTTTTCTCATGGGGTCGATTTTGCCCAATAAAATCGAAAAAAAGGTCTCTTTTAAAAATTTCTCCTTTGGAAAAATATAAATGCAGGCCAAATTATCTTTTGTAAATCTTTCCTCGAAAGTAATCTAATTTGTTTTCCAGGGTGCACTGCAAAGATACAAATCTTGGGCGAATAATGGAAGTTCATGGTCCAAAGGTTTTGGGATCACTATATCACGATCCCATTGAAAGCTTTGCTCTCTTCCAGAAATTCTCAGTTCAGCATCCTGAGGTGCCTCGCTATCTTCTTAAAACTTAAATGGCATGCATGTTCATTGAAACTGAGACTTGCTACTGGTTTCAGGTCTATTGGTCAATTGTCGTTAAAGAGCTCGCAGTTACATTTCATGATCCTCCAAAAACTATTTTAGATACTTCAGATGAATCTAAGAGCGGGGGAACTTGGTTTCCAGGAGCAGTCCTGAATATAGCTGAGTGTTGTCTGCTACCGAGCCATTCACCAAAAAGGACTGATGAGAGCGTCGCCATTGTTTGGAGGGATGAAGGTTTTGATGATTCCCCTGTTAACTATTTGACACTAAGGGAACTCCGTGAGCAAGTGATGTATGTGGCCTTTTGCAATTGCTTTGCCTATTCTCCATACTTATATTAGGAACTATATATTTTATGCTATAAATCAGTGACATGCTCGCAGAAAGCTTTGTCCTTCTAAATGGCAGATAATTTCTTTATTGAAGACTAACCAAGACTTTCCTCTAAAATGTTGCTCAGGATGGTTGCAAATGCTCTTGATGCTACATTTACAAAGGGAGATGCAATTGCTATAGATATGCCGATGACATATACTGCAGTTATCATATACTTAGCCCTTATTCTTGCCGGATATGTTGTTGTCTCAATAGCTGACAGCTTTGCTGCAAAGGAAATTGCCAGTCGTATGAGAATATCTGATGCAAAAGGAATATTTACTCAGGTGATGTTCCTCACAGGTCATATTTTATTTTCTTTTTGTTATTGCATAAAGAGCGGGTAGGAAATAGGACAAGATAAACAATTCCAGAAAATCTTCTTATTTGATGCAAAATAATAAACACGGCTCTTCAGGCTATGATATTCTAATAAAAATAAGAGCACTTCAAAACCTTATGCAAATGTATTTAACCTCTATTAGTCAAATATGGATTGAAGATGATGCTTCTGCTACAGTCTTATTGCTAAAAAATGACTAAAGACGCATCCGTTAAGCTAATGGATCTACATCTCGGGAAAATCCTGGAAATATCATTTGATAAAGATTTTTTTTTATAGTGCACGTTCGGTGCACAAATTTCATATAGATTTAATGGCACACGGCTCTGTCATGTGAAATAGAAGTGAGATAGTTAGGAAGAATGTTAAGATGAGCAGACAGATCATATAAGTTTTTCTATGTACAGTAAGAATATACAGTAGACTGAGCAAATATATTATCTCCAAGACTATGTGGTATCTACAAAATCAGCAATTAATTATTAGAACTATTCTATTGAGGAAATACATGATCTTCCCACTCTTTGGGATCTAGGTATTTATCCAGTACTGTTTTATTAGCCAAGAGGACAAATATCTTACTGTATGTTACCGAAAGAAAATCGCACTTGAAATACATTCTACAGAACTGTTATATAATAAAGACCACAGAATTCAGGAACCATGATGCAAGAGATATGGCTGAAACTAAATGCAAATATTCTTCATGCAATTTCATGCCTACCAGAAAAGTCCAGATGTAATTAGATTTTGTTTTATGCTTCAGGATTTTATTAGCAGAGGAGGGAGAAAGTTTCCTTTGTATAGGTAAGATTCCTTGATACTGTACGCTTGTATGTTCTTTCATCCAAGATTCACTAGACTAATTATCATGCTCAAAGTGCACATGTACCAAATAATGACTAATCATTGCCAAAGAACATTCCCTCATGAAAAACTATTCAAATGACATATATATGAACTTGAATATACATCATCTATTTTACATGATTCTATATGTAAACCGAATACAATGCTAAGCATTGTCCATTCATATGATTCATCTATCGTAAAGGTCTAGCTTCAGCATGAATAATCATATAACTAGCAAGGCATTAATGATACGGGTGTATCTTCTCTTCAGGAGCTTAGCGATCCTCATGGGAGCTTGAGGATAGGAGATTCTCATATCTTGGGAATAGGAGCATGGATGGAGCCAAAGAAGACGGTGAAAGAAGTCAACAGGAGCGAAACGCAAAAGAACAGGGTAAACTGGCAGATCTCTGGCCGGTCAACCGCAGCACACATGCCGGTCGACCGGAAAATCTGCACGATGCAGGGTTTGAGAAAACTCTCTGGCCGGTCGACCGGACCAAGTCTGACGGTCGACCGGATCGCGATTTCTGGGTTTCCTGTTTCGTTTTGGATTCTGTTTTGACAGAGATTCCTGATTCTTTTAGGCTTGTTTATTTACAAGATTGCCATCCACGTTCGCACATCTATAAATAGGATTGTTTTAGGGTTCTAAACAATGAGATCTCAGAGAGAAGTGATCAAGAGAAATTCTAATAATAGTATTAGGGTTTTAGAGAGAGAGTTGAGAGGTTGTTCTCGATTCTAGTGAGATTGTGAGGGAGAGATTGTAATCTTTTGTTCTTCATAATCTAGAGAAGGTATTTTCCTTCGCCTTATACTGAATTGTTCTTGTGTTTTGGTCATCCTCTTCTCAACCCACCTTTTGGTAATTCCGCGACCAAAGGGTGCTCGCACGGCGACTCGTATCAAGTTGGTATCAGAGCACTAGATCCGGTGAAGGGGCATCCTGTGTATGGTCCTTATTCGTTCCTCATACAAGAAGCTTGGCGGGATCCTTGTTTCATTGGAAGGAGTCCAGGATTTAAGGAATGAGAAGATGGCTGAAGGAGATAATTCAGCGAGAATTGATGCATTAGAGAAGCAGATCGAGACGATAGGGTCGACGCTCACAAAACTCGTCGGTCTCATCCAAGGAGGGAACGAAAAGGGGGAATCTTCTTCTAGGTCTAAGAAGAAACCTATAGAGTCCGGTGGAGAGAGCGAGCTTTCAGGCTCCGACGAGGAGGACGAGACCGTCAAGGCTGCACCGCATCAAGGGGGTAAGAATTCTTACCAGAATCTGAAGATTGATTTCAGAGTGGAGATTCCTATTTATGATGGGAGTGTTGATGTCGAGAGGCTTGATGACTGGATCGAGCGGATGGAGACGTATTTTACTCTTTATGGCTATTCGTCAAAAGAGAAGATTGTGTTCGCGACTTTGAAGCTTTCAGGACACGCGTTGACGTGGTGGAAATCCTATTGCAAACAGGAGAAGAAAGCGGCGTCGTGGAACAAGTTCAAGGAGCTACTTAGGAAACAGTTCTATCTGGTGGGATTCCTTGAGGAGCGTTGGTATAAGTGGTATGGCTTGCGCCAAAGGGTCAATCAAACCGTTCAAGAATACATTACGGAGTTCCAGCAGCAGGCGATGGTCCTTAACATTGCGACAGAGGAATATTCCGTGTTTATGAAGTATATGACGGGATTGAGCGATTACATCCGAAAGGAGATGAGGTTATTCACGGTCGAGACTATTGCAGATGCGAGCGTGAAGGCCATTGCCATTAAGGGCAAGCAAAAGAAGAGCAACGAAGCAAAGGGGGATGCAAAGCAAGTTGGAGGCAAGTCTAGTGGTTCTCAGTTTAAGGAGGAGAAGAAGAAGGGTGATCCAGGAAAAGCAGGGCTGATTTGTAGTCACTGCGAGAAGACAGGACACGAAGTTGATCGATGCTGGGAGAAGTATCCTCATCTCAAGTCAAGAGGGTTAAAGAAGAAGAAGGAGAAAAAGGCATACATGATAGCTCAAGGTCCGAAAGAAGTCCCGGGGATGACAGAGCCTAATAGCAGTCTCAATCTTATGACGGGGAAACAGGCCACAAAAGAGGACGACGACCCGAGAGAGCAGCTCTTTGTTCTTAAGTTGCAAGTGAAGACCAGTTTGGTTGATGCCATAGTTGATCCGGGCAGCGAGAAGAATTTGATATCCGAAGCCTTGGTTCAGAAGCTGGATCTGAAGATGGTCAAGCATCCGAAGCCCTATCCATTAGGATGGATTCAGAAGGAGGAGAAGCTAAGTGTAGTTGATCAATGCACTGTAAGATTTGCGTTCCATGAGTCGTATATTGACGATGTCACATGCGACGTAGTTCCATTGGATGTTTGTCAGATTATACTGGGCAATCCGTACTTATGAGATAGATATGCGATCTACGAGAGGCGGGCTCAGAAATATACATTCACCAAGGGTGGTGAAAAGTTCATATTTCGTTCGGCATCTCTTCCGAGGGAGACAAGCTTGGGAACGGTGACGCGAGCGAAGAGGTTAGTGAATGCAAGCAAGAAATTTGTCTCGCTGTGCATTAGACTTTCAGAAAAGCCATCGATTGAGGATTGCAACTTGGAGTGAGAAGTGACTACGACGAGACGCGGGATGAATGAGTTATTTCCGATCGGACGTCGAGATCAGATTCCTAGCAAGGCCAGGTGGTTCAGAAAAGGGGGAGGGGCTCGCGAGTTCCCTCAGTTTCAGTTCTAACTTGAACGGGACTTCAAGTTCCTAAAGGGGGGACCCATGATACGGGTGTATCTTCTCTTCAGGAGCTTAGCGATCCTCATGGGAGCTTGAGGATAGGAGATTCTCATATCTTGGGAATAGGAGCATGGATGGAGCCAAAGAAGACGGTGAAAGAAGTCAACAGGAACGAAACGTAAAAGAACAGGGTAAACTGGCAGATCTCTGGCCGGTCGACCGCAGCACACATGCCGGTCGACCGGAAAACCTGCACGATGCAGGGTTTGAGAAAACTCTCTGGCCGGTCGACCGGACCAAGTCTGGCGGTCGACCGGATCGCGATTTCTGGGTTTCCTGTTTCGTTTTGGATTCTGTTTTGACAGGGATTCCTGATTCTTTTGGGCTTGTTTATTTACAAGATTGCCATCCACGTTTGCACATCTATAAATAGGATTGTTTTAGGGTTCTAAACAATGAGATCTCAGAGAGAAGTGATCAAGAGAAATTCTAATAATTGTATTAGGGTTTTAGAGAGAGTTGAGAGGTTGTTCTCGATTCTAGTTGAGATTGTGAGGGAGAGATTGTAATCTTTTGTTCTTCATAATCTAGAGAAGGTATTTTCCTTCGCCTTATACTGAATTGTTCTTGTGTTTTGGTCATCCTCTTCTCAACCCACCTTTTGGTAATTCCGCGACCAAAGGGTGCTCGCACGGCGACTCGTATCAATTAATATCAAGTAGTTAGCCTTCTAAGTTCTCTGCATTCTATTTCATCATAATAAAACGGGTGCTTAAAATGAACAATTTTCAGAATTCAGATATAGTGACATATGGTGCACATCTATATATATCTAATCTACATGAAGATGCTCGCATGCATATCATCATCATTTAGTTTAAGCAGTTAAGCACTATACACCAAATTTATGGGGGAATTCCTGATGGTCAGCATGCATCCAGAATCAAGGATGATTATTTTTACCTTTACAAATGCATCTATCTGTGAATACTCAGTGGTCTTGGTATCCTCAGCTTACAATGTTCACCTCTTCTAATGCTGCAAATTACCTGATAATAATTTCAAATTTATGTTCATTTATATGGATTGGAAGCAATCCAATCATTGCATTTATTGTCTTATGTTTTTCTTATATTATTTGTTCATTGCAGTCGAGTTATAGAGGGATGTCAGTGCAAAGCTATTGTTGTTCCTGTCCTGGGCAGTAGTGTGGGAGTTACTCTAAGGAATCATGATATGTCGTGGAAAGACTTCATATCATGTGCAGACGGCATTCCAAGGTATGCCAATATGGCACTTCAATCTTTAGTGTCAATATGGCAATTTAACTCAGCTATAATAAATCTGACATTTTACAAGGGTAGATACCGTCATAGCAAATGGCCCCACAATAGTATTTGCGTATGTAAATTTTTGCAAATACTTCCATGTACGAATCTTTGCAATTCCACTATCTTTTCAATGTGGAGTAAAGTGCCAACATCTTCAAGTTTCCAGGTGCATGTTCTTTCAAACTAGGAGCTTGATTAGCTGAAAGACAACCAACTAACTTTGATCTATGCCATATACCATTTTAGTGTAACTGTACATATGTCCTGGCACAAATGGCATACACTGTAAACAACTTTTATTGCATGCAACTAGGTCAAACACGGGGAGGGAAGGATGTAGGATCGAATCCTGGAATAAAGTTCCAACAGAATGCACCTATTTCCTAAAGGAAAAAAAAAATATTCTTTTAGATTGTTTATGAGATATTATGTTCTAGAGCCACTAATATTGTAGTTTTTCCTGTATTCTGTACATTTTCTCGGACGGATTTTGTTTAAGAGTATCAATTTACAGTGTTATTCTAAACACATGAACTTTAAAGGCTTCTGATGGCAGGCCATGCAACTATTCTCCTGTTTATCAACAGACGGACGCTGTGACTAATATACTCTTCTCTTCAGGAACCACAGGTAGGAAAAACTTTCACCTTCAATGCCTCATACATAGTTTGACAAATTCATCTCTATTTTTATGCTCGTTACAGGAGATCCGAAAGCTATTCCTTGGACGCAGCTCTCTCCAATAAGATGTGCAGCTGATTCATGGGCACATATTGATATCCAAGCAGGAGATGTTACCTGCTGGCCTACGAATCTGGGGTGGGTGATGGGCCCAATTTTGTTGTATTCTTGCTTTCTAAATGGTTCTACTTTGGCTCTCTTTCACGGCTCTCCTCTAGGTCGCAGCTTTGGCAAGTTTGTTCAGGTACTATCTTTCAGAACTTTGTGTTGATTCAGGTGGTAAATTTCGCAAAACTCCTGAACTTCGGGGGCTTTGTACTAAACCTCCCTGAACTATTGGAAATTCTGATAATCGGCATTAACAGCCAGAATAATAATTGCAAAATTGTCTACGTGTGGGAGTAAATGTGTTAT
>NC_033798.1:98190254-98217793 GCF_001876935.1 Asparagus officinalis | reverse complement strand
GGGTGTATAAAATCCCTTAAGGTTCAGGGGGATTTTGTTTAATTTACCATTAATTTCATTAGGCATATGTCATTTACCTTTCGTGGTAATGAGCAAGAATGCTTCCTGCTTCTTCTCAGGATGCAGCTGTGACCGTGTTAGGTACAGTGCCAAGTCTAGTGAAAACCTGGAAGAGTAGCAATTGTATGGAAGGGCTTGATTGGACAAAGATTAGGTATATTGGAACATGAATTATCTGCTCACAAATTGTTTCCCTCCGAAACTTCGGTAGTTAAAAGTTTAAACTTCTTGCAGAACATTTGCTTCTAGTGGAGAAGCTTCTAATGTTGATGATGACCTATGGCTTTCTTCAAGAGCATTTTATAGACCTATTATTGAAATCTGTGGAGGGACTGAGCTTGCTGCTTCATACTTACAAGGAAGTGCTTTACAACCACAAGCTTTTGGAGCATTCAGCACACCGACAATGTCGACAGGCTTCGTAATTTTCGATGATGAAGGAATTCCTTATGTGAGTTTCGAAAATTTTGTTTCTGGTTCAAACCCTTCTTTTGGACTTTAACTGGTTTTACTTTAGTTTTCACAAATGCATGGCAGTTGGATAATCAACCTTGTATTGGAGAAGTGGGTTTGTTTCCTTTATTCATGGGTGCAAGTGATAGATTGCTCAATGCTGATCACAAAAAGGTCTACTTCGATGGAATGCCAGTTTATAGAGGAATGGTACTTATGAAATTCCCTTTCTCTATTTGAGTTCATGCCCTATTTATTTAGTAATTACAAAGTGATTTCATTTTTAATAAGCATAGATATGCTGGCTTATTGTCTTTATTTATTTTTGTTAGGGAATTGAATGTTAGTTTCCTTCTAACTAATAGGCACAAGGATTCAAGTTGTCTTGATACGCTAGTACACTCCATGTATCTTGATACTGTTAAGTATCGGATCGTCATTTCTAACTCTATAATTTCTCTCAGGCAGTTGAATTCTTTCCTAGAAAAATAGGAATTTAGTTCTTTATCATGCAAAAACAAGCGCTTGATTAGTTTTATTTACCTGGAACATCAAACACCTGGACATTTTGGATATATGTCCAAGATAGGTTGACCAAGTATTTCCTGCTGTCATTAATGAAAACATAGTTATGCTGGCATCAGATAATTCTAAATCAAAAAAGAGTGTACTGTGTTTTATGAGCTCTACAGTCGTTTCTAACTATATATTTCCATCTTTGACTAGCCAGCAAACCTAAGTTCAATGATATTTAAAAAAAAACAAAAATCTGCAATCGTAATTCTAAACCATGATTTCCATTATAACTTGGAAATGCAGCAGAATACACGCGTTTGAGAGAAATTTCAATAACCAAGTTTATTGACATTTCTCCTTGCAGAAACTCAGACGACACGGAGATATAATCCGACGAACAGTAGGTGGCTACTACATCGTACAGGGTAGAGCGGATGATACCATGAATCTAGGAGGCATCAAGGTCAACTCTCCATCCATTTTTATGCATGTCGAAAAACCTGTAACATAGGGACAAGTTCAGTGGAGATTGAACGAGTATGCAATAGAGCTGATGAGAGAGTATTGGAGACTGCTGCAATAGGCGTTAGGTTCAAAATTGGAGGACCAGAACAGTTGGCAGTGCTGGTGGTCTTAAAACCCGGACCGTCAAATTGTAAACCAGATCTTTTGAAGGCAAAATTTCAGAATGCTATTCAGAAAGATCTCAACCCTTTGTTCAAGGTATCATGCAAGGAAAGAAAGAAAAAAGAAAAAAAGAAAACACACGCATATGTAAATGATGCTGATCTTGTACTGAAGGAGTTATTAATTTGATTTCCTTATTTTTATGGTTATAGGTGAGCTTAGTGAAAATTGTGCCTGAATTTCCTCGAACAGCTTCCAACAAATTGCTGCGCAGAGTTCTAAGGGATCAATTGAAGCAAGAATTTTCAACTAGCAGCAAACTATGATTCCACTGCAAAGTCTTTTGATGGATGTATTCTGATGGCTAGTGGTGTTATCGTTATAGATACAGCCATACAGTCACCATGAGCTGAATGAGATTTAGAATGAAAAGCTATCGTGCTTGCAGTAAAATTACAGAGACATTGGGAACAAAGAGCCCTCAAAATTGTGTAATAAGATCCAGGCAAATAAGATATCATGGTCACAGTACTTGCAATTCCGCATAATTATTGTATTATCTTCAAGTTCTAATTTTCAGTGAGTCGGACAACATCATGCCTCGCTTGGCATGCAATGGAAAGTAGAAGTACATAAAAAACCGCAAGCTCCCATGAGGAAATCCTACAAAAAGCTCACCTCATCTCAAAATTTATTTTCCAAATATCTCTATCCATAATCCCCAGTTTGACACTACCACCTGAAAGTTCCCTCAAATAGAGGGGGAAAAAACGTTCATCATTCAGAAAACAATAGATGAACTTAACAACTATTGTTTATAAATATACCAGCTCTAGGCCGATCGTCCTTTTCCATCAAGGAAAAAAATCAGAACCAACAAAAGGACACACGTAATACAAACAGGATCAAGCAATTGACCTATTTAGATTAGCAAAAAGCTTGTCCATCTCCAGAAGATCAGAGAAGAAACTGCTTTACAGATAATTAAAGAACAAGAGAGCAGCAGCCAACGACCGACTGTTGGAGACATTTAAAGGGATATTGATTCTCTGAAACTGGTATGGAAGCCTGCATATAGAGTGCAAACAATCCTAAGTTCCCAAAACCAAACTAAGACACTAAATTATTCACATTACTCCCGATTCATATGACATTATAAAAGCATGAAGATTTAAAAGAACATCAGGTGAAAATTCAGGGCACCTTCCAGATGTTTCTCCATCACTGACTATATGAAAGGAGACAACCATCTCATCTCTGAACCATTTCCGTTGGACAAATAATAGATCTTTTTCCATTTATCTTCTGTAAAACTCTCCTGTCGTATGAGTTTTTGCCTGTGGAAAAATAAAATGTCAAGTTGCAGAGAAAAGCAGCAATAAACACAGTAAAGTAAATATATGTCAGCTACAATAGTTTTCTTTCCAGTGCAACAAAATACATCACCGGAAAGTTACTGTTTCAATTAAGGTAAAGAAGAAAACAAGACAGTTACACAGGATATTTAATAGAGTGATTCGTAACTATAAAAAAACTACTCCATCTCCTAAGACAAATTGAGCTCCAATGCTTTAGACTGCTCACGGCCTTGAGGTTACAGCCAAAATTAAATATCCAAATATCAAAACTGCAAAGCAGGTTTTAGTCAAGTTGCGAATTCATTCTACTTTCTTCCATTATAGTTTTAATGTGTGTCGTAGACTACTAACCAAATTTCGATAATGTACTTGATCTAATGTACTGGAAACTTGTGCCAAGGGGGGAAAAGATATGATGAGGTCAGGATTGATGACTAAATGAGTTCTGGTTGTGAAGAGCTAGGCAGAATGAAACAGTCGTATCATGCATAAATAAGTAGCTTGATAGTTGGAAGAGAGAAAAAAAAAACCATAACATTGAAGAGATAATGAGTTAACCTTATAGCTAATCTTCACTCTCAAACCTTGAAAATATCCTGAGAGCCAACAAGGCAAAAACCAAGGATCATACCCAGAAAATTGAAGGATGGATCTCCATACGACAGACTCGATATTTCAAGCTATGAGTTAAACCTGTTCAATGATGATTATGCTAATTGCCTGAGTGAGATCTGCTTCCACTGCAGTCTACCTTTAAGCATGCCTCACTAGTTTACATCAATTACTACTCTGGTTAACAAGAGTGACATTGAACATAATAGTAGGGTCAGAGCAAAAACGTGCGCGCACACACACAAACACGCACGCACGCACGCACAGATACATGAGCATTCATACCAAACATTTCAATTTGAAGAATGTAATGGAAGTAGCATCAAACAAGATAAACCCTAGTCACCTTAGCTCAAACGAGTAACAAGAAAAGCCTTTTAATCAAAGAAAGAGCCCATGTCTGTCATGTTCGCCGTAAACTATAAATAACATTAATCCAGAAGCAAAACACAATTTATCCCATCTCTGATAATGTCACCAATATTAGCTACTTATAAGAGATGAAAAGTACAAAATTAAGTATAGTCAAGTTGCAAAAGTAAAGCGTAAGTTCTTCTCTGTCTATGGGCTTGATACTGCTACAGAAATAATAAGTCCTCAGTGCTTTCCAGGAGTTCTCTATAAAGGACTTATCTACTACTCACACTACAAATATTTGGAGCTGTTATACAGGCAAATGCTCATTGAAAAGTATCTGAAATTGGTTTTTAAGATAAACTTGAATAGATTTCCTGTCGAGTATAAAAAATGGATAACCACAAGAGAATATGTAAGTATGTCAGTTTCCTGGTTAGACAACCAGATCAAAAAGGCAAGAAGAGAATAGATAAAACTAATCCAAATGCCTCTCCATAACACAGCTCCTCCATTATTTGGATTCTCTCCTATTTGGCACATGGCGCCTAAAGTAGATCCTAAAAGGGTAACTAGAAAAATAAGCACTTTTATTTCTTTAAAAAATTCTTAAGCAATTAAAAAAGGGACTGTTTTTCTTCTTCTTCTTTTTCCCTTTTCTAAACAAGCTTAAAGTACCTATCTGACAATGATATCTGACGTTTGAGCTTTCACGAATAGTATGAGTTTGCAGCTGCTCTGAAGATGCCGATCCAGTAGCAATTAATGCATCATAGTTAACGCCTTTGAAAGGCAATAGATACCACAAAAAAAATCTTGGCACAACATGTGATAGGAGGAAAGAGGCAACTACAGGTATTGGAGCTTTAAATAACACTAAAATAATATGCTAATATTTATTTCTATCGAACATCTTATTGGCTACTTAACTAATAAAGTACTGGTTCCCACCATTCTCAGTCTTCTTATCATACTCTCTTCAACCCATGGAGTTTCCACTCACCACGCCCAACACTTAAACTATCAAGGATGACAACAAAACCTGCTAGATCAACATAGTACCTTGTGTGCACATATAGTAGGTTGGTGAATAAACATACCCTACTTTCGTATCTTTTATGTTTTCCATTTTCTTTTTCCATAATCCCTTAACCACACATATAAGCAGCTGCATAGACGCATATGCATAAACACATGAATTCAAACATAAGAAATCACAAATGAGAAAAGGGAAATACTAGATACTTCCCCAGATTGTAAATGGATGAAGATACCTCAGATAGTAGTGGCAAACTGTGGCAGCCTCATCCAAAGTATAACGAGGAAACATGACACGAGCATCTTTGGGAACATCTGGAAGTTCTTGACGTAGCTTGCCCACGGCTGTTGAATGGGAGAAGGCTCCAACCATCATGTCATCATGCATCATAGATCTGAAAGCATTGACCTGTTGGGAAGAAGAAACAAATTGCAACTGTCATATATGCAGACACAAATAAGTGTTTGTTTCTAAAAAAGAACAGATTGTAGCATGGTTACAATATCACAGATAAATGAACTGAATAGTAAAAATGGACTTTTTGCTGCTATAGGAGGGAAGTTTCCTTCTCAGAGACATGGGTATAATACATGCAGCATAACATAAGATTTTACAGCTGCTTAAGAAGAAAACAGTATGTACATTTGTATATGATAATTCGAATTGTTCGTTCTCATCTACAAATTATCAACTCATACAGAGAGAGAATTTCATAGGCTAGAACTTTCTGATTTATGTATATCATAATCTCATAATGAATGGTTCGCAACGGTTTTGCAAACCAATTATCTTTTATTGTTGTAGGATAAAAATTTCAAATCTTGCAATTTTTTATTCAAATGGATTTTAAAATGTGTATAGTGAGCAATCTGGCTTGCCACATATGAATCTCTGCACGCATGCACGCACACAGATGTGCGTGTGTGCGTGTGCATCCCTGTATGCCAAAAATTTAGATACTTCCAATTTATATTACTCCTGTATTCAAGTAACACTACATAGCACTGTGAAGCCAAGTTCCCACAAGAAATCACCTCAGGCATACTACATCAAGACCTTGAAAATGTGATTTAGTTGGGATCTTTTTCCTTTAGTTTAAGCCACAAATAAATGCAATCCCATATAGCACACCTTGCATTGTACTCCTTAATTAGAAACTTTTTCACTGTCATAGTGAAACTTGCAAAGGTGTTCCTTACTGCCTTGCCTAATCTGCATTTAACCCATAACACAAGAAAGAAGGAAGATAAGGAAAAGTCTATTGCAGTTAGATGCAGGATTGATCAAGGACCAACATATCAAGGAGTCAATAAAAATCCTTTGTAGATTAGTTTGTGGACCTTTCTTAGTTTTCACATAAACCATATCAACTATTTAAACAGTATAAATAACAAAACAATACTTTCAAATTTAAGTGCACCATGTGTACATCCATTCATATCTTGCTCTCCAAGTATCATTTCGAAGTATTTAACTATCAGAACAGAAAGCAACTAAAAAAGTTTAAAAAATCAATAGCTAATATTATAAATTTATTATCTATATGCCTTCCAAATGAAATCGGAAAACCTTGAACCAAATCGGAATTATTGCTGACAATCTGTTCATGAAACAGATCCTAACTACACAATATATTATGCTGATAAATATTTGTAAATAACACCCTTCAAGCAATTGATTAGAATAACTAGATTACTTCATAACCATGTCTTCAACTAAGAGATTAATACATTTTAGTATCAGCTGATAGCCTGATAGCACCCATGCAGTGAGAAATAAAAAATTCTCTTACAAGAGCGAATCAATTAAAATTAGTGAAATCCTAGACTGTTTCAATAGCTCAGAAATTAGAACAGATAGCCCATGGAATAAAATTCTTGTGATGCTGAAAACTATGCAATATTTACAGAAACATACAAACTGTCACTAACCGTGGCGAGTTCCTTAGCATGAATTGGTCGGCAAGATCGTACAGTTACAGGTTCCCCATAGTCGCTGAATGTAAACCAGTTATTATACTGGAAAAAGAAGAAAAAAGAAGGAAAATGGAAAAAAAAAATTAGTTTGTGGATGCAGTGTTATATTAGATGAGACCTAGCTGTATAAGAAACTGGAGTCTGGATCATTGAAAACTTTTAACATGCCTGATCAATTGCAAACAGCACAGGAATATCTTTCACCAATGATAATTCCTTCCTCAAACGAACCAAGACCCCAACTGAAGCATGAGAGTAGGTAATGCCAGTTTGAACAAGCTCAAATAACATGGATCCTTCAGGCATTGCCATGGAATCAACCCCTTTCATCATTCCAACACCGGCACCTTCTCCCAAGGGAATAGGCTCAGAAATTTGACAAGGTAATTGTTGTAAGCGAGACTTGTTGAATTCCAGAAAATCCTAAATTTCAACACCAATATTGGAAACAACAGCTTAGAATCAGGGCTTTCTCTAGAAATACAGACCACCAAACAGGACATTCAAGATTCATATCACTATGCTATGTGGAAAAAGATGCCCAGATAAGAGAAAGGAAAAGCCAGCTTATATGCTGAATATGAAAAGAAAAGAAAAGAATGCAACAGATACGTCCACTTTTATCGACATTACAAAAATTTTTACAGTAAAAATAAAATTATGATTTAATACGACTTTAGAGTTCAGAAATCCTATCTGAAAAGTATCTCATTGTTACCTGATATGGTTATGATCCTCCTAAAGACAACTCTGCCTTCATCAATCTAATAATTAAAAGCATTTCTACCAGCATCCATTCGAAGTCCGTGCAACAAAACCATAAATTGAGAGATGTCAAAATGCCCTCATATGGAAACTTAGAAAAATGGAACCTTGCAGGTGATTTAAAAATTCCCTTTCCTCAAAGTTTATGTAGTTGCAAGTCTAACGAGAAAACCTAAGAATGGTCCACCTCTAGCATCCTAATTTAAACTTAACATGGGGTGACAGTAGATTTTCTCACGCATTGGAAGAAATGTATGGTGATGTGATCGATACTCAATTCATGAGTCTTATTATCAGGGCTCTTGCATTCATGGAATGTTCAATTACTTATCTCAAGCAAAAGAGGAAGACATATTAAACAAAAGATCTGCTTTAATAACTCCATAGGAAAAACAATACAACTGAACAAGACTGGTCATTCTTTCATCACAAATATTCAAATTTTCAACCTGAAGGGTCTTCGCAGCCTGTACAGGAGTATCCCAAAGATCAGTCACTGGATTTCTATAAAAGAATCCTCCATGGGTCCAATCTCTACCTTTTGGAACATAAAAGACCAGCCAGCCTTCACTACGAGCCCAGTGAACGAGCATAGCAAGAGCAATGCTTTTCCCACAGCTGACAGGACCGTCCAAAACTATTTGCTTCTTAACATTTAGACCTGCACAAATATATCAAGCCACATAAGTAATGGCTTATAAGTACAAATTAGCACTGGTTTCATGGGTTATCTATCATCAAATGCTTTGATTGCCAATTTCCACAGGACAATATTATTGTAGTATTAAATCTATAAGTTGAGTATCCACACCATGCTTTATCCAAATTACTGTAGGATGAACGTGAGATTGCAATTCACAAACATCAACACTCAGCTAGCAAATTCAAACACCAAGTACACATTATAATAAAATCAAAAGACTCACTTTTACCCCCAGCTCGAAGAGTAGGGTCCACAATCCTACGAAAATTATCCCTGAGATCAAGAAAGCTCTGCCTAATCATAACAGCACACCGCCTCGTCTCCTCGAACTCCTTCATCATTCCCGGTGGCAGCCCCTCTGGCAACATACTCTTCCACTCCTCCAAACTAACCAACAAATCCCAACAAAATCATCAAAAAAGGGGGGGAAATCCCAAAATGTCACAACATCGCACCTGTTTCTTTACTGTTTGGATTTGTATAGTTTACCTGAAATCAATGTAAGTGCCAGCGTTCTTGTGAGTAAGAGAAGCGAAGGAATCAGAGAAAGTGAACAAAGGCCGGCCATTGGGCCCCACGTCGAGAGAGGGATCGTACGTCGGCGGAAGAGGGTCACGTGCAAGCTCGAACTCGTCATCTATGCCGTCGGCGAAGGGTTCGCCGGAGGCGGAAGAGGAGAGGGGGTCATCGAAGCAGGAGAGCGGCGGCTCATCGGACGGCGGATGTCGTCTCATCTTTACCCTTTTGTTGTTGCGTGTGGGTGCGTGCGCGGCTGGCATCGTGGTCTTGCCTTTGCGATTTGGCTGTTTTCGAGGCGAAGTGGCGGTTGAGGAGAAGGGATGAGGAGAGAGGAGGATGGTCGGCGACAGCGTCGCCTACGTGCGGCGGTGGGGCGGCAAAGGCGACGGGTTCTGGCCGGAGGCCGTGCGGCGGATCGGAGTAAGGATCGCCGAGCATAGCCCGCGTCCTTACGGCCGTAGGGCTTAGCTATAGAGGGAGAAATGGGCACAAAAGCGAAATTGAGCCGGGGCTTCAGTTTAGATCCTTTAAGAACTGGGCCGGACTGGGCCGCTCAGGCTTGAAGTATATCGTTGATTCCTTGTAAATCAATATTTACTCACAAAAAAAAATATTTTAAGTTCATGAAACTCGATATGAACATAAAACAATCATGAAGTTCTCAGTTTTCTCACATTCTTTTTGATATGGTTTTCTTTTTTTTTAATGGTCCCATTATATGCACTAGATTTCTCATTTTAGTTTGCACTAGATTTCTCATTTTAGTTTCGAACACGCCCTCGAACTATATCATATCATATCATATCATATCTCATATCATATCATATCATATCATATCATACTCCCTATAAAAGAGGGAGTTGTGGAAAAACTTTCTAAGGACTATATTACCCCTATTCTCTTTTGATATTACATTCTAATACTAACTAAACTTAATTAATTATCATTGTTAATTAATTATATTATATGTCACTTTAAGTTTGCATAATTTTAAGTTTGCATAATTTGGTCTTTAGAACTTCCAACGTTATTATAAAACTCTACATCATATTAATTATTAGTAATGTATAATAATATATTAATAGATAATTGCATGTCAATAAAGTAGTTATGGAAATAATAGAAAACATAGAATTCTCCTAAAATTATACCACGAAACTCATATAGGAAAATTACATAGAGCATTCTTATATTTAGGTAACAAGACAGAAGGTACAATCATTAAATTTTAGAAAACATTAGGACATTTAAGCGCATCAAGATACATTATCTAAAATTTTTAAAAAAAAGTGTAGCAAGATACAAGTGGAGGTATATAAATATAAATTTGGTAAACTACAAGGTATTTAAGTTCAGTTAAGCCTAGAAAAGATTTGAAACATTTGTTATCTATAAACGATAGTATATGTTCTTATTGACAAATAATATTTATCACACAATATGAGGCCAGATGCTTAGCTTATATTTATATAGTAGAGGAGATGTGGAAAAATTAAAGCATCATATTTTGAATGAGTCTCAAGATTTTGAATTATTTCTTGAAATTATATACTTCGCTTAGAAAACTTTAGAAGAGACTTTTGAAGGATTACTACAAAGTGTTTGGCATCAAATAAATATTGAAAAACTAAATTCCATGATATCGGGTAGCAAAAATTAGGGATATGTATGTAAGACTGGGTGTCATATGAGTAAATATTCATACATAACATGACATTGTAATATATAATCTAACTTATTTATGAAGTTTAAACATAAGAATTTGCATCAAGATATATGTTTAAGATTTGGGGGAGCCTAGAGTGGAGATATTTGTGAGGAGAATTGTGGCCTTTGTGGGTTTTACAGGTTCTAATTTTATTTCCCAAACACGATCCAAACCCCAGCCCAAATTAAAAAATGTCATGATTTTCTCGATATCTTCAAAGGGATATATCGGCCATATTTTTTATAACGGTTGATTTATCAAAAAAGTCAACAAACAAAAGAAAATAATATAAAATATTAGCAAGATAAATTCTTTAACCCGATATATTGGCCGATATAGCAATATATTGGTCAATATTTAATAGATTGCCTATAAGAGCAAATATGTAAAGTTTATTTAGATATTAGTTCCTTGATTTTAAATATCTAATGATTCTATGTTATTCCCACAAATTTTTAAAATTGCTCATAATTTTAAGGACTAATATTAAATTATTAAAATTTTGAGGGACAAATTATAAATAAGCCATATTAAAAGAATTGTTAATTTTTAAAAAACCCTCTCAACTATGGGGATTGTCTTAAAAAAACCCACTCAACTGATTCAATTTGACAAAACCCCCTCATTATGTGAGGTGTTATAAATAACCCTTTCAATTTTGGTGCAATTTTAGAAAATATCTCTCAACTATAGCGTATCTCATAAAAACTCCCCTAATCTTTTACACTTCTATCAACAAACCCCCTTAACATAGTTACTTCGATATATGATTTGGAAAAAATACCCTCTTGAAGAAAGCAATTTTAGTTAAATAGAAACCATCAACCGACAATAAAAGGATCACAACCAATTTACAATTTTTTTCCTCTATATCACCTCTTTTATCTGGCAAAAGACAAGGTAATTCTTTTATGATTGATTGATATTTTGGTCTTTCCAAGTCAAGTACTTGTCACATAATAGATAAGATTTTATGATGTTAGTTTTGAGAGGTTAGGTTTAAGTGAGAAAAGTTCACTGAGGTTAAATCAAAATTTTTTAAGTTGAGATAGATTATATACAAAACTTGGCAGAGATTTACTCAACTTAAATAGTTTTCCCCGGGGGGAGGGGGGGTAGGGTTGTCATGCTCTTCATAGTTGAGGGGGAGTTTTCTAAAACTCAAAACTTGGCAGAGATTTACTCAACTTAAATAGTTTTCCCCGGGGGGAGGGGGGGTTAGGGTTGTCATGCTCTCCATAGTTGAGGGGGAGTTTTCTAAAACTAACTCTTAAACAAAAGCACAACTTAAGGCACATGTGATATCAATTTTATAAGAGTGGAGTTTATAGCAAGTCTATCACTCAATGAATTAGTTTGGGTTACCTGTCATTAAATTTATCCTACACATCATCAACTCTAAAAATCTTTTGCTATAAGAATCTCTAAGAGAAATTTAATATTTATTTAGGATGGGTATATGATCGTTCTGATTCCCCTTGTCTTTCATAATTTGTAATAAATTATTTGACAAAGTATATTAAGTTGTCATTTTATATTGCTCATATTCTTATAAGTTTTTGAAGCTCATAGCTTGGATATAACTATTATTGCAAATATTGTATTCTTCTAACTCCTTAAGCTAAATTTTTGAATGTTGTTTGACATTGGATAGATATAAATTATTTTATTAAAATTCAATCAATATGAGTGCATAATATGTACAAATCATTCTCAGACTATATTTTATAATTTTTTGAAACCAGAGAGTAATCATTTTGATAGATCAATTAGTATTTGGGAAGATATAAAAACAACATCAGATTTTGGAATTGATCACATAATTTATATTTTCTTTATTGATTGAATTTGCATATTCTAACTTAGAAAATTTTAGGAAAAAATTCTTGAATATTTATAATACTCGATCGCCAGATAAACAACAAGTGAAAGTAAACAACAGGTGAAAGTGGTTTTTTTTATAACTGAACAAAATCCTTAATGACTAGATAAAACCTACCATTTTCCTTAATGAACTCAAGAATTTATTTTTTTATTAATAATAATAGGTTTTTCCATATTGGTCCATTACATCATTAATATTTTGAAACTATACATTGAAATTACTATTTAATCTTAAATTATTAATATTTTAAGGCTTTAAACATCACTATTTTTCTGGAACACAAAATGTTAAAGTCACACATGAAAATATCCAAAAAAATTTAATATATTATAATAATTATAAAGTTTTTTATAACCATGTTATAGTAAATAAATAAACGTAAAGTAAATAATTATAATATTTGACTACGTGTAGGCACGTACCACGTGCAGTGCACGTGCATTCTACTTAGTCATACTCCCTTTAAAAGCATAAATTCGGGAAAATCTTTTCATGGTCAATATTACCCTTCATTATTTTGAATATTTATTTATATCTTAAATCTATCCTAATTATAATTATATCATATCCCAATCTTACGTGAACTATCTATAGCTCAACAATTTAAAAAATATTAATAAAATATATAAAATAGCTTTACGGTATTAGTTTGTTAAGATAAAGAAATTATATGTAGCTAATATACCATAATACATGAAGTATTGCAAAAAAACCTAAAAGTTTTAAAATTACACAATACCCTGAAAAGTTTAAAATTATAAAAAATATCCTAACATTTCAA
The DNA here is from genome assembly GCF_001876935.1 of Asparagus officinalis. Taxonomy (NCBI): domain Eukaryota; kingdom Viridiplantae; phylum Streptophyta; class Magnoliopsida; order Asparagales; family Asparagaceae; genus Asparagus; species Asparagus officinalis. The sequence goes on along the minus strand of NC_033798.1, from coordinate 98,204,437 downwards.
AACTTAAAACAACAAATATTAATCAAGATATTAATAGCAGTCTATGAAGAATCTAAAATTTACAGTTAACACTTGAATGTCAAAAAAAATCATAGAAACACCCTCAAAAGTTTAAATTACAAATAAGCACCCTGAAATTCTAAAATTTCAAAATTTTCAAACAACATAAATGAATTCAAGGGATTACCATGATGCACCTGAAATTTTTTAACATTTCAAACTTAGAATAACAAACACAACATTAAGAAATTAACAACCACCTCTGAAAACTTTAAAATTTCCAATTAACACCTTCAATGTCTCAAAAATTATAGAAACACCCTCAAAGTTCAAAATAATACTGACATCAAGTTTGAAATTTATAATTTTTGAGACATTCCATATCAAGTTTAAAATAAGACATTCCATATCAAGTTTAAAATAAGACATTCCCTAGTCTCTTATGCATCGGGATAATATTCCAAATCGGAGGACGATTGGCCAAATGAACACCAAGAAACTTGGTAGGTTTGCTATTCTTACTTCCCATACCAAACATTTCCAAAGACATAAGTAGCGTGATTGGAGTCGATAATGTCATCAGTCGTATATAAGTATATACACAGTTGGGCTTCAGTTCGGGATGTTCCGCTGTAGACGATGGCATACATTCATGAATAATGCATTATCCTTCAAACCATCTGCACCATCTGTTGGAGTTATAACTTAAAAACTTGGGTTTGTAGAGGAAAACTTTAGTTCCACATTGGAAAAGAAATGGAAAGATAGGCTCTTTATAAGCCTTCTCTTTCTCTCCTATGCCTAGAAGAAAACAAAGGTTATGCTCCACACCACACACGCGCGCGCCGACCGGGCCGGGCTCGGGTTCGGGTCGGGTCGGGTGGCGCGCGCACACGACCTGCGGACACGAATGCAGCTCCGGACTGAGGGGCTCTTAATCTGCTACATTTTTATTTTTGAATAATTAAAATATAATTTTTATTTTTGAACAATTAACATGTGATAAATATTTTGTAACAGAAATATTTCGTAACGGTAAAAATTTATTAGTGTGATTAAAAACGTGAAAAATATTTTGTGAATTTATTATGTAACGGAAGCGTTTTTTAATTTTATAACGGCTAAGCTTTATTAACGTGATTAAAACGTATTAACTACGAGTTTATGTAACGGCTGTTTAACCCTATAAAAGGACCAAAGCCCGAATAGTTTTACACAGTGAAAAATCAACAGATCTCTTCTCTCCTTCTCTTTTCAAAATAGTTTTCTGTTTACGCTGGTTCCCTGAAAGTCTAGAAGAATTCGCAAAACCTTCTTGAAGCTCGTGCCGACGAGAAGGAGGTCGCCTGACCGAGGGTCGTTGTATCCCCGGGGACTTTTGCAGCGTAGCCCTGTACGAGAGGGGGCAATTAGTTTCTTGGGACAGTGCTTGCACGCCTCGACCATCAGGCCGTATTTCTAACCCTTATTTCTTTTTGTTTGAATTATTTCTTACATCTGCGTTACAATATTAATCCGTTTTTCGTTATTGTCTAAACAGTTAAGATTCCCAACATTCCAAGAAACTAATTTTGTGCTGTTTAGAATAGTAACATGATTAACATTCTGGTTTTTATGTTAATGTTGTCTGCAATTCTTAAAAACGAAATGTTACAATGCATGATTATTCTGTTGAATGAATGCTTTATATATTTCTGCTGCATTATAATAACAAAAATATTCATTCATCATCAGATTATGGCTACAAGTGAAGTTATGTCTGCTAAACCAGAGAAGTTTGATGGGAATAATTTTCGTCGTTGGCAAAACCAAATGAGATTTTGGTTAACAACCCTACATCTAATAACAGCCATAGAACCAGATAACCCATCTTCATCTAGACCAGTTACTAGGCAATCTTCCTCATCTTCCTCCACAGATTCCATTCCTATCCCAAGAACACCTCAAGAAATAGAGTATCATTGTCTACACAGAATCTTAGGAGCTTTATCTGATAGGTTATATGATATATATTATACTATCACTAATGCTAAAGTTCTGTGGGAAACCCTAGAGAAAAAGTATGGTTTAGATGATATGGGAATTAAAAGATTTAAAGCTTCTGATTTTAACAAATTTAAAATGGTAGATTCTAAACCAATGAATGAGCAAATTCATGAATTTGAACATATAGTTCACCAATTAAAAGTGAATGGATCCATCTTAGATGAAACGTTTCAGATAGCCTGTCTTATAGACAAACTTCCCGAGTCCTGGTCAGATTTTGCCAAAAACCTTAACCATACCCAAGGAGATCTTACCCTAGAGCAAGTATTGAATTCTATTAGAATTGAAGAGCAACATAGACTCAGGGAGAAAAATGTGACAAAATCTGAACCCAAAGAACCCAAAGTAAACAATGTTGAATCCAAACCCTTTCCCCAACACAAGAAACGTCCCTTCCACCAAAATCAAAATAAAACATTTAAGAAGAAACCCTATCATCAAAATAAGAACCATGTTCACTTTCAAAAGAAGGAAGGAGCTGAACGTCGAGCCTGCTTCGTTTGTGGAAGAACCAACCATCTTGCTAAGGACTGCTTTTTCAAGAAAACTGAACCACCCAAGCCTAGGAAGGGAGGACCTCCACCTAATAAGTCACAAGTAAACATGGTGACTTCCAGTCCAGCTGAGGCTGCTTTCAGGTCTGTTCTCTTCACTCCTGAAGTAAACATGACCTTTCAAGCAAATGATTGGTGGATTGACACTGGAGCTAATATTCACGTTTGCTCTAATCAATCTTTGTTTTCCACCTATCAGGTCTCAAGTAGAGGAACTGTGACAATGGGAAATAATAATGTGGCTCCTGTATCCGGAATAGGTCGGATCAACCTAAAGCTGACTTCTGATAAGACTTTGATCCTGCAGGATGTCCATCATGTACCAGACATTAGGAGAAATTTAATTAGCGGATCTTTATTAGTGCAACAAGGCTACAAACTTGTTTTTGAATCAAATAAAGTTGTAATAACTAAGGGTTTGAACTTCATTGGAAAAGGTTTCTTATGTGATGGTCTTTTTAAATTGAATGTTAAGAATTCTACTCTTGCATCTCCAATAGCTTTGAATATTGAACCTTCCATCACTTGGCATCAAAGATTAGGACATGTGAATTATAATTCAATTAAAAGATTGATGCATCTCAATATAATTCCAAAGCTTAATATAAAAGATGATGAAAAATGTGAAATATGTGTAGAAGCCAAACTTCCTAAGAAACCATTTAAAACTATTGATAGAGATTCTGAGATATTAGAACTCATCCATAGTGATGTTTGTGATTCAGGAAGAACAACTAGAGGGGGTAACAAATATTTTGTAACTTTTATAGACGATTGCTCTAAATATTGTTACCTCTACTTAATTAAGACTAAAGATGAAGTCATAAACAAATTTAAAATATATAAAGCAGAAGTTGAAAATCAGTTGGATAGGAAAATTAAAATACTAAGATCAGATAGAGGTGGTGAGTACACTTCTAATGAATTAAAACAATTCTGTGAAGATAATGGAATTATTCATGAAATAACTGCTCCATATACACCTCAATCTAATGGAGTAGCTGAGAGAAAGAATAGAACACTAATGGACATGGTAAACTCAATGTTAATTAATTCTGGTGTGCCAGAAAATTTATGGGGAGAAGCTCTCATGACTGCATGTCATATACTAAATAGAATTCCATTCAAGAAATCTGATAAAACCCCTTACACAATTTGGAAGAATAGAAACCCTAATTTAGATCACCTAAAAGTGTGGGGGTGCTTAGCAAAAGTCAAAATACCTGAGAATAAAAGAAAGAAGATTGGCCCTAAAACTGTAGATGGAATTTTTATTGGCTATGCTTCTGATAGTAATGCAAATAGATTTTTAATAATCAACTCTGACATTAATGAGATAGCCAACAACACCATAATTGAAGCTAGGGATGCACATTACTTTGAAAATATTTTTCCTTACAAGACCAGAATAAACAACACAGGCCCTAGCTCTAATAATTCAGATCCTAGTTCTAATCAAGGTGAAACTAGTTCTAAACAAATTAGACCACTAGAAAGTCCAGAGGAGCCTAGGAGAAGTAAAAGAACTAGAATAGAAAAGGTCCATGAAGATTTCTATGCATTACTTGTAGAAGATTCTCCAGTTACATTTGAAGATGCAATGAAATCAGTAGATGCTCCATTTTGGAAGGAAGCTATAAATAATGAGATACAATCTATAGTTCAAAATCATACTTGGGAACTAACTGATCTTCCTTCAGGATGTAAAACCATAGGATGTAAATGGGTGTTTAAGAAGAAACTTAGACCTGATGGAACAATAGATAAATATAAAGCCAGATTAGTAGCTAAAGGATATACCCAAAAGTCTGGTATTGATTATTTTGATGTCTATTCTCCAGTAGCTAGGATTACTACCATTAGAGTCCTCATAGCTCTAGCATCCATTCACAAATTAATAATACATCAAATGGATGTTAAAACTGCATTTTTAAATGGAGACTTAGATGAAGAAATTTATATGGATCAACCTGAGGGATTTATAGCTTCTGGACAAGAAAAGAAAGTATGCAAGCTTATTAGATCACTATATGGTCTCAAACAAGCCCCAAAACAATGGCATATGAAATTTGATGAAATTATACTATCTTATGGATTTGTAATTAATCAAACAGATGAGTGTGTATATCATAAAATAGATAAAAACAACAAAATTGTGATATTATGCCTATATGTTGATGACATTCTTATTTTTGGTTCTGACATACAAATCATAAATGATATCAAACACTTTTTATCACAAAATTTTGACATGAAAGATTTAGGTCAAGCTGACCTAATTCTTAATACTAAAATCATGAAAAATGAGAATGGATATGTGCTATCACAATCACACTACATAGAGAAAATCCTTAAGAATTTTTATGATCCAAACTGTCAACCTGTTTCCACTCCATATGATCCTAATGTACATCTAAAGAAAAATACAGGTCATCCTCAATTACAAAGAGAATATGCACAAATAATTGGATCATTAGGATTCCTAACAAACTACACCAGACCTGACATTGCTTATGCAGTAAATAGACTTAGTAGATATACATCAAATCCTGATAAGAGTCACTGGGATGCTTTAGAAAGAATTTTGAGATACCTAAAAGGAACTATAAATTATGGTTTACACTATAAAGGTTATCCATCTGTACTAGAAGGTTATTCAGATGCAAATTGGATTAGTGACTCAGTAGATGTAAAATCCACCACAGGATTTGTGTTCCTTTTAGGAGGAGGAGCTGTGTCCTGGAAATCTACTAAACAAACTGTAATGGCTAGAAGTACAATGGAATCAGAAATGATAGCTCTTGATACTACTAGTATAGAAGCTGAATGGTTGAAAGATTTACTAACTGAAATTCCACTAATGCAAAAATCATTACCAACTATTTCTATTAGATTTACTAACTGAAATTCCACTAATGCAAAAACCATTACCAGCTATTTCTATTCATTGTGATTGCAGGTCAGCGATTGACAAATGCCATCAAGAGAATGCAAATGTGAAGATGAATCGACACTTGAAAGTGCGCCATAAATCCTTAAGATATAAGATGAAAAATCATATAATAGCCTTAGATTTTGTAAGATCAGAGAAAAATCTTGCAGATCACTTAACTAAAGGCTTATCTAGGACAGTGGTCCTAGAATCATCGAGGGGGATGGGATTAAGCCCATAAGAAAAATCACTAGGAGCACTGAATTCATTTGCTCCCATCCCTAGGGTGATCAGTGCTCATAAAAAGCAAGTGAAAGGTTGAGTCTAACTCTTAATGAATCCAAGACCCATGAGGCAGGATGCTTACTTGCTCGCATCCTTATTAGGATTCACCTATATGTGTGTAGTTGTGAGGCCACGACTATGGGATCAGGGCTGCTCCCTAGTAACACACATGAAAGATACCTGCGCAAGGCCGATAATAGCGCAACCCGTTTAGAATTCTTCAAAACTGTACTATGTGTGCTTTCTGTAGAAATCCGATAAATGAGATTGGTTCAAGGCGAAGTCCATCAAGCTCTCACGGATCTATACAACTGTCACTAAGTGAAGGTTCAAACCGAAAGGTACCTCCACCTATTACATAGTATAAGGGAACCAACAATCTTATTTATTTTTAAGTTCTTCTTTTATTCTTATTTCTGAGTTATTTCAAGTTTTATTATATAATAAAAGATAACTTAAAACTTGACTTTGTAGAGGAAAAGAGGGAAAGTTTAGTCCCACATAGGAAATGGGATAGAAAAAAGGGGTCCTTATAAGCATTCCCTTTCTCTCCTATGCCTAGAAGAAAACAAAGGTTATGCTCCACCCCACACACACGCGCGCCGGCCGGGCCGGGCTCAGGCTCGGGCTGGGGTCGGGTGGCGCGCACCCACGACCTACGGACAAGAATGCAGCTCCGGATTAATGGGCCTTTAATCTGCGTGATAAACATTTTGCGAATTAATTATGTAACGGAAATGTTTTGATAACGGCTACGTTTTATTAACGTGATTAAAACCGTGTTAATTACGGGGTTTATAAGTAACGGCTGTTTTTCCCTATAAAAGGATCTAAAATCCGCAGAGTTTAATACAGCGAAAAGCAACAACCTCTTCTTCACCTTCTCTGTTCTTCTCTTTCAAAATACTTACTGTTACAATTTGCTGGTTCCCTGAAAGTTTACGAAGAATTCGCAAAGCCTTCTTGAAGCTCGTGCCGACGAGAAGGAGGTCGCCTGACCGAGGGTCGTTGTATCTCCGGGAGCTTTTGCCGCGTAGCCCTGTACGAGAGGGGGCAATTAGTTTCTTGGGACAGTGCTTGCACGCCTCGACCATCAGGCCGTATTTCTAACCTCTATTTACTTTTCATTTGATATATTTCTTATATCTGCGTTATAATAGTAATTATCTGTTAATTATCAAATTGTTTAAACTGATTTTCGTTATTGTCTAAACAGTTAAGATTCCCAACATTCCAAGAAACTAATTTTGTGCTGTTTAGAATAGTAACATGATTAACATTCTGGTTTTTATGTTAATGTTGTCTGCAATTCTTAAAAACGAAATGTTACAATGCATGATTATTCTGTTGAATGAATGCTTTATATATTTCTGCTGCATTATAATAACAAAAATATTCATTCATCATCAGATTATGGCTACAAGTGAAGTTATGTCTGCTAAACCAGAGAAGTTTGATGGGAATAATTTTCGTCGTTGGCAAAACCAAATGAGATTTTGGTTAACAACCCTACATCTAATAACAGCCATAGAACCAGATAACCCATCTTCATCTAGACCAGTTACTAGGCAATCTTCCTCATCTTCCTCCACAGATTCCATTCCTATCCCAAGAACACCTCAAGAAATAGAGTATCATTGTCTACACAGAATCTTAGGAGCTTTATCTGATAGGTTATATGATATATATTATACTATCACTAATGCTAAAGTTCTGTGGGAAACCCTAGAGAAAAAGTATGGTTTAGATGATATGGGAATTAAAAGATTTAAAGCTTCTGATTTTAACAAATTTAAAATGGTAGATTCTAAACCAATGAATGAGCAAATTCATGAATTTGAACATATAGTTCACCAATTAAAAGTGAATGGATCCATCTTAGATGAAACGTTTCAGATAGCCTGTCTTATAGACAAACTTCCCGAGTCCTGGTCAGATTTTGCCAAAAACCTTAACCATACCCAAGGAGATCTTACCCTAGAGCAAGTATTGAATTCTATTAGAATTGAAGAGCAACATAGACTCAGGGAGAAAAATGTGACAAAATCTGAACCCAAAGAACCCAAAGTAAACAATGTTGAATCCAAACCCTTTCCCCAACACAAGAAACGTCCCTTCCACCAAAATCAAAATAAAACATTTAAGAAGAAACCCTATCATCAAAATAAGAACCATGTTCACTTTCAAAAGAAGGAAGGAGCTGAACGTCGAGCCTGCTTCGTTTGTGGAAGAACCAACCATCTTGCTAAGGACTGCTTTTTCAAGAAAACTGAACCACCCAAGCCTAGGAAGGGAGGACCTCCACCTAATAAGTCACAAGTAAACATGGTGACTTCCAGTCCAGCTGAGGCTGCTTTCAGGTCTGTTCTCTTCACTCCTGAAGTAAACATGACCTTTCAAGCAAATGATTGGTGGATTGACACTGGAGCTAATATTCACGTTTGCTCTAATCAATCTTTGTTTTCCACCTATCAGGTCTCAAGTAGAGGAACTGTGACAATGGGAAATAATAATGTGGCTCCTGTATCCGGAATAGGTCGGATCAACCTAAAGCTGACTTCTGATAAGACTTTGATCCTGCAGGATGTCCATCATGTACCAGACATTAGGAGAAATTTAATTAGCGGATCTTTATTAGTGCAACAAGGCTACAAACTTGTTTTTGAATCAAATAAAGTTGTAATAACTAAGGGTTTGAACTTCATTGGAAAAGGTTTCTTATGTGATGGTCTTTTTAAATTGAATGTTAAGAATTCTACTCTTGCATCTCCAATAGCTTTGAATATTGAACCTTCCATCACTTGGCATCAAAGATTAGGACATGTGAATTATAATTCAATTAAAAGATTGATGCATCTCAATATAATTCCAAAGCTTAATATAAAAGATGATGAAAAATGTGAAATATGTGTAGAAGCCAAACTTCCTAAGAAACCATTTAAAACTATTGATAGAGATTCTGAGATATTAGAACTCATCCATAGTGATGTTTGTGATTCAGGAAGAACAACTAGAGGGGGTAACAAATATTTTGTAACTTTTATAGACGATTGCTCTAAATATTGTTACCTCTACTTAATTAAGACTAAAGATGAAGTCATAAACAAATTTAAAATATATAAAGCAGAAGTTGAAAATCAGTTGGATAGGAAAATTAAAATACTAAGATCAGATAGAGGTGGTGAGTACACTTCTAATGAATTAAAACAATTCTGTGAAGATAATGGAATTATTCATGAAATAACTGCTCCATATACACCTCAATCTAATGGAGTAGCTGAGAGAAAGAATAGAACACTAATGGACATGGTAAACTCAATGTTAATTAATTCTGGTGTGCCAGAAAATTTATGGGGAGAAGCTCTCATGACTGCATGTCATATACTAAATAGAATTCCATTCAAGAAATCTGATAAAACCCCTTACACAATTTGGAAGAATAGAAACCCTAATTTAGATCACCTAAAAGTGTGGGGGTGCTTAGCAAAAGTCAAAATACCTGAGAATAAAAGAAAGAAGATTGGCCCTAAAACTGTAGATGGAATTTTTATTGGCTATGCTTCTGATAGTAATGCAAATAGATTTTTAATAATCAACTCTGACATTAATGAGATAGCCAACAACACCATAATTGAAGCTAGGGATGCACATTACTTTGAAAATATTTTTCCTTACAAGACCAGAATAAACAACACAGGCCCTAGCTCTAATAATTCAGATCCTAGTTCTAATCAAGGTGAAACTAGTTCTAAACAAATTAGACCACTAGAAAGTCCAGAGGAGCCTAGGAGAAGTAAAAGAACTAGAATAGAAAAGGTCCATGAAGATTTCTATGCATTACTTGTAGAAGATTCTCCAGTTACATTTGAAGATGCAATGAAATCAGTAGATGCTCCATTTTGGAAGGAAGCTATAAATAATGAGATACAATCTATAGTTCAAAATCATACTTGGGAACTAACTGATCTTCCTTCAGGATGTAAAACCATAGGATGTAAATGGGTGTTTAAGAAGAAACTTAGACCTGATGGAACAATAGATAAATATAAAGCCAGATTAGTAGCTAAAGGATATACCCAAAAGTCTGGTATTGATTATTTTGATGTCTATTCTCCAGTAGCTAGGATTACTACCATTAGAGTCCTCATAGCTCTAGCATCCATTCACAAATTAATAATACATCAAATGGATGTTAAAACTGCATTTTTAAATGGAGACTTAGATGAAGAAATTTATATGGATCAACCTGAGGGATTTATAGCTTCTGGACAAGAAAAGAAAGTATGCAAGCTTATTAGATCACTATATGGTCTCAAACAAGCCCCAAAACAATGGCATATGAAATTTGATGAAATTATACTATCTTATGGATTTGTAATTAATCAAACAGATGAGTGTGTATACCATAAAATAGATAAAAACAACAAAATTGTGATATTATGCCTATATGTTGATGACATTCTTATTTTTGGTTCTGACATACAAATCATAAATGATATCAAACACTTTTTATCACAAAATTTTGACATGAAAGATTTAGGTCAAGCTGACCTAATTCTTAATACTAAAATCATGAAAAATGAGAATGGATATGTGCTATCACAATCACATTACATAGAAAAAATCCTCAAGAATTTTTATGATCCAAACTGTCAACCTGTTTCCACTCCATATGATCCTAATGTACATCTAAAGAAAAATACAGGTCATCCTCAATTACAAAGAGAATATGCACAAATAATTGGATCATTAGGATTCCTAACAAACTACACCAGACCTGACATTGCTTATGCAGTAAATAGACTTAGTAGATATACATCAAATCCTGATAAGAGTCACTGGGATGCTTTAGAAAGAATTTTGAGATACCTAAAAGGAACTATAAATTATGGTTTACACTATAAAGGTTATCCATCTGTACTAGAAGGTTATTCAGATGCAAATTGGATTAGTGACTCAGTAGATGTAAAATCCACCACAGGATTTGTGTTCCTTTTAGGAGGAGGAGCTGTGTCCTGGAAATCTACTAAACAAACTGTAATGGCTAGAAGTACAATGGAATCAGAAATGATAGCTCTTGATACTACTAGTATAGAAGCTGAATGGTTGAAAGATTTACTAACTGAAATTCCACTAATGCAAAAACCATTACCAGCTATTTCTATTCATTGTGATTGCAGGTCAGCGATTGACAAATGCCATCAAGAGAATGCAAATGTGAAGATGAATCGACACTTGAAAGTGCGCCATAAATCCTTAAGATATAAGATGAAAAACCATATAATAGCCTTAGATTTTGTAAGATCAGAGAAAAATCTTGCAGATCACTTAACTAAAGGCTTATCTAGGGCAGTGGTCCTAGAATCATCGAGGGGGATGGGGTTAAGCCCATAAGAAAAATCACTGCAGTGGCAACCCAACCTCGCAGAGGTTCAATGGGTAGAAACAAACTGAATGAGTGATTAATTGTGAGGAGCACTGAATTCATTTGCTCCCATCCCTAGGGTGATCAGTGCTCATAAAAAGCAAGTGAAAGGTTGAGTCTAACTCTTAATGAATCCAAGACCCATGAGGCAGGATGCTTACTTGCTCGCATCCTTATTAGGATTCACCTATATGTGTGTAGTTGTGAGGCCGCGACTATGGGATCAGGGCTGCTCCCTAGTAACACACATGAAAGATACCTGCGCAAGGCCGATAATAGCGCAACCCGTTTAGAATTCTTCAAAACTGTACTATGTGTGCTTTCTGTAGAAATCCGATAAATGAGACTGGTTCAAGGCGAAGTCCACCAAGCTCTCACGGATCTATACAACTGTCACTAAGTGAAGGTTCAAACCGAAAGGTACCTCCACCTATTACATAGTATAAGGGAACCAGCAATCTTATTTATTTTTAAGTTTTTATTTTATTCTTATTTCTGAGCTATTTCAAGTTTTAAGTTATGTGGGGGATTGTTGGAGTTATATAATAAAGATAACTTAAAACTTGGGTTTGTAGAGGAAAGGAGGAAAACTTTAGTCCCACATTGGAAAAGAGATGGGAAGATAGGCTCTTTATAAGCCTTCCCTTTCTCTCCTATGCCTAGAAGAAAATAAAAGGTTATGCTCCACACCACACACGCGCGCGCCGGCCGGGCCGGGCTCGGGCTCGGGTCGGGTCGGGTGGCGCGCGCACACGACCTGCGGACACGAATGCAGCTCCGGACTGAGGGGCTCTTAATCTGCTACATTTTTATTTTTGAATAATTAAAATATAATTTTTATTTTTGAACAATTAACATGTGATAAATATTTTGTAACAGAAATATTTCGTAACGGTAAAAATTTATTAGTGTGATTAAAAACGTGAAAAATATTTTGTGAATTTATTATGTAACGGAAGCGTTTTTTTAATTTTATAACGGCTAAGCTTTATTAACGTGATTAAAACGTATTAACTACGAGTTTATGTAACGGCTGTTTAACCCTATAAAAGGACCAAAACCCGAATAGTTTTACACAGTGAAAAATCAACAGATCTCTTCTCTCCTTCTCTTTTCAAAATAGTTTTCTGTTTACGCTGGTTCCCTGAAAGTCTAGAAGAATTCGCAAAACCTTCTTGAAGCTCGTGCCGACGAGAAGGAGGTCGCCTGACCGAGGGTCGTTGTATCTCCGGGGACTTTTGCCGCGTAGCCCTGTACGAGAGGGGGCAATTAGTTTCTTGGGACAGTGCTTGCACGCCTCGACCATCAGGCCGTATTTCTAACCCTTATTTCTTTTTGTTTGAATTATTTCTTACATCTGCGTTACAATATTAATCTGTGATTATCTATTAATTATTAAATTGCTTGAACTGATTTTCGTTATTGTCTAAACAGCTTATATTCCCAACACCATCAACCCACTTGAAACTTTTATTTCCCGATATACATAGCTGTAATCTCGACCAAATTTGTGTAGAAGAAGCGGATTATCTATTAATTATTAAATTGCTTGAACTGATTTTCGTTATTGTCTAAACAGCTTATATTCCCAACACCATCAACCCACTTGAAACTTTTATTTCCCGATATACATAGCTGTAATCTCGACCAAATTTGTGTAGAAGAAGCGACAAGGATATCGAAGTTCTGCTGCACAAACTTCGGGCGTAAAAGCAAGTGCATCTTGATTCCATGCTACGGTCATCCCATCGTTGTCAAGAGCGCATAGTTGGCGATTATGGTAGATGATGTCAAAAGATGTGAAATGATTATCCCCCCAGGGTTAATGGAATCCAACTATCGTCACCGGATCTCGTCGTTGCAACGTCTCCTTCACCTCTACGTTTCGTATATATAATGACAGTAAAGTCACGACCGCCACCTTCACTAGAGGAGGAGGGGACGGTGGATTGCTTGTGCACAAAAGAATCCAGCAAGTGACGTGCATGTGTGTGTATATATATATATATATATATATATATATATATATATATATATATGTAGAGAGAGAGAGAGAGAGAGCAAGACTCCTATCAACTTAGTGGATAAGGAATAGTTGTCCACACAAACTTTTTGCCACTCATTTATTAATATAAAAGTTCTTCATATCATGCAAGGATCCCCTAGACAAGATCCATGGATAAAAAGTTTGGTGGACAACTATTTCCTATCAACTTAAGTTGACACAAGTTTCACCTCTAACTATATAATATATATATATATATATATATATATATATATATATATATATGAGAAATATGGAGAACTTGGTACAAGTTTCTCCATTGAACTTGGTAGTGAGGGGCCAAATCCCACCTACATCACGCCCTCAAAGAGAGAGCCTCACATATTTTTGAAAATTGGCCTCCATCTTCGAGGCGTGATGTAGGGGTGATTTGGTCACCTCACTACTAAGTTCAATGAAAGAACTTGTACAAGTTTCTCCATATTCTCTCTCTCTCTCTCTCTCTCTCTCTCTCTAATATATATATATAATATATATATATATATATATATATATATATATATATAATATATATATATATATATATATATAATATATTATATAATATATATATAATATATATATATATATATATATATATATATTATATAATGCCTACCCATATTTGAAGCGCAATGACTTTCAAAAATAAATGCTGATGTATCGTGAACAGGGTGGATAGAGAGCAAAGTGGTAATAGACAGGAGTTGGATCTAGACGCGAGTGACAGGGTTCAAGAGGTGCGAATCTGGTGCATCGTTGATTATTACATGCCCACCGAAGGAGGACCTCATGATGTTGCTACGGTCGACGAGGGGTGGATGGAGAGGGATTGTGTAGGTTCTTTTTTCAGAAAGGCTGAACAAGTTGGCCCTTCTGGCATCGTCATGGTCGACA
>NC_033798.1:98187555-98190229 GCF_001876935.1 Asparagus officinalis | reverse complement strand
TAATTTGGAAGAATTAAAACCTATTTAAGATCACCCTAAAAGTGTGGCGGTCTTAGCAAAGTCAAAATACCCTGAGAATAAAGAAAGAGATTGCCCTAAAACTGTAGATTGCAATTTTTAATTGCGCTATGCTTCTGATATTTAATGCAAATAGATTTTTAATAATCAACTCTAACATTAATGAGATAGCCAAACAACACCATAATTGAAGCTAGGGATGACATTACTTGAAGAATATTTTTCCTACAAGACCAGAATAAACAACACAAGGCGCTCTAATAATTCAGATCCTGTTTCCTACATCAAGGTAACAACTAGTTACTAACAAATTAGACTACTAAGAAGGTCAGAGGAGCCTAGGAGGAAGTAAAAGAATAGAATAGAAAAGGTCCAATGAAATTTCGATGCATTACTTGTAGAAGATCTCTCCAGTATATTTGAAGGGATGCAATGAAAACACGCCCCCTTAGATTCATTTGCTGGAACTTGAAGGGAGCTATAAATAATGAGATACAATCTATAGTTCAAAAATCATACTTGGGAACTAACTCAATCTTCCTTCAGGATGTAAAACCATAGGATGTAAATGCGGTGTAAGAAGAAACTTAGACCTGATGGAACAATAGATAAATATAAAGCCAGATATAGTAGCTAAAAGGATATACCCAAAAGTCTGGTATTGATTATTTTGATGTCTATTCTCCAGTAGCTAGGATTACTACCATTAGAGTCCTCATAGGCTCTAGCATCCATTCACAAATTAATAATACATCAAATGGATGTTAAAACTGCATTTTTAAATGGAGACTTAGATGAAGAAATTTATATGGATCAACCTGAGGGATTTATAGCTTTTGACAAGAAAAGAAAGTATGCAAGCTTATTAGATCACTATATGTCTCAAACAAGCCCAAAACAATGCATATGAAATTTGATGAATTATACTATCTTATTGGATTTGTAATTAATCAAACAGATGAGTGTGTATACCATAAAATAGATAAAAACAACAAAATTGTGATATTATGCTATATGTTGATGACATTCTTATTTTTGGTTCTGACATACAAATCATAAATGATATCAAACACTTTTTATCACAAAATTTTACATGAAAGATTTAGCGTCAAGCCTGACCTAATTCTTAATACTAAAATCATGAAAAATGAGAATGGATATATGCTATCACAATCACATTACATAGAAAAAATCCTCAAGAATTTTTATGATCCAAACTGTCAACCTGTTTTCCACTCCATATGATCCTAATGTAACATCTAAAGAAAAATACAGGTCATCCTCAATTACAAAAGAAATATGCACAAATAATTGGATCATTAGGATTCCTAACAAACTACACCAGACCTGACATTGCTTATGCAGTAAATTAGACTTAGTAGATATACATCAATCCTGATAAGAGTCACTGGATGCTTTAGAAAGAATTTTGAGGGTACCTAAAAGGAACTATAATTATGGTTTACACTATAAAGGTTATCCATCTGTACTAGAAGGTTATTCAGATGCAAATTGGATTAGTGACTCAGTAGATATAAAATCCACCACAGGATTTGTGTTCCTTTTGGAGGAGGAGCTGTGTCCTGGAAATCTACTAAACAAACTGTAATGGCTAGAAGTACAATGGAATCAGAAATGATAGCTCTTGATACTACTAGTATAGAAGCTGAATGGTTGAAAGATTTACCTAACTGAAATTCCACTAATGCAAAAACCTTACCAGCCATTTCTATTCATGTGATTGCAGGTCAGCGATTGACAAATGCCATCAAGAGAATGCAAATGTGAAGATGAATCGACATTTGAAAGTGCGCCAATAAATCCTTAAGATATAGATGAAAAACCATATATAGCCTTAGATTTTGTAAGATCAGAGAAAAATCTTTCAGATCACTTAACTAAAGGCTACTCTAGGCCAGTGGTCCTAATATCATCGAGGGGGATGCGGGGTTAGCCCATAAGAAAAATCACTGCAGTGGCAACCACCTCGCCAGAGGTTCAATGGGTAGGAAACAAACTGAATGAGTGATTATATGTTAGGAGCACTGAATTCATTTGCTCCCATCCCTAGGTGATCAGTGCTCATAAAAAGCAAGTGAAAGGGTTGAGTCTAATCTTAATGAATCCAAGACCCATAGGCAGGATGCTTACTTGCTCGCGCTCCTTATTAGGATTCACCTATATGTGTGTAGTTGTGAGGCCGCCGACTATGGGATCAGGGCTGCTCGCCTAGTACACACATGAAAGATACCTGCGCAAGGCGATAATAGCGAACCCGTTTAGAATTCTTCAAAACTGTACTATGTGTGCTTTCTGTAGAAATCCGATAAATGAGACTGGTTCAGAGCGAAGTCCACCAAGCTCTCACGGATCTATACAACTGTCACTAAGTGAAGGTTCAAACCGAAAGGTACCTCCACCTATTACATAGTATAAGGGAACCAGAGCAATCTTATTTATTTTAAGTTTTTATTTTATTCTTATTTCTGAGCTATTTTCAAGTTTTAAGTTAGTGGGGGATTGTTGGAGTTATAACTTAAAAACTTGGGTTTGTAGAGGAAAACTTTAGTCCCACATGGAAAAGAGATGGAAGATAGGCCTCTTTATAAGCCTTCCCTTTCTCTCCTATGCCTAGAAGAAAACAAAGGTTATGCTC
>NC_033798.1:98175055-98185055 GCF_001876935.1 Asparagus officinalis | reverse complement strand
AACCACCAGCTTACAAATCACTATCTCAAAACACCCAAATAGCCCGACTCCATAACATATCTCTGATCAGTTTATACAATACCACATACAAACATCCAAAAATTACTCATGATTACTGAGGCGTAATTCACGGTGACGCAGCAGTGGCAGTTGGAAGATTAAAATTAAGGCACCAAACTATCTCACAAAACTAACTAACAGAGACAAATTCAACTTGCTTTTTAAGAAGATATAAAAAAAAATTGATGCCTTGTAGACAAGATAACTGATACACATACATCATACATCTAACAGGATCAGATTTATTTATAATATAAGGAGCTTCTGCCCAAATATACAACTAAAACGGGTTTCGAAGCAGTTTATGAGCAAGCTGCAAGTTCAGTTGAGGTGAACCTAACTTGAGGAAACCACAATAAGGAGTATTTTTCTTCTACTAAGGGAAAAATATACTTATACAATACAAACCAAAAGTCATTGACAAAATAGAAAGAAGATAATAAGGCTTAAGAAGACCGCAGAGTTTTCTAACAAGTGATATGTGCTGCTGCTATTGTTGATGCCCTGCCAGCTCTGTTGCCTCCCAGCACAAAAGAATCAAATTAAGGGTTTGTAACTTAGAGACAGACTTCTGGGGAGCCTTCGATATTCTACATGTTATCTTACCACTACCAAAGGCTTCACTGCTTTCATAAAAATGCCAAGTTAATCATCAGGATCTCAAGAAAAATCTGCAATTACGATCTCATATAGAAAATATACGCTTGCTTAAAGGAACGCCGTAATATGCCTTCACAAATAATTGTGTTAGAGGAAATAATCAGGTGTTCTACGAGTTACATCAGGTTCACCTCTCCTAGGAGCAGGCTCAAACTGCAATGATGGAAAGCCATTTTCAAAATAATCAGTGGCCATTATATCCAGAGTGAGACAGAAGGAAAAGAGAAGGGGCAGGGGAGAGAGCAACCTGGATAAAAGTGTGGCCTTTGCAGTCATCAACTTCCAAGATAGAAGCCATGTTTCCGCATCTATAGCAATAATTAGGTGCACTAAATATGGTTACCACCTTTTGTTCCTGTTTCCATGACATTCTAACCTTTAACGAACACTAAACTAGAAATCTGGTAAGCTAAAACAGAAAATGGGAAAAAGATAATTTACATGGCCCCAGTTATATCCTTCCATAACTAGTTGATGAGCTCTGGCTATCAGCTTAAGGTTGTTGTTATGGTTGAATTGCTCAGATATATCCTGAAATAATGATTGGCCTGGTTAACAAGAAGACTGTTACTTCAAACGCACAAATTGAAGATACAGGCATTGAAGTACCTGGCCAAAAGTATATCCTGCACCACGGGGAGAAATCCCCCAACCACATCTATCATCAGGGTCAGACCATAAGAGATCACACATAGGACCCTCATGAGGTACTTCTTGAACACGATCGAAGTTGCGTATACTATCAAGGTTCTCGATAGAAGGTGATAACCCACCATGCAGGCAAAAAATTTCCGATTCGACCTAAGAAGTTTCAGGAGAATTAAGTTTAATTTGTTATCACAAGGGACCAAGGGCAAAATAGTTGAATGGCAAATAACCCAGAAAACTCTGAAGGATACCAAAGACAAAAAGCTCAATCACCAGAAAGCCAGAAAACAAGAAGGTTTTTTTGGCAAAAATAAAAGAGAGATTTTTTCAAGCTCAACAAGTGACCAGCAAAAAGGCACAAAGCAAACAGAAAATATACTGAAAGTTAAAATTGTGCCATTAGAGAATTAAAAGCTGACAAGGAAACAATGGGTAGAGCATGCCTATTATTTGGTTAGAAAAAGAAAGGGCTAAATACCCATATTGGTATTTTAATTCAACCCCATTTACCAACAAGGTATTTTAATTAGGAAATTCGGCGATAAGACATTTTAATTGAATAAAATTACCATTTAGGTCCTTTTTCTCGTCGGCGGTCACTTTTCCGGCGAGAACTCATCACGTGCGTTGCACGTGGGGCTTAATCTGTGTTTAACCCTCTACTGTTCATCATCTCCCCGCCTCTCTCTCTCTCTCGTTTTCTCCTTCCCGAACCCACGTCCACCGCCGCTCCTCCCCTCGACCACCGCTCCGGCCTCCGTCGCCCTCAGCCGAGGTCACCCCCGCGGAACTAAAGCCATAATCCGTCCGTAGCTCGTCCCTCCAACAAAGAATTCAAACCCCGAAAGTTTCACAACAGCAAGAACCCAATAAACCCAAGACTTCATCCATTTCTGTAGGTGATCTTCTGACGCGCAGAAACTCATCACAATCAAGAATCGCAAGAAACAAAAAAAAAACTCCATTACCTCTCTCTCTCTCTCTCATTCCTCTTGAGCTCCCCAACACAAACTCCTCCGTTCATCCTCCAACGATGGAAGAAAACAAGAAACGGGAACAAGCCATGATCACGACCCAAGACTCGGAGACCGAGCAGCGAAAACAAGACTCATCAGACAGCTGCAGGCGTTGGGCGGCGCGGTCAGGGGGTCTCGGCGGTCGGAAATCAGCATCTTAAACACAGATTAAGCCCCCACGTGCAACGCACGTGATGAGTTCTCGCCGGAAAAGTGGTCGCCGACGAGAAAAAGGACCTAAATGGTAATTTTATTCAATTAAAATGTCTTATCGCCGAATTTCCTAATTAAAATACCTTGTTGGTAAATGGGGTTGAATTAAAATACCAATATGGGTATTTAGCCAAAAAGAAAGTGTCTAGTTTGTAAGAAGCCTTCATTTGATTTTAAGTGTATAGTTGTGAACATGGACATATGAAAAAGAAAGTCCTCAACTCCTTAAGCCTACATATAGAAGTGTCATGTCCTCTATATTGCAATTAATGGAAACCAATCTTATGGCACTGGCATTGAGAAAGATCTGCATATTTGGTTGTAAGGTGATGCTAATTATATTCTCTGATGCCAGCTCCACTAAAGCTTCGCTAACATGAAGCCCAACAAAGAAGCTAAAAATAGTAGCAGAAATCACCATTCTTCATACAATTATCCATCCAAAAGAACATGCTCATGTTATATATTCCTGCTCTTCTGAACTTATGTCCAATAATATCTAATATAGAATGTGAAAACCCTAATTCATTATGAGATCTCTTGGGCTTTATATAGGTCCCTACACAAGTTACAAATAAGTCCCTAACTAATACTAATATATCAACACTCCTCCTCAAGATGGGCGAAAGATATCTACTAAGCCCATCTTGTCACATCCTCTAATCATATCTACTGAGCTAAGTCCTTTAGTCAGACAATCTGCTGCCTGGTCCTTAGTCGGAACATGACTTAGCTCCAGTAGTCCACTATCCAACTTCTCTTTGATGAAGAACCTATCGATCTCGATGTGTTTGGTTCTATCATGCTGCACCGGGTTGTTGGCGATAAACTTTATCTTAGCTCCTTGATCCAGCTTCAGCTCCACCAGCATACTCTTCAACCATAGCAACTCAGCAACTCCTAAGGCCATAGCTCTATACTCTGCCTCAGCTGTCGATCTCGCCACCACCGACTGCTTCTTGCTCTTCCACGAGACTAAGTTGCCTCCTATAAAGATGCAGTATCCTAAGGTGGACCTCTTGTCATCAGCACAGCTAGCCCAATCAGAGTCACAATAGCCTTCAATGCTCATGTGTTCATTCTTCCTGAAGATTAGCCCTTTTCCGGGGGCATTCTTCAAATACCTTAGAATCTGGTACACTGCGTCCATATGACCCTTCCTTGGATCATGCATGTAGCGACTCACCACGCTTACTGCAAAAGAGATATCGGGACGTGTGTGACACAGATAGATCAACCTGCCCACCAGCCTTTGGTATCTGTCACGATCAACTGGTTCTCCAGCTTCAGCACACAGCTTAAACTTCTGGTCGATCGGTGTAGTTGCAGGTTTGCATCCTAACATTCCTGTCTCTTTGAGAAGATTCAGTACATACTTTCTCTGGGATAGGACGATCCCCTCCGCTCCTCGAGCTATCTCTATTCCAAGAAAGTATCTAAGCAAACCAAGATCTTTCACCTCGAACTCCTTACCTAGTCTCACTTTGAGTTGGGCAATCTCCTTCTCATCATCCCCTGTAATAATCATATCATCCACATATACTGCAAGCAAGGTGATGTGACCTCCACTTCTTCGAAAGAACACGGTATGGTCGGCGCTGATCTGCTGGTACCCCATACCAATCATAGCCCTTCTGAATCTGTCAAACCAAGTACGAGGAGACTGCTTTAGCCCATAGAGAGACTTCTTCAATCTGCAGACCTTTCCCACTGTCTGATCTGTACCGAATCCTAGTGGTATCTCCATGTATACTTCCTCCACTAGATCTCCATGAAGAAATGCGTTCTTCACATCTAGTTGGTGTAGCTTCCATCCACCATTTACTGCCAGAGAGATTAAGGTCCGAACAGTGCCCATCTTTGCCACCGGTGCAAAAGTCTCATCGTAGTCGATGTCATATGTCTGACTATATCCTTTTGCCACCAAACGTGCTTTGTAGCGCTCAACCTGTCCATCTGGATTCTGCTTCACAGTGAAGACCCACTTGTATCCAACTGCTCTCTTCCCTTTTGGTAGTTTTACTAACTCCCAAGTGCGGTTCTTCTCAAGGGCCCTTAGCTCTTCGTGCATAGCAGCTTTTCATTTCTGGTCCTTCTTTGCAACCTGCCAATTGTTAGGTATAGTAACAGAGTCCAGGAATATGATACAAACTGAGCAAGATCCCAATCATATCTATCGGGAGGATTTCCCGCATTACTGCGAGTAGTCCTCCGTACGGTTATTGGTGTGGGATGAGTAGGAAGAGGAATGGAATCACCTTGAGAGGAATCTGATGGTGGTGTAGGTGTCTCAGGAGTCGGGGCAGACGTTGGCAAGGGACTTGACACCAGTGGCACTGTAGGTACTGTTCCCGCAATTTGTTTCCCCTTCCTATTATAGGTAAGTAGTTCCCCCTGAGCCGGTGGTCTAACACCTCTTGTCTCATTCTCCTCTTCTTCTTCATTCTCTTGCTCCTCCTCAACCAAGTCTCCTTCCCAAGGAATCGTTACGGATATTGATTTTTCTGATCTCTCACCATTCTCAGATTTTGATTTCTCCATATTTACCATTCTCTCACCATTCTCCTCCTCTCGCCTCATACTTCCAGTATTAGGCGAGTTACCAACGGATGAAGTTACCTTTCGGGTGTAATATGGCTCGAGTTCTCGAAAGTGCACGTCCATGCTCACAAACAACCTTTTTTCCACCGGGCTCCAGCAAACATATCCCTTCTGGGTAGCAGAATATCCTACAAAGATGCACTTCACAGCTCTAGGGGCAAGTTTCCCGACAGATGGCCTGTTGTGCTTCACAAAAAGCACACAGCCAAACACTTTAAGTGGAAGAATCCCACCATTATCTCCCTTCAATGTCTCACACGGAGACTTCCAATCCAACACTCTCGAGGGTATTCTGTTGATCAGCGCTGCTGCGGTCAACACTGCTTGCCCCCACAATGTTTTTGGGACATTCATAGAGATCATCATGCTTCTAGCAACCTCTAAAAGATGTCTGTTCTTCCTTTCCGCTATCACATTCTGAGCTGGTGTATATGAACAGGTCGTCTGATGATGTATTCCCTGAGCTGACAAATATTCTTCAAACGCTCTGTTGGTATACTCTGTCCCATTATCCGACCTTAATATCTTCACCACTGCTCCGTATTGAGTCTGAACATTCCTATGAAAGTTTTGGAAGCACCCAAACACTTCACTCTTATTCTAAATGATGAGTGTCCCAAACGCTGATGATGAAGCATTAACTCATTCTCAGTACTCATATTAGATCCTACTCCTGCTTCCTTTACTACTGACACCAATGCTGAATCCAACCCTTCACGATCCAGATACCACAGTCCGCTACGCCATGTGCCAGTCCCAAGTCTCCGTCCTGTCCCCTTCTCCTGAAAAATCACCTTGGGAATATCAAAAGAAACAATGCATTTTAGTTGGAGGATGATAGAACTAATGGACAAAAGATTGACTGGAAATGAAGGAGCATGCAAAACATTGGACAAAGTTACAGAACCAGTACAATCGACTGTACCCTTACCAACCACCGGATAAAATATAGCATCAGCTGTTTGAATACTATCAGGCGATGCTAAGTGAGTATATGATGAGAACTCACTAGCATTACCTGTCACATGCCGAGACGCGCCGGAATCGACTATCCATTCTGATGATCTGTTGGGAGACATAGAAGCAAGAGCATGTATGTCATCAGTACCTTTGGTCGGATGAGCATAGGTAGCAGTATTGCCTCTGGCGAAGAACGAAGTGGATGCCTCCTCAGTCCCACTCCTCAAGTCTCCATCCCCTGCTACTTGTTGCTTCTTCCTTAGTATCGCCAGGAGAGCACGGTCCTACTCAGTAAAGACCACCTCAGCTTCTTCTTCTGCTACCGTCAGATTCGTCCGATTCCCTGCTCCTCTTCCACCTCGTCGACCCCCACGGCCACGACCACGACCTCCGAACTGTCCACGTCCACCCGAGTCTCCTTCCTTGGGTGGTTTGGTGCAAGCATGCCTTAGATGACCCACCGCACCGCAGTTGTAGCACTGTCGAGTCTCTCCCCTAGATCCAGTATTGCTAGAGGCTGTCAGTGCTGACTTCACCACAGGAAGTCCACATGTCCCCGCCTGCAGCCGAATGCGAGTCTCCTCCTGGATCATAGCAGAGACAGCCTCCTCAAGCGTGGGAATCTTCGGCTGAGCTAGCAGCAATGCGATTCGCTGAGCGAACTCTGATGTCAATCCCTTGAGAAACACCATAGTCCTCTCCTGTAGAAAGGCCTCCCGCTCTTTACATCCCGGGTCCTTGCAGCTAGCCCGAGGGGGAAAATGATCATAATCCAGCAACAGACGCTCCAACTCTGTAGCATATTCCTGTACAGTTCTTTCTCCCTGGACTGTGGCGTCGATTTCTCCTTTAATCTGGAATACCCTCAGGTTATTCCCCACTCCATCATATGTCCTCCTCACCTTCTCCCAGACGTCCTTCACCTTCTCAATGCCATCCACCGTGACGGCGATCGTCGGGACCAACGAGTTGAGAAGCCAGATGTACACCAACATATGAGTGGACTTCCACTCATCTCGTCCTCCCGAGTCCTCATCCGGTTCTGTCTTCTCTCCGGTGACCTCGGCTGAGGGCGACGGAGGCCGGAGCGGTGGTCGAGGGGAGGAGCGGCGGTGGACGTGGGTTCGGGAAGGAGAAAAAGAGAGAGAGAGGGGGGGATGAGTTCTTAAACACAGATTAAGCCCCTGCCACGTCAGAAAACAGAGCCACATTAGCTTCCTAAACACAAATTAAGCCCCACGTGCAACGCACGTGATGAGTTCTCGCCGGAAAAGTGGTCGCCGACGAGAAAAAGGACCTAAATGGTAATTTTATTCAATTAAAATGTCTTATCGCCGAATTTCCTAATTAAAATACCTTGTTGGTAAATGGGGTTGAATTAAAATACCAATATGGGTATTTAGCCAAAAAGAAAGTGTCTAGTTTGTAAGAAGCCTTCATTTGATTTTAAGTGTATAGTTGTGAACATGGACATATGAAAAAGAAAGTCCTCAACTCCTTAAGCCTACATATAGAAGTGTCATGTCCTCTATATTGCAATTAATGGAAACCAATCTTATGGCACTGGCATTGAGAAAGATCTGCATATTTGGTTGTAAGGTGATGCTAATTATATTCTCTGATGCCAGCTCCACTAAAGCTTCGCTAACATGAAGCCCAACAAAGAAGCTAAAAATAGTAGCAGAAATCACCATTCTTCATACAATTATCTAGTATCCCTTTGCTACGTTTAAATTCCATTTGTACATTAGTTTTACTGTCCAGAAACATTGTTGTTTGTGTTGTGAATGAAAACCCTAATTCATTATGAGATCTCTTGGGCTTTATATAGGCCCCTACACAAGTTACAAATAAGTCCCTAACTAATACTAATATATCAACACTCCTCCTCAAGATGGGCGAAAGATATCTACTAAGCCCATCTTGTCACATCCTCTAATCATATCTACTGAGCTAAGTCCTTTAGTCAGACAATCTGCTGCCTGGTCCTTAGTCGGAACATGACTTAGCTCCAGTAGTCCACTATCCAACTTCTCTTTGATGAAGAACCTATCGATCTCGATGTGTTTGGTTCTATCATGCTGCACCGGGTTGTTGGCGATACTGATGGCTGACTTGTTGTCACACCACAACTTCATCTTAGCTCCTTGATCCAGCTTCAGCTCCACCAGCATACTCTTCAACCATAGCAACTCAGCAACTCCTAAGGCCATAGCTCTATACTCTGCCTCAGCTGTCGATCTCGCCACCACCGACTGCTTCTTGCTCTTCCACGAGACTAAGTTGCCTCCTATAAAGATGCAGTATCCTGAGGTGGACCTCCTGTCATCAGCACAGCTAGCCCAATCAGAGTCACAATAGCCCTCAATGCTCATGTGTTCATTCTTCCTGAAGATTAGCCCTTTTCCGGGGGCATTCTTCAAATACCTTAGAATCTGGTACACTGCGTCCATATGACCCTTCCTTGGATCATGCATGTAGCGACTCACCACGCTCACTGCAAAAAAGATATCGGGACGTGTGTGATACAGATAGATCAACCTGCCTACCAACCTTTGGTATCTGTCACGATCAACTGGTTCTCCAGCTTCAGCACCCAGCTTAAACTTCTGGTCGATCGGTGTAGTTGCAGGTTTGCATCCTAACATTCCTGTTTCTTTGAGAAGATCCAGTGCATACTTTCTCTGGGACAGGACGATCCCCTCCGCTCCTCGAGCTATCTCTATTCCAAGAAAGTATCGAAGCAAACCCAGATCTTTCACCTCGAATTCCTTACCCAGTCTCACTTTGAGTTGGGCAATCTCCTTCTCATCATCCCCTGTAATAATCATATCATCCACATATACTGCAAGCAAGGTGATGTGACCTCCACTTCTTCGAAAGAACACGGTATGGTCGGCGCTGATCTGCTGGTACCCCATACCAATCATAACCCTCCTGAATCTATCAAACCAAGCACGATGAGACTGCTTTAGCCCATAGAGAAACTTCTTCAATCTACAGACCTTTTCCACTGTCTGATCTGTACCGAATCCTGGTGGTATCTCCATGTATACCTCCTCCACTAGATCTCCATGAAGAAATGCGTTTTTCACATCTAGTTGGTGTAGCTTCCATCCACCATTTACTGCCAGAGAGATTAAGGTCCGAACAGTGCCCATCTTTGCCACCGGTGCAAAAGTCTCATCATAATCGATGCCATATGTCTGACTATACCCTTTTACCACCAAACGAGCCTTGTAGCGTTCAACTTGTCCATCTGGATTCTGCTTCACAGTGAAGACCCACTTGCATCCAACTGCTCTCTTCCCTTCTGGTAGTTTTACTAGCTCCCAAGTCCTTAGCTCTTCGTGCATAGCAGCTTTCCATTTCTGGTCCTTCTTTGCAACCTGCCAATTGTTAGGTATAGTAACAGAGTCCAGAGATGCAATGAATGCTCCATGTGCATGGTGGATGTTAGAATATGATACAAACTGAGCAAGATCCCAACCATATCTATCGGGAGGATTTCCCGCATTACTGCGAGTAGTCCTCCGTACAGTTATTGGTGTGGGATGAGTAGGAAGAGGAATGGAATCACCTTGAGAGGAATCTGGTGGTGGTGTAGGTGTCTCAGGAGTCGGGGCAGGCGTTGGCAAGGGACTTGGCACCAGTGGCACTGTAGGTACTGTTTACTGCGAGTAGTCCTCCGTACAGTTATTGGTGTGGGATGAGTAGGAAGAGGAATGGAATCACCTTGAGAGGAATCTGGTGGTGGTGTAGGTGTCTCAGGAGTCGGGGCAGGCGTTGGCAAGGGACTTGGCACCAGTGGCACTGTAGGTACTGTTCCCGCAATTTGTTTC
>NC_033798.1:98174054-98175011 GCF_001876935.1 Asparagus officinalis | reverse complement strand
TACAGAAATGGATTTCTCCACATTGTTCTCCGGTCTCTCACCATTCTCCTCCTCTCGCCCCATACTTCTAGTATTGGGCGAGTTACCAGCAGATGAAGTTACCTTCTGGGTGTAATATGGCTCAAGTTCTCGAAAGTGCACATCCATGCTCACAAACAACCTTTTTTTCACCGGGCTCCAGCAAACATATCCCTTCTGAGTAGCAGAATATCCTACAAAGATGCACTTCACAGCTCTAGGGGCAAGCTTTCCGACAGATGGCATGTTGTCCTTCACAAAGCACACCCAGCCAAACACTTTAAGTGGAAGAATCCCACCATTATCTCCCTTTAATGTCTCACACGGAGACTTCCAATCCAGCACTCTCGAGGGCATTCTGTTGATCAGCGCTGCTGCGGTCAACACTGCTTGCCCCCACAATGTTTCTGGCACATTCATAGAGATCATCATGCTTCTAGCAACCTCTAAAAGATGTCTGTTCTTCCTTTCCGCTACCCCATTCTGAGCTGGTGTATATGGACAGGTCGTCTGGTGATGTATTCCCTGAGCTGACAAATATTCTTCAAACGCTCTGTTGGTATACTCTGTCCCATTATCCGACCTCAATATCTTCACCACTGCTCCGTATTGAGTCTGAACATTCCTATGAAAGTTTTGGAAGCACCCAAACACTTCACTCTTATTCTTCATCAAGTATAACCAAGTCACACGAGAGAAACAATCAATAAATGTAACAAAATACTTGTATCCATTCATAGAACTTGTGGAACAAGGCCCCCAAACATCTGAATGTACCAAGTCAAATACACGAGAACTTCTATGGCCTGAACTAATATAAGAGCTTCTAGTAAGCTTTCCAAACTCACATGCATCACACACAAGTTTCTGTTTATTTGCTTTCTCAAATAAAGAAGGATACAATCTACCTAAAACACTAAAGGATGAGTGTCCCAAACG
>NC_033798.1:98140791-98172992 GCF_001876935.1 Asparagus officinalis | reverse complement strand
AGGTCTGATCGGGGAAGAAGAGAGGGGAGGCGGCGGCTAGGGTTAGGTTTTTTGTGGAGGCTCTGATACCATGTTGTGAATGAAAACCCTAATTCATTATGAGATCTCTTGGGCTTTATATAGGCCCCTACACAAGTTACAAATAAGTCCCTAACTAATACTAAGGAGGTCTGATCGGGGAAGAAGAGAGGGGAGGCGGCGGCTAGGGTTAGGTTTTTTGTGGAGGCTCTGATACCATGTTGTGAATGAAAACCCTAATTCATTATGAGATCTCTTGGGCTTTATATAGGCCCCTACACAAGTTACAAATAAGTCCCTAACTAATACTAATATATCAACAGTTTGCGTGAAGATGTATGCCCTCAAAGGCATAATATATCCCATACCACCAATACACTGGCTCTGATCTTAGCATCAATGACTTTCAATGATGTCCCTAAATCAGCACATCCACATTCCTACGGCTAGATACAGGTGTGTCGTCTTGAGATCTCTCAATGTTGTTCAAGTTCTCAAGTAACTTCATTGTAATACACCAATAGCACAATACGCACAGTTTACTGGCCCTTTGATGAGCTAATGGACAACTATACTAGCAGTCTAGCCATCAAGTATCTTGATTGTCCTATGATTTATTATGCTATCAATAATTTCCTAATTATTCCGCGGACTCAATTTTCTGGAGAAATTGAAAAAGTTGATGCAGCATGAAGATATTATTGCTCCTTAAAGGAGTTAAGACTTTAGTGACCTGGCAAGGGATCTGAAAGGTTAACCACAAGAAACCTGTCAGCAGGACTAGGTTAAGTTGCCTTAGTCTTCCTATTACATAGATATGCTTCCATCAAACTGACTCTCATGGAGTAGTAATCTGACAAGATTATCTGGAATTATGGACTATATAATGCAGATTTAAGGATTAAAAAGACCACAAACTCCTATCCTATATACTACTGAAATCACTTTTTATGGTGAAAGTTTTGTACCTATGACTGGAAAAACAAGGGCCATCCGATTCCAATAAAGGTCTGAGGACAGACTGAAAAGCAATAAACAACAATATGTAAGGGGACATGTGCTGAGAACAAACCAGAGCTGTCAACGGGAAATAGTCAAAGAGATCTGTAAATATCTTCCAAACATTAGCATTTCCATATCTGCCAAAAGAGATGTAACAACTGTTAGAAAATTTTAACGAAATACAAATAAGATCCATTAAATAGAAATGGACCCCAAAGAAGTAACCTTCTGTTAACATTCACGGGGAACCATAAATAATAAGGCATCAGTATGTTTCACTGCCAACACAAATATGGTTACAGAAACAATGAGCTCAAATTCCATATCAGCTACATCTTGTTCTGGAAAACAATAAACCAGATGTCAAGTTGTCAACAAGGAAGCGGCAGTAGGATTCCCACAAGAAATAGAATAAAAAGAATATATAACAGTTATTTTACATGAGACAAAGACACCTCTTTCACCCAATATACCAAGTTCCCATACATTGCCACTGAACCCTATTCTTATTACCCACTATCTGTATTATTGAATTGAGCAACACTGAAGTGAGATCCTACTCAGCTGCATCGAAACAATAGGCAGCACACTCTTCATATTCGAATTGGAATACGTTTAACCTAGATTAATAGTAACCCGCCAATAAAAAGAATGAGCTGTAATGAGCTGTAATGAGCTGTGGAGATTCATGACTCCAACTTTTTTACTTACCAGTTACCAAGACATCAATAAGGTCATCTTGAAATCAAACTAATGCCAAATGTTTCTTTTTTTTTATAATCAACTCTTGCTGCTTGTTTAAGTCATGCGTTGAGGTGTAAACTAGCATCTCTTCACCGTAAAACTAGCATCTCTTCACCCAAAGATATTCTCAAAATATGGGCCAACTTTTCATCAGGTTAATCTAATAAAATACATGTATATTTCTATTGTTTCTGTAAAACAAGTTGCATTAACAGAAACCATGGAAGAAAAAGTCTATAGGAGGAATAATCTGTATATCATGATCAGCCTGATCTCTTCCTCCACGTGTAAGTTGGAGATAGTATCACCAATTATTAACACAATATGAGCACCCTTATTTGCAAGAAAATAGCCTAAGACCTAAATAAGTGCATGTATACCACCTATATCTTCCATCGAGAACATCCTTATCAGCAAACCAACTAAGACACCTACATTCTGGATGTCTCATACAAGCCCTAAAACAAACCAACTTTTACAAAATTAATGTTAAAATACAAACATCTATGGTATTTGGTGAAAGCACTTTATGAAAAGTAAAACTGCAGTAACCACACCAGAAGCAAGCAGATAACATGTTAAATTTATGCTGTTTGCTGGTGCAGGTTACAAAAATTCAATCATGTTTTAGCTGTTTTTCCTATGAACTAGAATACATTGACAACTTAGAACGGATTCTTATCTTCGTATCCTAAATCCATCTAAAAAAAGTTCACAGAATAAGAATAGAGTTCACGAAAATTATGCATCTACACTAACCGTACAAGAAACCTTTGCAAGACTGCTTAAATGCTTCGGTGAAAATGAATAGTGCCCATCACGAATAACTTCAACATAGGAAGTCTTCAATTGGCTGTACTTCAGCTTGCTACTGGTTCAATATGGCAGATAAAAATAATAAAGAACTTGAGACCTAATATATACATCCATGCATCAACATAGGAGATATATTAATGTATACCTTTATCCCACACATCAACATAGGAGATATATTAATGTATACCTTTATCCCAAATAGTCTCCGAATATTTAGAAATGGATTCAGTGATATATATGAGATAGATCACCAAGAAGTCATAGCTGCATGGGACACACAATCTAATCAACTTGAAGGTGTCATTTGTTTTGTTGAAGAACGAGTATAGAATTGGGTGCATCCTTAAAGGACATGGCCAAAGTGAGATATGTTGTGGCATCATGCAGGTTGATTTGGTCGTATTTTTGGTGGCATTACTGTGTTTTATGTACTGGTGAAATGACATACAGGAGTTGGCACCAAGATACCTTTAGTTCCAATCATAAGGTAAACCGCCCAAAGTTGAAAAATCCAAAGGGAATTTAGCCATGTAGAGAAGTTGCAATGCTTTTGATTCTGATTATGCATCAAGCAACAAAATATAAAAGTCAAGAGGCTCTAGTTTGCTTTGAAATTTGAATAGACATACTAGCTCAACTTTAAACAAACTTCTACATGACATGTAAAGACCCATTAAATAGGTCGAATAACTTATACATTTACGATGTTTCCATAGTGGCATTCAATAAAGCATGTCTAACAAGTAAAAAATAATGCAGTACAAAAACATAAGAACAAAGCTGTAAGATGTAACAAGAAACTCACTTTCGCAAGCATTCATCATAAAATCCATAAACTTGTGTAATCTGCAATTTAAAAAATAATAATTCTCAGAACAAAGTTATACATTATATCTACTATTAAATTAACAAAAACAGATAGCAAGACAGCTTTGGGAAGACAATGGACTGCATTCAGGTCAATAGAAGATAAATCAAATGTCGAGGTCCTACGTGACAATCCATATGACTTACTTCTTAAAACATGAAGGGCCCAGCACCCCCCCCCAGGGGGGTGGAAAAATAAAAAACGCATTGCTCAAGACAGGAAACACTTTCCTAACTAGAACACTGCAGAAGAAATATGTACCTGGCGACTTTCATGGTTCCCTCTGAGAATGGTAATTCGCTGAGGATACCGCACCTTTAGGGCCACAAGGAGCTGACAAAAAGCAAAAACTTTCCATGAGCAATATGATAACAGATCAAATGCTCCCAGAATTAATCATTCCATAACAAGTAGATGCATATAGCTACTGTTGAAAAAAATAAAACACTCATATCAAAATATGATTATAAGAGTAAGATCGTAATATGATGGGCCTCGGGGTTTATCCTTCTTGCTTATTTCTCACCAAAACTTAGTTTAAGGTTACACTTGCCTCCTATCAAATAAAATTATTTCAATCCTCCATTTTATTATGTGCGCTACTTTTTCAGTACAATTTTCATGTTCGCCCTTTTCAAAGTTCCCTTGTTCCCTTTAGTTGTATATCATGGGCTGGAGATCTTGGTTTATCTAGCTACAAACAAAATAAATTAAAAAAAAAACAGAAACTAGAAACCAGAAACCAGAAACAGGGACATAGTGAAAAAACGATTCCTTAAACTAAACAGGCTATGGCAAAAGCCAGTAAGGGATAGTGGCTTATCATTCGAATTGTATAAGCAGAATTCAGAAAATAATATATCACTTACCGTTACTGTCTCAACTGAATAGTACCCACGGTCCACATAGTCACCCATAAATAAGTAATTAGTATCTGGACACTATGAATAAAAAATATTGTCAGCATCATTGCATAAAAATATCACTTGAGAACTTAGAATGGTTGTAACAGATATCAGAGAGAAATAAAGTAATCTCCCTTATAACTAAACGAAGTCTGATTGACAATATCAACAGCAGTTCAGGAATGACATCATCAAATGACAAAGGAAAAGAATCGATACCTTTCCACCAATTCGAAATAGCTCTGCAAGATCATGAAACTGCCCATGAATGTCACCACAAATGGTCACAGGGCTTTTAACAGGCTGCAATATAAAAAAGAAAGATAAATTCCAAGATAGCTAATGATTAAATCATGTAATAGTCGGAAAGAATATGAAGATCCTAGGTCAAGAATGAATCATTAATGAAATGAAACTTGAAGCTAAGATGTGATTGCCTTTGATTAACTGGATTTTTTTCAAAGGAATTTTCATGCTCAAGTGGTTTAGGGATACAAAAATGAACCAAGATAGCAATTACCTTAAATATGCTTGGTACCATAAGAGATCTATGATTAAGAATGGACTAAATCCACATTTTTTGACTCAATATTGACTCAAAGCATTAAGATGTAGAAAGCCACAACCCAATCACGTGGATCAGGCATTTATTGGATCTTCCAAATCGATCAACATTTACTCATAAAACCAAGTGTTATCATGCATTTCGTTTCTAGAAACTACAAACTGAAGGTCACTCTGCATGTCTGTACCTGAAACAATCGATGATCCATTCTTATTGGGATAAGGCAACTAAGAAGATGCAGAAAACAATCGGAAAGCATATCCTAATATTAGCGATACTGGAAGTTCTTGATGGAAGTTGAAAAGAAGATGATAAGTTGATCATGGTTACAAAGAATGATTGAGTTGACACACTGAACCACATGTACATCACATACAATTTGACTCAAGGTTGCACTGATCACAAGGCATTTGATTTTGTGAGCATACGTAGGCAAGATATGAACAGCATGATCACTACATAGTATGGGAGAAAACCACTCTCACATTGAATTCAAATGAGAAATATGACCTTGCTTAAGTGGAGAATGTCATGCATCTATCTATACTATGAGATGTTATCTTTTTTTACTATTAGTTAGCTTGTTGTGCACAAACATGCATGCATACAAACAGGTGCATGAACAAAGGGAATATGGATTTATCCCTTAATTCATAATGACGACGATAGATTTACAAAAGTGTCCTTTTTCACGTCTTAGTGTTTTTTAATGTGTTAGTTACTACATTGATTTCCTATCCATGATATGATGGGACGGGGTAGTATGCTCACTCTCATTGGTCTAGGAGTGAGATTTAAGTCCATCAGAGTAAATACACGTGTCTACTATTTATTAAAAATATAATTTGACAGGATACCATGTTCAATCTTCTGGATGTAGAAGTAAGGTCAACTCAAATGTGAATGGATTCAGAATAAACATATTTGCTTTGAAAGATAAAATGACAGTAAGATTTTAAAAAAAGGAAATGGGTATTGCATAAGTAATGAACAGGTACCAACCGAATAGTTTGTTTTTGTAATACTTATATATACAAATACAACAAGCCATTTTTGTTATATTGGAAACTTCTGCATGGTTTCTTGCATTGTTTCCCAAACCACCTTCCTTAGTTTGACTTTTCCTGGAGCAATAGCCCCCTATACCAATTGCTCCGAATCAATTCAATTATTCTCTGTCCATACCTAGGTTGCATGTGTACGGGTACGAGTATGGGTATGGGTACGGGACATGGCAAATTTGTAAAAGGTATGGTATGGGGACATGGCTATAAATATATGCATATTACATATATTTGTATGTATTAAAATTAATAATTTACTTAAGATCAATATTGTTTTTTCATTTACATAAGATCAATATATAAGAAATAGATGTGAAGTGTAGAATGTACATCCAAGAAGTATATGAAGAGTGTTTTAAATTAAAACATGCATTATATAATTGACTATAGGCCTGAATAAACATATGCATATATTCAAGAAGTGTCCAAGAGGTATGGGTAGGGGTACGTGTCGGGTACGGGTACGGCTTCCTAGTAGAAGTACCCAGGTAAAATAGATCCATATCAATTGCTCCGAATCAATTCAATTATTCTCTGTTAATTTTTTTTATGACAACTCAATTCTTTAAAATGTAAAAACATTTCAAGAGTATAAAATAAAACTTGGAATATGATGTTGCATATTGCAACTCTCTCATGAGCTATGAAACATCTAGACGTCTAGGGTGTGTTTGGAAACCCACCCAATACTGAGCCAAGATCAGTCCTGGTTAGTCAAACCTAAACAATATCTGGAAGGGGCCACGGAAGGGTTGGCTGAACTGTTTTAGTGGCCAAAAGCTTGGCCTACAAAAAATGGGCTAGTTTTTTTTCCATACAAATAAACACCCAAACATGTTCCAGGTTCAATCTTCACCCAGTACTAAAGGGTTGCCAAACACAACCCTACTTGCATAAAAAGAACTAAAGCTCAGATAAGGCATCAAAAGGTTCAACCTTTAACTAGAATTCCTTCAATTATATCAGTAAGTTTCATACATTTTACATCAACTAGTGCGTCATCATGAAACCAAAACATCATGATTTAAAAACAAAGAAAACTGACTAATCTAGACGTGAAACAGGTCGCAACAGCAAAGTAAACAAATAGAGATTACCTGGACATTGCTTTCTTCCATTAGTATCTCCTTCGCCTTCTCACATAACACTCTAACCTGAAAAGAGAGTCTGTTGGAATTATTTGCGTCTGAAAAAAGTTGAACGCACCTGATTTGAACCCAAAATTTAATCATGTAAAATTGATAATATGTTGGTTTAGTAGGAAAAGTAAATCAATCTAACGAGCATCATCTAAAATGAAAAGAATTTTGTGTGTGTGTGTGTTGTTGGGGGGGGGGGGGGGGGGGGGGGGTTTGGAACTCAAAACGCAAGCCCACAGTTCAGTGGTCTTCACCAATAATAAACCTGGGACTCCAACAAATGATAACAATTTTAGATAGATGGATCAAAAAACTGTTTCCGCAAATGAGATGATGGGTAGGAAAAAACATCCACGAAGCGCATGATTTAGATTCATACAAATAGGGAGATAACCTCGATGAGTATAGATGGCATGAAAAGAAAGTAAAAGGTTTACTATAGAAACCACACTCATCTAAGAGGTGCCAGAATAGACATAAAAAAAGAAAATTGGAAACAACGTATATGCCCAAAAATGTCATTTTCTTGTGAGGAATATATTAGATTGCAGTTTTGAGATCAAATAACCTCATGATTTAGGAATTTCTAGAATAAAAAGCATACATGATCGTAAATGTTGGTCATACAAATTGAAAGTTCAGATACTTACATATGACTGAGTCAGATGTCACATTCGTAGATAGACTTTAGAAGGTAGTTCCAAAAACTAGCTGATAATTCAATCTCCCTTAAAGTACTAATCATGATTGCAGTTTGAGATCAAATAACCTCATGATTTAGGAATTTCTAGAATAACAAGCATACATGATTGTAAATGTTGGTCATACATATTGAAAGTTCAGATACTTAAATATGACTGAGACAGATGTCACATTCGTAGATAGACCTTAGAAGGTAGTTCCAAAAACCAGCTGATAATTCAATCTCCCTTAAAGTACTAATCATGCATAATGGTGCATCTTAAAGTTAGATGGTACCAGAACACCAATGAATTTACACTGACATAGAATCTGCACATCTTTTCTAAAGCCAAATAGGTTTGAAAATAGTTTGTAAGACAAATTATATGCATTTTGATTGGTGACTATCTTCAAAAGTGAATTACTTAAGCATTCTCCAATTTTACTATATTAAAATAAAACTGTAAGTCAACACTCCCAGGGTTCTTAAGGTATATTATCGCATCTTATCAGTCTACAGTACATTTGCGTAGTAGATTTTGGCTGGCAACTCATACATGTGCATATCCTTGTACCAATATATTCCCTAAACTTGAATCTTTTCTCTATTGTAACCATGTTCAGTATGAGTTTCCACTAGTACAACTGCGTCATAACTAGCAAGTTGCGCCATTACACAATGAGGAAATTTTGGTGGGGTTTTGAGGAGGTGAGGTGTGAGGAGGTGCTACGAGGTGAAGTGAATGACATCGGTTTTTAGGCGCTTCAATGCTTTTTTTTTTTTTTTGGGTGGGGGGGGGGGGGGGGGACGGGGCGGGGTGGCAATCCGTTTTAGTTCATTTTTCTCTCTTGTTTTGTATCATCACTGTTTGGAGATTCTTATCTCTCTTGTTTTGTAGTTCATTTGCTCTACTCCCTTCCCTCCCCTCCTACCAAATCATGCCTAAATAAAGTCATGGTCTTATTCAGAAGGGGCAAAGACAACAGGTAATTAAAAATCTCAATAACTTTCATATTCAGCTCTCAGTTAGTGATTCTTCAAAAAATGAAACTTCTCCTCCGGGCCGACATTTAGACAGACAACTACCAAAATAAAACTACCAGAGGATCACCATTCCCTTAAATTTCATATAATCTTCATAAATAAGCACTAAGAAAGGAACTTTCTAACACATCCGAAATTTCCAGCGCAAATTTTTCAAGCAACAAACATCAAAATAATCAAATGTCCTCTTTCCAGCAGACTTTACCCCCAAACCGAAACCCTAGTTTCACAAGACTCCGCTTAATCCGCCACTATCATGGGGAAAAAAATTTCTCATTCCTGCTCGCACCTCTCAAATCATAAGGTCCATTGGAACCACCGAAATCCAGAAAAAATACTTTAGGGGAAAAAAACCAAGATTTCAAAGGGATCGAAGAGAGTTAGCTCACCTCCTGCTCTGACAGAGGCTTGCACTGCATAAGCTGCTCGATCTCCTCGTCGAGGTTCCCATGAGAATCCGAGGACGGCACCGGATTCACGCTCATCCTCTCCTCCAGCTCGAATCGAGTCAGCAGATTCAGCAAATGAAGGCGAGGCGATTTCGAGCGAGAAAAACGCTAACCCTAGCTCCGGCCGAGGATCCGTTTCTTTCCTCTCCCTCTCTAGTTTCCGTCTCTTCGATGGATTTGGAAATGGTGATGAGCGACTGGAAGAAACGAGAGGAGAGAGAAAATGGTGAAATCCGGGAACGGGACGAAAAAGTGCTGCCCGCTCTTTGTTCTCCTTTATGGTGTGTTTGGGAGTTTACTTATGGTGTGTTTGCGAGTTTACTTAGGGAAGGGAAGGAAGGGGAAGGAAGGGGAATTTTTCTCCTTCCTTCCCTTCCCCTCCATTACACCCCAATTTGGGGTGTAAAAATTTGGGTCAAATTTTCTCTCCATTCTCCTTCTCTATCCTACAAAATGAAACTCCCAAACAAGGTTAAAATGAAATTTCCCTTCTCTTCCCCCTCTCTACCCTCCATCCAAACAGGAAGGGAAGGAAGGGGAAGGAAGGGGAATTTTTTCCCTTCCTTCCCTTCCCCTCCATTACACCCCAATTTGGGGTGTAAGAATTTGGACCAAATTTTCCCTCCATTCCCCTCCTCTACCCTCCAAAATAAAACTCCCAAACAAGGTTAAAATGAAATTTCCCTTCCCTTCCCCCTCTCTACCCTCCATCCAAACAGGCCATTAGTTTGGGGGGAGGGGGTGTTGGGATTTGGGTTGCTTGAGATCCGCTGTGGAGTTCAGATCAGTAAAGGTCTAAACTAAGGACAGTTGTCGTGAAGTGAGATCACGTGATTGCTGTTCAAGGAGGACAGCTGATGGACTAATGTGTCTGGGATTTTAGACTATCAACAATGGTTTTGTTTTTCAACACCCTACTTTTACTTTTAACACTCCACATCATCTTCTCTCTCTTCCACCTAATAATTCAACACCCACTCAACTTTTACACTCTACAATGGTTTTGTTTAATAAAATTCAACACCCTACTCCACCACTTTTATTTCATATTCTTATTTTCTCAAAAATCTCACCACCCAATAGCATGAAGACATGTGTCCAATCTACTCTCTCTCTCTTGTGTGTGGTCCTCTCCCACTCCTTATTCAACATGTTGAATTAATTCAACACAAATTAATCCAAATGGGTATTCAACATGTTGAATTAATTCAACACAAATTAATCCAAATGGGATTCAACACCCTCTTCAACAACTCCATTAAACCAATTCAACAGTTGAATTCTAACACCCTCTTCAACAACTCCATTAAACCAATTCAACAGTTGAATTCTTTTTTCAACACCTCCATTGTAATTTGTAAGTAGTCTTATTGCTGTTTGTTTGCCTAAAAAAAGGAAAACCAAATAATAGAAAACATATTTCTAAGAAAAATTATTGGGAAAAATGTGCTCATGCCCTAAAAGCAGAAAGTTCATGTGACGAATTCCTTCATAGTTTCCCCCATGTGAATCAGCCCATTGAAGTGTGACACATTATACTGCAGCCCCTTTTTAACAATTATTATATGCCAGCTAAGCTAAAATCCCCAAATTATCCTTATTCTCTCTCCTTAATCCCTCAGAACCAACACCCATCTCCTCTCTCTCTCTCTAAAACTACGAGCTTTCTCAAGCTCGTCTCCTTGGCCCTCGCCCTCCTCGTCGTCGTCGCCTCCGCTCAGACCCCCAAGGCTCCCCTCGAGTTCGTTGTCGCCTTCCCTCCCCTCCTCCGCCCATCCTCGTCGTCGTAGATTGCTGTCGCTCCCCCGCCGTAGAAACTATTGTGCTGCCAAAACAAACGTGTACGGTACAATTATGAACACAATTGCAAACTAAACCAATCAACCACAACTACAGGAGCACACACCATGGGCAAGACACGTTGCCACTACATCCACGACCGGTGGAGCTCAGCTTTTAATCGATTCGTTGTTGTACTTCTCTCAGAGGTTGAGATGATGAAGGAATGGTTCGCAATATTCGAAACGATATAATGAGAGGTAGAAAATGAGCCCAAGTGAACGGAAGATACAGTGTGATAGACAATATAAAGGGCTACACACCGGCAAAGACGGTGGTGAAAACGGAGACCGAAGGTGGCCGGAAAACGCGCGCGAAGTCGGCACGGCGCTACTGTTTTCTGCTCGCTGCTGCCGTCGAGCGATATTTCGGACGTTACCGAGAGAGATAGAGAATGAGTTAGAGCGTGATACAAATTGGAGGTGATAGGCAACATGTAGGGCTACTCACTAAAGAAGAAATCGGCGGGAACAGGGATTGGAGGTGATCGGAAAGTGCGTGCGAAGTCGGCATAAAACTGCAGCTTTCTGCAGTGCAATTTCTCGCTGTTCGGGTTTGTTCTTCGCTGTTCGGAGCTTTTCGCCGCTGTCCGGGCTTGCCGAAGGTGGGAGGATGTTGCCGGGGTCGTCGGGGTTTCTCGGTAGGCTCCGTCGGAGGTGGGAGAAGCTTTTCTCCGTTCCCAAGAGCCTAGAACTAAGATAAATTAGAGCTAGAACTAGTTAGAGCTAACATGGGGTGGGCTAGAACTAACATGACACAAACTGTTGAAGAGACCTATAACTTCTGTTATATTAGTTCTAATCTACACCATGTTAGTTTACATTGTTGTTTCCACTGTAATTTCTCCGTTTGAAGTCGAAATGAGGTGATTTAAGATTTGTTAGAAAGCTATTGAAGAGACCTATAACTTTGGTCTTTTAGACTTTTCCAGACCTTACATACAGTTTGTGTCATGTTAGTTTATATTATTGTTTTCGTTGTAATTTCTCCGTCCGAATTCGGAATGAGGTGATTTAAGACTTGTTGGAAAGCTGTTAAAGAGACCTATAACTTTGGTCTTTTGAGTTTTTCTAGATTCGAACGGCATCAGATAGTAAATGACCAGTTTGTGTCATGTTAGTTCTAACTTATGTCATGTTAGTTTTAACTTATGTCATGTTAGTTCTAACTTATGTCATGTTAGTTTTAATCTACACCATGTTACTTTACATTATTGTTTCCGTTGTAATTTCTTCGTCCGAAGTCGGAATAAGGTGATTTAAGATTTGTTGGAAAGCTGTTGAAGAGACCTACAACTTTGGTCTTTTAGACTTTTCCAGATCTTACATACAGTTTATGCCATGTTAGTTTACATTGTTATTTTCGCTGTAATTTCTCCATCCGAACTCGGAATGAGGTGATTTAAGACTTGTTCGAAAGCCGTTGAAGAGACCTACAACTTTGGTCTTTTGAACTTTTTCAGATTCGAACGGCATCAGATAGTAAATGACCAGTTTATACCATGTTAGTTCTAACTTATGCCAGATAGTAAATGACCAGTTTGTGTCATGTTAGTTCTAACTTATGCCATGTTGGTTCTAACTTCTGTTATGTTAGTTCTAATCTACACCATGTTAGTTTACATTATTGTTTTCATTGTAATTTCTCCGTCCGAAGTCGGAATGAGGTGATTTAAGATTTGTTGGAAAGCTGTTGAAGAAACCTACAACTTTGGTCTTTTAGACTTTTTTAGATCTTACAT
Organism: Asparagus officinalis; assembly: GCF_001876935.1. NCBI lineage: Eukaryota > Viridiplantae > Streptophyta > Magnoliopsida > Asparagales > Asparagaceae > Asparagus > Asparagus officinalis. Next base: position 98,160,116 of record NC_033798.1, on the reverse strand, counting down.
ACAGTTTGTACCATATTAGTTTACATTATTGTTTTCGCTGTAATTTTTCCGTCCGAACTCGGAATGAGGTGATTTAAGACTTGTTGGAAAGCCGTTGAAAAGACCTACAACTTTGGTCTTTGAGCTTTTTCAAATTCGAACGATATCAAATAGTAAATGACCACTTTGTGTCATATTAGTTCTAACTTATGTCATGTTAGTTCTAGCCCGTCTCATGTTAGTTCTAGCTAGTTCCAGCTCTAATTCATCTTAGTTCTAGGCTTTTGGGCTCTCAAGTTAGTTCTAACTTGCCCCATATTAGTTCTAACACATCCCATGTTAGTTCTAGTCCGCTCCATGTTAGTTCTAGCTAGTTCTAGCTCTAATTCATCTTGGTTCTAGGCTCTTGGGAACGGAAAAAAGCTCCTCCCACCTCCAACGGAGCCCACCGAGACACCCCGATGACCCCGACAACCTCCTCCCACCTCCAAAAAGCCCGTACAGCAGTGAAAAGCTCCGAATAATGAAGAACAAACCCGAACGGTGAGAAATTACACTGCAGAAAGCTGTAGTTTTGTGCCGACTTCGCACGCACTTTCAGATCACCTCCAATCTCTGTTTCTACCGATTTCTTCTTTGGTGAGTAGCTCTACATATTACTTATTATCTCTAATTTGTATCATGCTCTAACTCATTCTCTATCTCTCTCGGTAACGTCCGAAACATCGCTCGACGGTAGCAACGAGCAGAAAATAGCAGCGTCGTGCCGACTTCGCGCGCATTTTTCGGCCACCTCCGGTCTCCGTTTTCACCACCGTTTTTGTCGGTGTGTAGCCCTTTATATTGTCTATCACACGGTATCTTCCTTTCACTTGGGCTCATTTTCTACCTCTCGTTATATTGCTTCAAATATTACGAATCATTCATTCATCATCTTAACCTCTGAGAGAAGTACAACAACGAATCGATTAAAAGCTGAGCTCCACCGGTCGTGGATGTAGTGGCAACGTATCTTGCCCATGGTGTGTGCTCCTATAGTTGTAGTTGATTGGTTTAGTTTATAAATTGTATTCATAATTGTACTGTACAAGTTTGTTTTGGCAGCGCAATAGTTTCTACTGTGGGGGAGCGGCGGCAATCTACGGCGATGAGGATGAGCGAAGGAGGGGAGGGGAGGCGGCGACGAACTCGAGAGGAGCATTGGGGGCCTGAGTGGAGGTAGCGACGGCGAGGAGGGCGAGGGCCAGGGCGACGAGCTTGAGAAAGCTCGTAGTTTTAGAGAGAGAGAGAGAGAGAGAGAGAGAGAGAGAGAGAAGATGAGTGTTGGGTCTGAGGGATTGAGGAGAGAGGATAAGGATAATTTGAGGATTTTAGCTTAGCTAGCATATAATAATTACTAAAAAGGAGCTGCAGTACAAATTGTCACACTTCAAGGGGCTGATTCATATGGGGGAAACTATGAGGGGTCTCGTCACATGAACTTTCTGCTTTTGGGGCCTGGACACATTTTTCCCAAAATTATTTTGAGATTGTTTGGTTGGCTAAAAAAAGATGGAAATCAAAGAATGAGAGATTAGTTATCACGTTATTATTGGATGATGTGAGTGATTTTTTATGAAAATTTATTTTGAGGTTGTTTGGTTGGCTAAAAAAATAAGGAAATAAATTATAAGAAACATATTTCCTGTAATAGGTTCTTTTCTTATGTTTGGTTCATTCATAAAAATAAAAAAATAGATGAGATAAGATTAGTTGTCATTATATTATTGGATGATGTGACCCACACTTAAGGAAATCGATTTCCTAGTTTTTTTGGAGGAAATGGGTGGAAATGAAATGTTAATGAGATGAGATGAGTTGTCACCATATTATTGGATGATATGAGTGATTTTTAAAGATGAGATGTGATGAAGATGAGATGAGTTGGATGATGTGACTCGTTCTTGTATTTGGTTTATTTTTAGGAGATGGTATGAGATGAGTTGTGGTATGAAAATAATATTTTATTGAATGTTGTGGTGAGTTTTAGGAATGTAAATGGATAAAAATAATATTTTATTGATTTCCATGTACCATTTTTCTTTTCTTGATTTTTAGGAAACTAACCAAACGGCCCCTTAGAAGAGAATTAGTGTAGGCGTATAAAACTGCCTGAAGGTCCCTTAACATAGCTCAGCGCGGTGATTCGACAAACCAACGAACCATCGAGCGATATATCCAAGCATGTTCGTTAGACCACAACACTGAAGCCAAGTGAGACGCGACGAAGCGAATTAACGAGGCGACGAGATTAACGAACCGCACACAAACAACGGAATACATCCAATCGCGTGTCCAATCAAGCTAACGGGTCGATGAATCAACGAGTCATCCAACCATAGAGTCCACAACATCAAACAAGATCGGGAGCGGACTCGAACTCGAACACCAAAGCGGATTTACTGCCAAATCAGGATCCGGACTGCCCTCGGTGAGCCACCTAGGTGGCTCGGTAGCCGAGCCACCTAGGTGGCTGGCCGAGCCACCTTGGCCGAGCCACCTGGCCGAGTCACCCAGATCCGGGTCCAGATCTGAGCCCAGATCTGGATTGAAATGCCTATAAATAGAGAAGGAGGGCTTATTTTTGAAGGGACTTGGAACTTTTGAGGTGAAACTCTGCCGGATTGAGAACTAAACTTCGGAGTTTTGGAGCTTTGAAGACTCGGACTTTTCAGATCTAGTTCTTGGCGATCGTCCACGCCAAATAAGGCAGGAGTTCGAGAGAGATCAGATCTGAGATCCACACGTTCATCCTCCGGATCAAAACTTGGTTTTTGATCCCGAGAAGAGTATCGATTTCGCTTGGTCGATTTCGATTACTTAGGGCTATTATTTCCTTGGTGAAATAATCCCCTCGGCTGTTATTTTCTTCGTGAAATAACATCCGTCATACCGTGTAGATCCGACCGGATCAAGATCGCGCGGTGGTCCATGGATTAACCCCGACGCAGGCAAAGAACTCGCACAAGCAAGAGACCGCAAAACAGGATCTTGTGATTTGTTCTAGAAAAGGAAAGTTGTAATCTTTTAAGGCAAAACAGGATCTTGTGATTTGTTCTAGAAAAGGAAAGTTGTAATCTTTTAAGATTTTCTTTTTTTTTCTTTGATTTTGTTGTAACCGGATCTTATAAAAAGACCGGATCTTTTGTAACCAATAAACTGTTACTCAAGAAAACAATGACATCAATGAAAACGATTTTTCCCGCGAACAATTAGATCTCAAGTATCTGAGTGAGATGTCTCCGTGAGGGAGGACCAAAATCTAGTTCCACTGGATCTTATCTCATATCCGCATCATGCTGTGAAAATATTTAAAAAACTAGTCTACTTTTATATTTTCAAAATTGTATAGACTTTATTTTATTTATTTTAAATGTTCAAGCAATATGTGCAAAATTAAATATGCTAAAAAAAGAAAATATCTAAAAAAATCCCATAGAGTTATATCTCCAATTGTCCCTGTAACTATGAAAAATGTTATAAAATTTTCTAACCAAACAAATTTTTTTTATGTATTCTAATATTGTGAAAATATTCCATAAATATAAAAAATTAACCAAATGCTCAATTGTATTTGAATCATTTGCCTATCTTACAACATAGTCAATCATCAATCATATGGAGGAATAATACATATTTCATGTTAAGTTTTTCACGCTAGCAATGATGATAAATAAATAACTCAATACAATAATAAATTAAGAAGTTAAAAAAACAAAGGAAGCAATAGGAGATATTTACCCTCTCGCTTAACCTATCCAATATCTACATGAACAATCATTTATCTAGGGAAGATGATCAACTGAAAGGAGATCAGAGTAATAAATTTATATGCAAAGACCAAATTTTCTTACATTTTGTAAGAGCATCTAATCAATGATCTTAATCTGTTGCAACTGAAATTTAGATTTTGAGGACATTAAAGTTTGGGCTTTTCGTTAATATAATGTAGAGGGGACAGAGGGATATACATCGTCATTATTCAAATCTTAGTTCATGAAAATCAATTATTTTCTAAGAGTAACAATAGAATTTGAAAAGGATTTCAGTTAATAGCTAACAATAGAATCTGGATAATAACATAATATATTAGTATATTGTATGGTACAACATTAGATATAGATAGGAGAGAATATTAAAGGTAACATCTCCAAAAGTACGCTGCATGACTTCTTAGGGCTTTGTTTTAGTATATAGATAGATAAATAGATATAGATATAAATAGATGCAGCATTAAAACCTATATATTTGGAAAAAAATTACATATAGTAGCGTATTCAGTCAAGATTGATGCATAAATAGAGTACGCTATGTAATAATACTTTAAAAAAAGCAAGAATGTGTGTATATTAGCGTTTGAGATGTAATAATAGTTGTTGTGACTGTTATTTGAATTTGAATGGGTTCATGTTGAGGCAAAGAGCTTTTCTAATCATATCAGAACTAAATGGATAATTTAAGTTTTACTGTTCATTTTGGGAAAAGATATTTTTGTTAATTATGAAAGATAAAAGAAGGTACTATTAATAAACGGGCTGGAAGTTAAGAAGGCAGATCCTTTATAATACAATAACATAATTACGTGTAAAAGCCGTCCTTATCATTAATTGGATTTTTATGAAAAAGTGAAAGTCAAATGACCAAAATGTTTTTTTGTCACAGGACAAATTTTTGTCTTTTATAGTTTAACCCGCTTAAATTGCTACATTTAGCAAGATTAAATTTCTAGGTTATAAATTTTCTTCAAATAGAATTTATAATAATGTAGAAAATTAAACAATAAATCTCTAACTAATATCAGATGACCTATACATGAGACATTATAAAGAGATATGCAATTGATAAACGAAATCACACTTTTGAGCAAACTCACGATTATTGAAGCCTAATATGTCCATATTGAAATTAACTTTTCGGATAAATCTTTAAAGATATATCCTAATTTGTTATTTTATGTGAATTAGATAGATTAGATAGATATATGTCTAATTAGAATTTTTTTACTTTAATTAAGTTACATAAATAAGAAAATTTAATACTAAAGTTTCCTCTATTTTTAAAAATTTTTGAAATAATTTTCATGTTTTGGTAAAACAAATAATTTTTAAGTAAATCATGTATGTGTGTGTGTGTGTGTGTGTAGATTTTCATTAGAGATTTTCATGTTTTGGTAAAACAAATAATATTGGGATACACTATTATAATTTTTTCCATTTATGTTGATATATATTAAATCATGATTATTAATTTAAAACTCTTTAAATCAAGGATGCCACGTCATTTTTTGGTGACTTCAGATTTCGGCAAGCAGTGAGATGATGATGCCATGTGTCAAAAAAAATTGTAAATGAAAAACTGATGTGACATTTTCTCGTCACTTCGTAGTATTTTGGTTATCCTTTAAGTATACACTACTAAAGATTGTATTGTTTTTCTCTTTTCTTTTCTAACTAGATTGATAAAAGCCTGCACCAAGTACATCCAAAGCATTGTTAAGAACCTCAAAGAAGGTCAATTGAATCGGTAAATGTGCTTTCTGAAATGGATAGCATCATTGTCGATGGAGATATGGCATCTTCATATCATAGAGGCTCGAGAGGATACATAGTGTGAATACGTGGGGACCTCACCTACGTGAGACCAGGAGAAAAAACAACACCCACGTGCCCATGTGAAACCGCGTGAAGAAATGAGGCTGAGTTAGAAAGGCCCACCCGAGATAGCTTTATAAAAAGCTTTTGCCTAGGGTTTCGTGTTTTTTCTTTAAGGGCTAAGGCAGTGAAAGAAGGGAGCGGCTGTAGCAAGGCAGGTGTCTTCTTTGTTGGCGGCTACGAAGGAAAAATAGGGAGCGACTGCGACTGAGTTTGTGCGAATTTAGAGGCTTGGGACTGCAGCTGTAGTTGTTCTTTGATTTGTACAATTCTTCGAGAGAGTATTTGTATGAGGGATCTGAGAGTTTGTGAGAGGGTTTTATTTGTGAGATTGTAAACCCCAATTGTATCTCTCCCTCTAATAGTAGATCTCCCCCTCCTTGCCCCGTGAACATAGGCTATTTGCCGAACCACGTAAAAATTTGTGTTCTTGCCGTGTTCTTGCCGATATCTCACTTTGTTGAGATATTCGCTTCAGATTCTTGTTTTCTTGGTGAGACGAGAATTCTTATTACGATCTAATCTCTTGTTGTGCACCTTGCGTACCGGAGGTACTGTCGAAATTTCCGCTGCGCACAACAAGTGGTATCAGAGCTCCGGGTTGGATTTGGGGCTTGTTCAAAGGATTAACTAAAGGGTTCCTATTTGAAGAATTAGATTGACAACATGGGAGAAACAAGCACATCAGGATCGTCTCTTTCAAAGGCGATACAGAGTCTGAGCATCAATAACACGAATATTGATGTTCCGAAGTTCGACGGTAAGATTAATTTCAGATTATGGAGGTGTCAAGTGATGGACGCCTTGGATGCACAAAATTTGGAGGAGACTCTTGAGTTACAAGAGAAACCCGCTGATATGGAGGACAATGTTTGGAAGAAAATGAATAGTAGGACTTGTGGAGTTATTCGGTCATGCTTGACGCCGGATCTTATTTATGACGTAATGAATGAGACGTCGGCAAAGAGAATATGGGAAACACTCAATGAGAAGTATCTAACGAAGAGCATTGAGAATCGGTTTCACTTGAAGAAGAGGTTTTACTAATTCAAGATGAAGAAGGGAGTTTCCATTCGGGAGCATGTTAACAACTTCACGAAGCTAATTTTGGATATGGCCAATGTAGATATCATGGTTGAGGATGAAGACAAGGCGATGCTACTATTATGTTCGTTGCCGGAGGATGATTTTGGTACGTTTGTTCTCACTATGATAAATGGAAGAACTACGGTTAGCTACAAGGAGGTGACCTCAGTTTTGGTGAATTATGAGTTGAGGAAGAGTAATGACGAACCCTCCGAGAAGGCATCAGGAGATGTATTAGCAGTCCGAGGCCGTGGCCCAAACCGTCATCCAGGTGATCGCTCAAGATCGAAGTCAAGAGGTGGCCATAGAAATATTGGTAGGAACCAGTGTCGTTTTTGTAAAGAAGAAGGACATTGGAAGAACGACTGCCCAAAGTTGAAAGACAAAGCCGGGAAGAATAAAGGGAAAGCTGTACAAGCTTCGGAAGTGAATGTTGTCAAGGCTAGTGACGACAATTCAGATACGAATTCTTCAGGCTATTCTTGCTCTGTATTACCGTCAGTTTGTTACGCTGACTCTACGGAGTGGATGATGGATTCTGGTGCTACATACCATATTTACCCTAGGAGGGATTGGTTCTCCACCTTTGAGGAGTTGGAAAGAGGGGATGTCGTGCTCATGGGTAATGATCACGTATGCCCTATTGGTGGTATTGGTACAGTACGGATCCGGATGTGTGACGGGGTGACTCGGGAGCTGAAGGAAGTGAGATTCGTTCCTCAATTGACGAAGAATATCATTTTGCTTGGAACTTTGGAAGCAGCTGGCTATAAGGTGATCTTGGAGAATGCGACTCTAAAGGTCACAAAGGGGTCCATGGTGATGATACGAGGTGTCAGGGAAAACAACCTTTACTACTTGAAGGGCAAGACAGTAACAGGGGGTCTGATAGCTTCTATTACCATAGAGGAAGATGCTACCAGCTTATGGCATATGAGATTGGGACACACTGGTGATAAGTCCCTACAGGTATTGGCGAAGCAGAGGCTATTAAAGGGTGCAAAGACCTGTAAGATGGAGCTGTGTGAACATTGCATACTTGGGAAGAAGACAAAAGTGAAATTCGGCACCGCTATTCACAATACCCAAGGTATATTGGACTACATTCACACAGATGTTTGGGGTCCTTCCAAGCACACATCACTTGGTGGGGCCAACTATTTTGTCACTTTCATTGATGACTATTCCAGGAGGAATTGGGTATACCCGATGAAGCATAAATATCAGGTCCTGGATATTTTTGTGAAGTGAAAAAAGAAAGTGGAGCTGCAGACAGGTAGAAAGGTGAAGACTCTACGTTCTAATAACGGCGGAGAGTATAAGAGTGATCCGTTTCTGCAGTTTTACCGGGATCACGACATTAGACGATACTTCACAGTTAGAGAGACACCGCAACAGAACGGGGTGGCAAAGAAATTAAACCGTACCTTGCTGGAGAAGGTGCGATATATGATGACGCAAAGTGGATTGCCTAGATCTTTTTGGGCCGAAGCGTTGGTTTATGCAAGCCATCTCGTGAATAGGTTGCCGTGCACTGCGATACAGGGGAAGACTCCGTTGGAGCGTTGGTCTAGTTCGGTAGTTAGTGACTATGAGTCGCTTCGGATATTTGGGTGTCCAGCTTATTACCATGTCAATGATGGTAAATTGAATCCGAGGGCGAGGAAAGCAGTCTTTGTGGGATTTAGAGATGGAGTTAAAGACTTCAAGTTATGGGATCCACAGGACAAGAAGATAGTTATTAGCAGGGATGTCACATTTGACGAGGCGTACATGATGAAGTCTCAAGTTCCTCAGCAGGTGGAGGAAGACCAGATTCAGGAGATATCGCAGTAGGTGGAGGATGATATGACTCCACTCACTCCAGAGAGCACTATATCCATCAAGGCTCCTACAGAGGCGATACTGGGAGGAGATGAGATGACAGTCAGGCATTTAGAGGATACAGTGGATGTTGGGACTTAGGAACATGGTCATGTTCAGGAGTCTATTGCAGCTAATAGACCAAGAAGAAACATTCGTCGGCTAGCTAGATATAACGATGTCATGGTTGCATATGCTTTATCAGCAGAAGTCGTTGATGATTTGGTTCCTTTTACATTCAAGGAAGCAGAGTCAAGCTCTAATTCGAATAGGTGGAGGGAAGCCATGGATGAGGAGATGCAGTCTCTTCATAAGAACGATACTTGGAAACTTGCAAAGCTACCGAAGGGTAAGAAGGCTTTTGGATGCAAGTGGGTGTATGCAAAGAAAGAGGGATCTTCTATTGGGGAAATTAGATTCAAAGCCAGATTGGTTGCCAAGGGATATGCACAGCTAGAGGGCGTTGATTACAACGAGGTATTTTCACCTGTTGTGAAGTATTCGTCGATTCGTATTTTATTGGCATTGGTGGCACAGCTGGATTTGGATTTGGTCTAGATGGATGTGAAAACAGCCTTTCTACATAGAGATTTAGAAGAGGAGATCTACATGACATAACCTATGGGGTTCAAAGCTGTAGGAAAGGAAGAATTGATATGCAAGCTGAAGAAGTCTCTTTACGGATTGAAGCAATCGCCGCGACAATGGTACAAGAGATTCGATGACTTTATGATTGGTCGAGGGTACACGAGGAGCCCATATGACCCGTGTGTTTACATGAACAAGCTACAGAATGGTAAGTATATCTATTTGCTATTATATGTTGACGATATGCTCATAGCTTCCAGGAATACTTCAGCTATTAGAAAGTTAAAAAAAGAGCTGTCATCCGAATTTGAGATGAAGGATCTTGGAGAAACAAAGAAGATATTGGGTATGGAGATCGAGAGAGACAGGGTGAAGGGGAGGTTGAAGTTGACACAGAGGAGTTACTTGCAGAAGATACTGAAGAAATTCAGTTATGATGGCAATGTCAAGGCGGTGAGTACTCCATTAGCTCCCCACTTTAAGCTATCAGCTAAGATGTCACCTGTTTCAGTTGAGGACCGGGAATACATGTTCAAAGTTCCATATGCCAATGCTGTGGGTAGCTTGATGTATGCGATGGTGTGTACAAGGTCAGATTTGTCACAGGCCGTGAGCATGGTATCTAGGTACATGCACGACCCCGAGAAGGGTCATTGGGAGGCCGTGAAGTGGATTCTACGGTATATCAAAGGTACCGTGGATGTTGGTTTGGTATTTCAGAAGAATGAGAAGACAGGGCAGGATTGTATTGGTTACGTGGATTCTGATTATGCGGGGGATCTGGACAAGCGCCGGTCTACTAGCGGATATGTATTTACACTAGCAGGAGCACCGGTGTGTTGGAGATGCACACTTCAGTCTACAGTGGCTCTCTCCACTACGGAGGCAGAGTATATGGCGTTGACTGAAGCTGTGAAGGAGGCTTTGTGGTTGCAGGGATTATTAGAGAACTTAGGGATTGCACAGGAGACCCTTCGGGTATATTGTGTTAGCATGTCAGCTATCTATTTGGCGAAGAACCAGGTTTATCATGCACGCACGAAGTATATCGATGTCAGATTCCACTTTGTTCGTGACGTTTTGGATGATGGAGACGTCATATTGGAGAAGGTCCACACAAAGGATAACCCTGCGGATATGTTGATCAAAATTGTTTCAGGAGTGAAGTTTGGTCACTGTTTAGAGCTTTTGAACATTCTTCAGTGTTGAGGCATTTGAAGGCCATTTGGGTGAACTACATTCGGCTTGATTCCTTGGGCAAGAGGATACGTAGGCAGTCATATTTGATGCAGCCGATTTGGATTAGTTGATTTTGATGGGGGTGAGATTGTTTGGACTCTCGTTCGGGTTTTCGACTTGTTGTGGATTGAGTTCGTACTGGACACAACAAGTGGGACTTTTGGTTGCTTTGGTGTCGGCTCAGTTTTGGAAGAAACTTCACCGAGGTGGAGAATTGTGAATACGTGGGGACCTCACCCACGTGAGACCAGGAGAAAAAACAACACCCACGTGCCCATGTGAAACCGCGTGAAGAAATGAGGCTGAGTTCGAAAGGCCCACCCGAGATAGCTTTATAAAAAAGCTTTTGCCTAGGGTTTCGTATTTTTTCTTTAAGGGCTAAGGCAGTGAAAGAAGGGGGCGGCTGTAGCAAGGCAGGTGTCTTCTTTGTTGGCGGCTACGAAGGAAAAATAGGGAGCGGCTGCGGCTGAGTTTGTGCGAATTCAGAGGCTTGGGACTGCAGCTGTAGTTGTTCTTTGATTTGTGCAATTCTTCGAGAGAGTATTTGTATGAGGGATCTGAGAGTTTGTGAGAGGGTTTTATTTGTGAGATTGTAAACCCCAATTGTATCTCTCCCTCTAATAGTAGATCCCCCCCTCCTTGCCCCGTGGACGTAGGCTATTTGCCGAACCACGTAAAAATTTGTGTTCTTGCCGTGATTTGTAATAGCTTGTAGAATCCCTCGACAAGTCAGTCCTATAACTGATGAGAGGAAGAGCCGATATCTCACTTTGTTGAGATATTCGCTTCAGATTCTTGTTTCCTTGGTGAGACGAGAATTCTTATTACGATCTAATCTCTTGTTGTGCACCTTGCGCACCGGAGGTGCTGCCGAAATTTTCGCTGCGCACAACACAGATGATGTCATTTCTGGATTAAGTTCTATTGAAAACATTATTGGTTCCACAAAAAAATTAGCCGATATGGAGTCTGAGAATACATTGACAAACACTCAAGGTCCAATGCTATTACGGCGATCCTCACAAAGAGAAGACCCCTACGGAAGAAGTGCGGTAATTTATTGCTCAGTGTGGAAAAAGCATTGTTGGAGACGGTGAGAGGAAAATGGGTGAAATCTGAGTAACATGATCAATATTTCTAGTGACTTAGCAAATACTGGAGAAGGTGCTAGCGCAAGCGTAGCCACTGATGCGGTCGAAGACGACTGGCACGAGTGAGGTTGCGGTTAAAGATGGTGCTACTACAGTTAGAGTCGATGGTATTGTTCAAGATGAAGCTGGTGAAGCTGAAGGATCGAGCTAATGTCGTTCGAGATGATGCCGGTGCGAGTAAAGCTGCTGATGTTGTTAAAGATGGTGGTGATGTTAGTACAAGGTTGAAGAGGGTGATGGCAACACAGTTCAAGCCGGCTTCATTGATGTTAATGCAAATGGCCCAACAGTTGCTAGCACTCGTGAAGCTGATAGCGGAGGGACTAAGGATGACAAAAAGAGTTCTTCTCGGGCTTTCACGAAGCTCTAATTCTGGCATCAATTTCTCAAGTTGAAGAAAGGGAAGAATGAAGACAAGCAGGTCAAAGCGAATGAACTAGTTCGGAGTTAATCATGCTTACCCTTTGTTTTTGTTTTTGTTTTTGTTTTTTTTGACAGATATAATCACACTTACTAAGTTGAACTAGGCTGCAAAAAAAGTTTGTTATTTGATATGGGAGGCTTGTTGATAGCCTTTGATTTTTGTTTTTGTTTTTAAGTATGTCATTTATTTTGATGTTTTTTGAGGAAGATCTCCCCGTTGATGCTATTTTAATGATTGTCATTCTCTAAAGAGAAGTGTTGAAGTTATACCTATAGTGCGCAACTACGTATAGCTGCAGCGCCCACCAGCCTACATCTACAGTAGCTACCCTCTTTATATCTCATATTATATTATGTAATTGTGTATATAAATACCTTCATACTTACCTAAACATAATGAGAAGCTCCTAAACATAACTCAACGGGAAGCTCTCTTTCTTTCTTTCACACGTTAACAAGAAAAAAAAAAAAAAACGAAAAGGGTGAAAAAGAAGGCGGGCTTGCGGTTTCCGTTATAGACCCGACCTGTTAACTTTCTGCTGCTCTAGCCAAAAGAGGGTTACCCATATTTGAGAGAGAGAGAGAGAGAGAGAGAGTTGAGACGAAGCGATGGCAGCAGCAATTGAAATCGCACCGATCTCCTTTATTCTTCATCCTGCTTTTCAGATTGAAAACAAGGCAAATATCAGCGTTCCAACTCAAAGATTGAGCTTCTCTCATCCATGGACCCCAAGGAAACTGAAGTCAAATGTATGCTGTTCTTCAAATTCCGATCCAAAAGCTGAAGAGAACGGCTCCAACACCACTAATGAGTTGTTCCCATCTCCGGTCAGTTTTATTACCTCTCCCTCTCTCTCTGCTTTTTTTTTGCTATATATAAGCCCATTTGCAAATAGCTGCTCTGAGAGGAGCAGACCCACTTCAGATTATTCACAATTTACAATCAGGGAGATTGGCAAAAGTTCAATTTTTATGCATAGGATTGGTAGATAAGAATTTTAGTTGGAACCCATTTGAAAAGAACTCAGAACTAGTTCAAGATTATGGATGGAATGCAAATAGGGAGATAATAAGAAGGAATTGCAGCCCATGGCTATGTTTAAGCATAGAATGAGTAGGCAAGGCATTCAAAAGAGACTCATTTGAAAAGAAGAAAAGGCACCACTAACTCAGCTTGTGTTATGCATGAGATATGATTAGAGAAATAGAAGAAGATGGTACATTTGATTAATAAGAAAGTATATATGTAGATTAGGAGACTGAAACAAAATTTGTAAGTGAGGAAGTGTGATCATGGTTCTTTGAAATTGGAAGGGCTTAAGATGGTACAGTTGGAAGAGCTTGGAAATATTTCAGATAAATATTAATTATGACCTCATATTGCTCTTATAGATTCTATATCTGAAATTTAACCTTGCTAAATTATTTTTGAAGACTGAACCTTCACAACTTTCTTACAATTATGTTTTTTCTTAAGAACTTGATGGGTGCAATGCAAATGAATTGGATTTGGCATTTATCATATCCATATCAGGAACACAATGATCCATCAGTAAGGAAAACGCATATCCACGTCTGCCAAAATATAGTTTATATGTGAGGAACTACTTGTAGTATATGCAGAAAATGGGAAAGACTCGGAAGCATACATGTCATGTGTTCAGGAGCTATCCAAAAGCAACAGATTCTCACAAATTAAAGCCTACCAAAATGTTAGGCTGAGCCAAAAATCTAGGACTAGATCCCTGGATAACCAACATAAACGTTAGGTCAACTAATCTAAGGTCAAAAATTACTAGTTCAATCTTGTTAGATATCCGGATATTCATATCCATAAAACTAAAGATAGTGAAATGCGTATTGATATCCGACAGGATACAGATATTAGCATCCATATTTGTATGTAGCTGGATATGGATGCCAATATCTTCACGAATATCTATATCCACTTTTATGACCCTTGTTAAAGTGCTACCTGTCTATTCATGAAAACAGGCATCGCATCATTTTGTGAGTAATGTAGCAGGTGGGCGCTCAAAGTTGGTCTAATGCAGTGTGTATTTCTTGCTTTGAGTTGGGTGTGCTGGAATTGATGATTAGAATAACAGCTCATGACTACATCTTACTCATGAAATCTTCATTCTCTTTGTTGCTTGATTGATTCTGCCTAGATTGGCAAGTTTCCTATGTTTTAATTGGATTTAGCATTCAGCATTACTGGCACTTGACGGGACTTCCTTATCTAAAATACTCATCTTCTGGAAATGTTTAATAGGTTCAACAATGATATAATAGATTATATAAAAAATATTTATTTTTCACCATAATGGTTTTTTTTGGGAAATCGATAAGGTGATGCTTAGCTAGAGAAAAAGCAGGTGCCCCCTCAGAATGATCTGATATCTAGCTTGAACAATCAGTGGCCTAATTACCTTATGAATTTTTTATTGTTTATACCTATGGTTATTTCCTGCATCCCTCTTACATCTAATCAATAAAATCACCATGAAAGAGGGGATTCCTCATCGTCAAACCAATGATTCTGTTTGTGTGGAAGAGGTTTGTTCCCTAGTAAAAAAATTGCTTTAACTAATGGTTATAGATGTTTTGATATTTAATCTACATAGGAAATGTCTAGCTTAAATTTTATATTTACATGTCTTAAAATTTACTTGTCAATTATCTGAAATTAAATATTGACGCACACTTGACTATAGGCATATCAATAATAATTGGGTTAACTCTTGGAGGGTAGAAGGCTAGAAGGATTGTAACGTTTCTGGATTTTGATTTTCTTAAAGTGGAATCTCAAGTTCACAGGTCAAAACAGAATTTTGGAAATTCTCTTGACTGTAGCAATATTTGATCCATAATCATGTAGGAAGACATTGTAGGCCACAGTTCTTTTGTAGCTTGTCAACTAATGACGTGAAATATACGGATGATATTGGTCCTTAATTACCATTAGTTCCTGTCGGCTATTTTCAACTCTTAGGAATCACCTGTAGTAATTCTTCTTTCTTCTCCATTGCAATCTGCACCCAACAATAGCTAAATAGAAGTCAAGTCCAATTTGATGTCCCTTTTAGAAATATTTAGGTGCCTTTTGATGTTTTAGGTCAGCTACTCGTGGATGCAATAATCTCGGTTTACTCATTTGCTGTTAGCACTATAATTGGAATAATATCAACAAGAGAAAGAAGGAATTAGTTTTCAGCTAACTTTTGTTAAAGGAAAGTTTCAATTCCTCCATACTTTTCTTGCATGTTTTATCCAACAATCACATCGGTTCCACGAACCAATTGAATACTATTCCATTTGAGTATTAACATTTTGAAATCTGAAATCGCAACTAGTTGCAACTTGTTATATGATCCAAAAACATTCAAAATCACCTAGGTCATATGGAAAAACTTAGTTACCTAATTAAAAAAAATAGAATAGAAAGATATCTGTAGACTATAAGAAGGATTACATGTTCAAAGAGACATGACTAGGTACTCCAAGGTTTACCCTTTCACATATTTGCTAATAGAGATATACACTGCTTGAGGTTAGATATACAGTCCTATTTACATGGGCTTCTAGTAATCTTCAAAATGTTTGCATAAATGTGTATCTGCTTGTGTATATACATTATACAGTACTGGATGAGTCCTACGGTGTCCATGGGGTTTTCTGAAATGAAAAAAATTATTCGGGTTTCAAACATGTTAATGAAATTTGGAGGCAAGGGAGCTGAAAACAATATGGAGTCATTCTCTTGTCAAGAAGGCAATTTTCCCTAAGGTGATTTTTATTGAGGCATGTCTTTATCATCTAATTTTAATGGCTTCTTAGCTCTCCTCCTCGGGTCTATTTTTCTTTGCTTCTTCATACAGTTTGAACATTTTAGTTAGGGGTGGACATATGGGCCCATGAACCGGACCGGGTTCGACGCGTGTACCAGCCCGAACCTAACCCGACCCTCATAGGCCAGGCCTAGTTCTTTCTTCTTCGGTCTGGGAGTCGAGCCAGCCTGCCCCATGACCCGTATAGGTTCGGGCTGGGTCTGACCTGGCCCACATGGTGCGGGTTGCATTCAACCCATGGTCTTAATTTTTTTTTTCCTTTTTTTATTTACTATATTTGTATTGATACTTATAAAATTATTTTTTAAATAGCATCTATATTGTTTATTTCTTCAAGATTTTTCAAATATTTCACCAAACATGTTCAATTTCAGGTTTCTTGAAGTTTTTGAGATATTCTGATCACACTCTATTCACAAATTTATTTTATGCACACAATACTCTCTTGAAATTTCTCTTATTTTCAAGTAGCCATACCTAAGGTTAATACATAGTCAATCCTTTTTGATTCGGTATGCAATCAGAGGGTAGGTCAATCCTTTTTGATTCGGTATGCAATCGGAGGGTAGGTTAATTTTTTAAAATTGACTCGGGCCGGAAGGGGCCGGGTTAAAAATGGGTCGGATCCAAGTAGCCCGGGCCTAGTCCTTCCCGGGTTTTATCCTTGGCCCAGCCTGGCCCCGGGGCCGATATAAACAGGGCTTGGTCAAGACCCACAGTTGGATGGGCCAGTTCAGCCTAGGGGCCGATCCAGCCCATACCCACCCTTAATTTTAGTAATAAGGCTTTTGGGTTTGGTTGAGTGGCCTACTAGAGCAAAATATATTTTCTAAATGAATTGGCTGAACTTCGTCATTCTCCTGTAGTCCTATAGTGGTAAATACTAAATAGGTGAGAAGAAAGTCTTGAATGTCAACAAAAAATAATCATGGGTGACCAGAAAGTTTTGAACTGTCAATATAAAGTGTTGGGTAACTTGAAAGCCTGAAAGTCATGAAGGCTTACTTAAATATATTCGCCACGTCACGTTGGTGCCAAACTCAAGCAGTCAAGCTAACCAGAAAATAATGAATACTCAAAAAAGGGAAAATAAGTAAACTTTATATTTTTATTTCCCTGTAATATTCGAAGATGAATTAACCCAGATAAACTCCTCCAATAAAAGACCAAGGTGACTTGTTAGACTCGATTTCAGTGTTTATCAATTGATAAGTCAACGTTAGTGGAGAACAAGGCGAGGGTAAACCTAAATGGACATGGAGGAAGTTTTATTGCATCCTTTATAATCAGGTTTTGAAATGTGTAGACATTTCAAGATCATTTGAAGACCTTCTAATTATGCTTCAGTACCCCAAATCATGATGATATCCACTACCCAAGTTAGTATTGCCTAGGCATTCGTTGTCAAATGTTAGAAAAATATCGTAGTCATTGGGTTTTTTTCATCAATTGTTGATTTCTTGTCGAACATATGTAGAAAAAACATGAACAAAGATTTCATCACCAAAAAAGAAAAAAAGATAAAGAAAGATGAATATATAATGTTGATCATGAACAAGTAGGAAATGGTACTAGCTTTGAGTTACATCAATGTTGAAGAACTTCATTTAGACTATGGATATTATCCTCACCAAAGACCCATGTTTAGTTTGATGGTACACATTGCAAAGCTTATTCTAACTGTAGCTACTAAATGTATCTTATTAAGTTTCCTAATTCTGTTTTCGGCATTTGTTAAAGCAGGATGATGCTGATTACTTGTGGAAGCTGGCAGCTGGTTCAGTTGGTGGTGGTGCTGCCATCAAATACGGAAGCATTCTTTTTCCGGATTTAACAAGGCCAAACATATTACAAGCTCTTCTGATGATTTCACTACCTGTTATGGTGGCCGTTTTGATTTTGATCAAGGAAAGCAGGAGCGAGAGCTAAAGCAATGATCTCTTCTAGCCACTATGATTTGTATTTCATTATCCTTTTCTAGAATCATCTTCTTGGACTGAAACTATGGTGTTTCAGTTGTTTTTATGCAGGGTTGTTGGCTACCTTAGTCACTGTGCATGTGTAAAACATACATCTTTATTGAAGAGAATGTTAAAGATACTGAATTTTGTTTCATGGCTTCATGTGGCATGGATGGAACTGTTGATGGGTTATGCTTCATTTTTTTTTGTGCTGATGCTCTAGTTTAATCCTGCATCATAATCAAGTTACTGAAGGCTGCTATGTTTATTGAAATACATCAGAACATTTTGGTCTCCGGCTAGTGCAAAGGAAGTTTGCTATCCTTGGACCTTGAATCTGTTGGTATCACCCGTAAAAGATTTATTATGAACTCCATTTTTAATAGTAAACATTATACCACCCGTAAAAGATTTATTATGAACTCCATTTTTAATAGTAAACATTATACCATTAATTGTACTCCATATTTTCGCAAATTAGTGTTGATGGTGCAATTTGAGTAGATTCAGCATTTCCTTTGAGATTCTGGGGGCTTACGGCCAGCGCATACTTGATTTTCTTAGGTATGGCAGAAGGACCATGATAGTTTATTGGAACAAAGTTTGAAATGTTTAAAAGCTTTTTATTTTTATTTTACTACAAAAAGAGCATGACAGTTCTCTGCAAAAGAGGTGAAAATCTTTATGCAACTTTCCTGTAACTTTAGCTTTTAAAATTTGAGTATGTTTGGAGACTCTGAAAGAGTTCAAGTACTTATGATGAGACTTGACTAATGGTATGCCATTAGATTACGGGAGCTCTCTAAAGTTAAACAAAAATATTGAAATTGTTTCGGATGAATATGAAATTTCAACAAAAAGCTTTAATTGTAAATTATTGTTATCGATTACCTACTAATCTTAGTTAAGACGATATTGTTATTTAGTTTTCTTCTGAAAGTTTTAATGATTTGAATCCTATTGTCTAGGATTGATGACGAGATCTTCTTCGAAATTATACAAACAAAAGGGTACATGAATACCCCCCTACCCACCCACCCACCCACCAAAAAAAAAAAAAAAAAACACCCCCCCAAAAAAAAAAAAAAAAAACAAAAAAATAAAATAAAATGTAGGCGGTAGAGAAATATTCCCTTGTAAAATTTTTTATTTCAGGGAATTACCATAATCTCAAAATTAATAGTTGGACACCTTTTAACACCCATTATTAAAGATACTCCCTCCTAAAAAATATAGCAAAAATGATGCATCTCATAATTTCTCACGACTCAGTCAAACAACCTAACCTCTTTCCAAATGGTTGACCAAAGCCCAAGCCCAGCCCAATAACAAAAGCCACGCAAACCTCCCAAAAATCAAAACCAGGGTTTGCTCTCTCGCCTCGATCACAATCCCATTTCTTCATCGTCAAATCATCGGCCATGTCTCGTCAAGCGAGGAAGCTGGTGAGTTCCGTCGTCTCTTCATCGAGCCTACTCTCGAGATTCTCATCGC
>NC_033798.1:98140445-98140777 GCF_001876935.1 Asparagus officinalis | reverse complement strand
CGCCGTTCCATCGCCGGCGGTGTTCGTCGACAAGAACACGCGGGTGATCTGTCAAGGGATTACCGGAAAGAACGGAACTTTTCATACTGAGCAGGCGATCGAGTACGGTACTAAGATGGTAATTTTACGCACTCGTCCCTCTTTATTTACGTTTTTTAGATCTTTGTCTGGTTTTGTTTTTCTGTGATCTGATCTGTT
Source organism: Asparagus officinalis (assembly GCF_001876935.1). Lineage (NCBI taxonomy): Eukaryota > Viridiplantae > Streptophyta > Magnoliopsida > Asparagales > Asparagaceae > Asparagus > Asparagus officinalis. Next base: position 98,140,579 of record NC_033798.1, on the reverse strand, counting down.
GCTTGGTAGATTTGTCGGTGGTGATGGATTAGGGTTTGGTTCTTTTTAGGGTTTTGAGTTTTTTTTATTTGTGGAGTGGGTTGATTAGGGTTAATTGAAGATTTTGGGAGTTTTTGTTTTGGATTAGGTTAAGT
>NC_033798.1:98137019-98140428 GCF_001876935.1 Asparagus officinalis | reverse complement strand
GTGGCCTAGAAATTTGATCATGAATTTAAAAGTGTAGCAGAAGCGGGAGTGATAAGTTTTGGAGTGAATTGAAATACATGGAGTTGTAAAAATTGGTCAAGCTATGATGTCCCTAATTGCTTCTTATAATGTTACATTTCCTTTTTAATGTTTACCAAATGCCAGTTCTGCTCTCTAACAGAAGAGGGTTTTCTTGATTTCCTTTTTATCAAATAGATGTTTACTCTTCACTCGAAAAAATCGGTAGTTACAGCTAGTAGTACTCGCTTTTTTGGAGATTAAGTGCAATACACAATTTACTATTACGTACTAGTTTTTTCTGATCATTGCCTCTACAATAGTCTCCTTGTATTAAAAATGGAGGTGGACTAAACGAAAACTTAATCTTTGATCTATGCACTATCTATCCCATAGCGGAGTAGCACTATCTTAGCAGTATAGTTCTGCTAGTAAATTATGATTGCTCATTGTCGAATATGTCGCTTAGAGAGATGGCCTAACTAATATTGGTTTTCTTTTTGTTTGATTTCTATAGGTGGGTGGAGTAACACCTAAAAAAGGTGGAACTGAGCACCTGGGACTTCCGGTGTTCAACACTGTTGCAGAAGCAAAGAAAGAAACCAAAGCCAATGCATCAGTTATTTATGTGCCCCCACCTTTTGCTGCAGCTGCAATTATGGAAGCAATGGAAGCTGAGCTTGACCTTGTTGTCTGTATTACTGAAGGAATCCCCCAGCATGATATGGTATTAAATATACAGTTTTCCTGATGGGCAGATTATCCTATGCGTTGTCAGTAATCCATAAACACAATAATATATTCATTACAGTTACATGATTCATCGTTATGTAGATAGTTAAGTGAAGGACTGATTTTTTGCCCAGAATGTACTTCCCAATTTGCGCAATTCTATGGCCATCAGAACTCTATTAAGCCTTTAAGGACATTTGTCGATTGTTAAAATTTCAAATTTATTTTTCTGGAATTAGGCTGAAACAAGTTTGAAATTTGTATGTTTACCTCACGTGACTTATGCGCTATTTAGCATTCTTCCTTCACATATAGTACAAATACAACATTGCGTTTATCAGTTCATGTTAATTTTAGCCAATTTGTGTTTCTACAACTTAACAGCATGTCATTTGCAGATGAACGATTAGAGTTTCCTTTTTATGACTAGCCATTAAATGATGTTATTGTTGCTAGGTTCGAGTAAAGGCTGCTCTTAACAAGCAGTCTAAGACTCGGTTGATAGGACCAAATTGTCCTGGTATCATCAAGCCTGGAGAATGCAAAATTGGAATAATGCCTGGATACATCCACAAGCCAGGCCGCATTGGGATTGTATCTAGATCTGGTACTTTAACCTACGAAGCGGTATGGAACTAATTTGTGGTAATGTGTTTTTTTCATTAAATGAGAGCCTTTTTTAAGCAGTCAAACAATTGTTAGCTTGATGCAGGTTTTTCAAACAACTGCAGTTGGTCTAGGACAGTCCACTTGTGTAGGTATTGGGGGTGATCCATTCAACGGAACAAATTTCGTTGACTGCATAACAAAGTTCCTTGATGATCCACAGACTGAAGGTAAAATTGTTTAGAAGCATTAAAAATGCCTATGATTTGTAGTATTGTGTAATGTTAAGGTTGTGAGGACTGAGTACGTTTCCCATTTAGTATGCATTAATTTGACTGTAAGTTATCTTTTGTTTATTATAGATTTTATTTTTCATCAGTATGTGAATGACAGGGCCCAGAAATGGGTTGATTTGCTTATCTGCTAAGAGGAGGACCATACGATAGAGGGCGTGTTGATTTATCGTAGGCGATTGAATTGAAGGTTTCAACAAACTGAACTTCAAGCAGTTCCATTCAGGAATAAGTACCGTGGAACAGATGATATTATTTTATTTTGTTGGGATGGAGCTAAACGAACTGTAGGTTTTCACCTAGTGAGGAGATAAAATAAAATTAGTTCAGAAAACTAATGTTATTTTCTTGACATCGAGACTTGTTCCTAAATATGATTCTTTTCAACAGGGGACTCTAGCATTTTTTACCTGACACCAAGCCACCCCCTTATAAATGGTGTTATTTTATTTTTTTTGAGAAGTTTGAGGGGCGTATGTAGCTTCTGTAGTCTCTGCTGTTGAAAGAGCAGCAGAGATATTACTGATGGAGATAATGTGCCATGGGTAAACTTGTGTTCTCACAGTTTCGTACAGGCCTGCGGCTATTTACAGAATGTTGTTTGTATCGAAACATATGCCTGATATAGCTTTTGTCTTTTTGGTTTGAGCTGTAAAAAGAGTGTGTTTTATTTATAGTTGCTCTTTTTAACAAGTAGAACCTTCCTGTAGCTAATGTTTTTTTATTGTACTGTGTGGTCATATTATATAAGATTACTATGATCATACTATTTCAATTTTTTCTCACTGGTAATTCTTTATATGATAAATATTGATGCATTTTCGAGTGTGTGATATTTGTCTTGGAATGCCTTTCAGGTATTATTCTTATTGGAGAAATCGGAGGGACTGCAGAAGAGGATGCTGCAGCTTTAATCAAGGTTAGATAAAATGGAGTCCTATCAGCTAATTTTTATTTTATTTTGCAAATAATCAAATCAAGTTTGCTGAGAAAAATGATATTCTCTTTCCTCTTTCCTTTTGCACGTATATCCCACCTCGTGCTTTGATAAATAAATTAATGAGAATAAAAAGCAAAATATAACAGTTTGTTTCTTCATCAAACATTTTTCTCAGTCTGACTTCAAATCATTAAAGCGCTTATTGGAACCATAAGCCAAGTTAGTAAATATTGAAGACCTTTCAAAGTGCATCCTTTTTCCATTTTACCTGTTTAAAAGCATATCTCCTCTCTCTGGCTGCTTTGTGCCCACCTACTCTCCATGTTTGTTTGTCATAATGTTTGTGGGCATGTGTCCGTAAGATGGGATAGAAACAGCTCAGCTAACTGTTAACAGCAATCTGGTTTCCCTTTTGTATAGATATTGTTAGAGATTTGAGCAACTAAGTAGAGCTCCATGGAGCTTCTGTAGCTCAAACAACCATGTTTTCCTTTACATCAGGTGATGATGAAAGATCCTTCTATTCTTTCTAACTAATCATCTGCTATTATGATTCAATAGCGGGGAGCAATTCATCTTGCAATCATGGTTATTGTCATTGTTTCAGCAGCTCATATTCTACCACTCCTATAATCAGAAGTGAAGTTGCATTTAATGGTTACCTTTATAACAAGCTCTGGTTACCGATTGCTTCCTCTTTCCTGACAAGCCCCACATTTGAAGATGGACTTTTTATGCAAGACATTTTTATTTGGCTTTTAATCTTCACATATCATATCTCAAATAGAAAAGTGACATCTGGTTTAACCTCAATGAACAG
>NC_033798.1:98093400-98137009 GCF_001876935.1 Asparagus officinalis | reverse complement strand
CACCAATATAGGTTTTCTCTAAATGAGTGTTTTCAGTTTGGCGCATGGCCATACGAGAATGAATTGCTTCCATCAGAAACTCTCAAGCAGTGCTGCAGAACTTATATAGATGTACTCTTATCTATGAAGCTATTACTGTTGTTGTATTTGTAGAGGTCCTTTCCCTAGTTTTCATCAGTGTTGGAATTGTCCTGTGATGCTCCTCCAGATAGATGAAATCACGATATAGGGAGCCCTAGTAAAACTCAAGCTACAATATGAATCCCAAGTTAACTTGAAATTGCAAGATGGCTTGGAATCAGCTTATGTGCTCTTTCTGATTTGTGGATTTGTGGCATTAAATAGTCCATTTGGCAGATTCTCTATTTTTCTCACAATACACATCTTTTAGTTAATATAATTTCTTTTCTTAATGAAATAGGAAAGTGGAACAGAGAAACCTGTTGTTGCATTTATAGCTGGACTTACTGCCCCACCGGGCCGCCGCATGGGTCATGCAGGAGGTTTGTTTAAAAATCCTCATCGTTTAGTGACCTAATTATTTGATCTGTTTTGTGATTTGCTTCATGTTTATAATATCAATTCTATTGTTAATACACAGTAAATGGGCATATGCAGTGATATTTTATCTGCATCATTCAGCTTTCCTGCGTCAATTCTTTGCTTACACAAGTAACATGGATTTATATTTTCACTGGTTTTTTTAGTTTCACCAGCGATATTTATATGTTCGAAATTGACCATTTCTAGAGCCATAGAGACATATTTCTCTTATTGTTCGTTTTGCAAAAGCATGTGATAGTCTAGTTGTTATCTAATGAATTTGACATCTCTAACTACTGTGATTTGGATTTCTAATGATACGATCTTCAGCTTTGTTTTCTTTCCTTTCTAAGTACGTCATGGTACCATATCCTTGAGATCGGCATTCTTTTTCATCGGCGGTGTCTAGCACTTGCTGTTAAGTTTGAAGATTCATAAGCTGAATTGATGCACAATCTTGATTTTTGCAAAAGAGATCTCAATATTCTTTTTGTAATGAACTTCTGGTCTCAGCAGTTGAACTTGTACTGAATGATGTTTGAAATTTTTAATTTATGTTCTGGTTTCTTGTAGCCATTGTATCAGGCGGAAAGGGCACTGCCCAGGACAAGATTAAAACCCTCAGAGAAGCAGGAGTCACAGTGGTCGAGTCTCCAGCTAAGATTGGCACAGCCATGTTTGATGTCTTCAAACGGCGCGGACTAGTACAGTAGCAGGTCTTTCAATATGGTTGGAAGGTTTTGCTACTCTGTGTTGTTTGAAGATGCAGGTCTAACTTCTCAAATTTTGTTTCATCCCGTTTTTCATTTCCTTCACGGATTGAAAATTTTCCCTCGATTTGAGGTTTAAAACTTTTGTAATAAAATGAACTCGATGCATGCTTGAGGTTCTTCTCCAACTAACACCTTGTTGAAGATGATGTTCTTACGTACTTATGTTTATTCTTACAAACCGTTCATCATTTGTTTGGGGGTTACTGAAACTTGCAAAATGTTTCGCTGTCATTTCTGATTGTTCTTGGTACACTTGCAGCTGTTGCTGCTGTTAGACAGATTAGTTGAATCGTTTCTGATTTGGTCCATTCATGTGTAATTTGTCTCTATTTATGGACAGCGAGGCTCAAAGTACTACAAAATCAATAAAGGCATTGACATTACCTGTTATCTTTTCTTGTGAAGTAATCTGGACCTCGTGGACATTCGCATCTTCAAGTAACAGGTGCTAAACCACCAATTTTGGGATATTTCGTTTAATCTTGTCAAGGGTTCGCTTGTTAGCCTCATGTGAATTTGATTAGTTGTTAAACTTATAGTAGTCCGCTCTTTGCACATCTGCAAAAGCGTTAGTTGATGTTCAGTCTCTGAGATTGGCGAGGTAAAACTATAGTAACTTTGGAATAAAGTTTCAGTGGCTCGTGGTGCTTTGCCTCCAATGTATAGTTTTTGTTGGCAGAGTCCGCATTTACTGTGACGTTTTTTATTTGCTTATGATGAGTAGGTGCTAGTTGACTTTTGTGCGTAGCAACTTTCTTCCTCTTTTGCTCAGGTGTTTGCGTGGGGAGGACGATGCTTACAGCTTTGTACCTGAAATTATACCTGCTTCATGTCTAGCTATGTTTTTGAATAAGTAAATGTTGGAGGACTGATTTGTGAAGGTATTTTTTTTAGGGTGTGAGAACATTTGCTGCTCAGCGAGTGGTCGATTATTTGAAGTGGAAGTTAGAAAAATTGAAAGTGGACTAATTCTTTAGTGATATGAAGGAAGCATGTATAAACTATTTGGCAATTGGATTTCAAGTTAAAAGTGTGATTAGTTGCGACTTGCGAGTACATTTGTATGACGTTTCTCTACTTATATTGCTTGATTTGATTTGGTGCAAGCTTGCTTGCGATCATCGGAGAACCTATTAGATTTTTGCTTTTTTTTTTCCCCTCCAAAATGATGACCCTGAATTCTCGACATCGTTGTTCTCTTTTTTCTTTTAAGACATGTAACTATCACCAACCAGTAATAAGATTAATTAAATATCATAGATATTACATGCCGCAGCTTTACATATTCTGCATCTGCCTGCAAAATTTTTTTTGGCAATTGTATTACTGAATACAAGGCAAAATAATTTTATTACTAAATTATGTATGTTTACTTGGAGTCCAGCTAATTTTTCTTTCTATTAATAACACTGACAAGCCCGGAAAGGAGCATCATGAAGGCAGGCTTGGGCAATATACAACAACAAAAACTTTTGTGTTGGTAAGTCTTTGAACTTTTTCTATTTTTTGGTGTATAAAGAATCTTATGGGGTGTGATATAACTAGTACCCGTATGCATCAAGTGTAAAGCACGGCCTCTGTATTTTTAAGCACGGCATTTTAAACTTGTTTCCCTCTAAGTTTTACTATATTTAATTTAATTATTGTATTTTTAAAATTAGAAATCATATCTACTTATTTATACTTAAAAAAAGAATCCAAATTTTAATACACTTGATTTAGAAATCATATCTACTCCTCTATATTCAAAAAAAGAATCCAAGTTTTAATACATTTGATTTGTTTTAGTATTTATGATACAATAAATTACTGTAGCATGAATGGTAACATCAAATACGGAGGAGCAGATTTAATTTATTGTTTATGCTACAGTATAATACGGTAGCATGAACAATACTTTGAGTGCAGATCATATTATAGTATTTACTATAGCATAAACAGTAATTCTTTAGATTTTTCTTCAAGTATAGAGGAGTAGATGTAAGAACATGTACTTGTATCGGCCACACTGTTGGGTTGGGACTGATGGTTTGCATTTGTACAAACCATGGCTAAGGATGTTAATCCTCATCCTTCTTCTCAATACACACACACACAACAACAACAACAACAACAAAACTCCATATAATCTGCTAACTTCTGTACGTTACTGAGACAAGTGTAGCAATTTAGATTTCAATCATTTGAACTTAGAGATTAGGCATAACATGAGGTTTTTCATAGAATATCACATTTGACATTAGGAGCCATCTATGCGTAAACTTGCAAATAATCAAATACTCAACGATTCCTTGTCAAGGGTGCATTCTTACCCAAAAAAAAAACTTCCCCCAGCGTTGCACAATATCACACTAGTAGAGGCTCGATTAACGGCCTTGAACGACCGCTGGAGAGGTCCATCGAATATGTAACAAGTGCTGAGAGAAGCGCACAGGATGCTGGAACGAGCCCCAAACCGTATCTGTTCACAGAAAAGCCGTGTCTCATGCTAAGAGGGCCAGTGCTACGATCAGGATCTGCGACAAAAAAACAATTGAGTTTGTCCGGTGGAGATGCGTTATTTCACATTCAGTTGGAACATAAAATTTTAAATTCTTAATAAACTTTTACAACTGGTTTGTAAAGTTATGACATGTTATGAGTTTAAGGAGCTTGAAACATCATACCTTGATACGATTCCAGAACGTACAAAGCAATCCCACATGATAATTTGTCCAGGAAACTCAATGACCCATAAACAAATGCACAGCCGTTCAAATCTTGACCAACCAAAATACTTTGCATGCTAATTCCAGTCACCTGCGACAAACTATATTATCAAACAATCGCCACCAAGATATTTATTATTTATTTCTTAGAAAACCAACAAGATATTTGCTAGGGCACAATATTGAAGTGGTCACCATGCAGTGCAAATTGTCAAGTTTCATAGCATCATACTTTTTGGTCCGGGATAAATAAGGTTAAGTTGTGTCTAAGAATGCATCAAGAGGACCTGAATTGCAAATACACTGATAATATTCAATAAGTGGGAAGAAGAAAATTTTCCTCAATGTAGTTCTACAAAAAATGACATACGAGCAAAGGAAATTCGGATATCAATACATGATTCTGGGATAATATCAAAACCTATACGAGTTTTTCTAAGGCATGGTGTGAGGCTGTGAGCCAAGGCCTACAAATTGCATTGACAATAAGACAGATACTTGGCAAGTTCTTCAACTTGCAATGACTGTACAAATGAATTGAACTAAGAGCATTAAAAATCAGAAATTGAATATAATGATGAGTGTTAGGATTAGAATTAAATAATTGGGTATTTGGGTATAGACCTGTATTGGGTTATAACCCATATCCACTACTGCGTTTATCTTTAAACTTTCTCATAGAATACAGTAATTGACTATTCTCCAATTCATAACGTGGTGATATCAGAGTGTTGTTATGAGACCCTAACCCTCATTTTTTTCATCCTAACCGTTCATCATCTAATCCTAACAATAAGAACACTAAAAATTTCATCAAACAAGATTCACAAGCTTACCATCATTAAAGCATTGGCAATGCCAATTGCTACTGATAGAATGTACATAAGGTTGTGCATGTTGCTTGGAAGAATAAAGACTCCCACGCCACAAAATATCCACACAATGGCTCCAGCTGTAAAGAAGATTTTAAGGCGCCAACCACTCCATCTCATCTCCTGCATGTAACTGTTGCTTATTATTTCAAAACAAGAGAGAACATTTTAGCAAGCCAAAGAAAGTTTGACATCTAGATTTCTGTAAAAGTCAAACCTGCAAAATTACAGATGTAATGAAGCTGCATATATAGATAATGCCAGGTACCTGCAAGGTCGATTAAATTATTGAAGTTATCACTAAAGAGTGTCTAAGAATAGTATATTTTGAATTGTATATAAGAATCCAGTACTCACCACTGCCTTGGAGGAGTGACTCATTTGCAGATCATCAATAACATAGAATGCAAGAAGTGCCTGATCAGTGACAAGTAACAGTGTGAGAGATTAATATTATGTCTATTCCTGTAACTATGTCTTTAGAGTATGCTATCGAAGCAAAAGTGCACTAGTCTTCATTGTGTTGAAATCTGATTTATCGTTTTAATTATATTTCAGTAAAATTAAGTCAGATATTTGACAATGTGGGAAAAACACACACACACACACACAAATTTGAGAAGGCATAACTATGATGCACGCTGATAAATAAAGATACTTATCAGAAGTTTTAAGGATGCATAAACGAGAAGACGTGGAAATCAAGTTAGATTTCATGGAAACAATAAAATCTCGTGACTGAAAAGTTAACCAGCAACCGTAGTTAGAGATACATGTGTACTTCAGTTCAATCACACAACAGCATTCAACTAAGATTTCTGGAACTGAAACAGTATACATTTTAAAGAATCATAAGGAATCAAGTTCTGACCTGTGAAACATTTGTTACTAATCGAATAAGCATGTATACAACAGCAACTTGATAGTACAAAATCTTTCTGAACCAGTGCGACCATGCTATCTTAGTCGGCCTTTCCAACTTCATTTGTAGTTTCAAGCTATATAAAAGCATAATATATAGAGGCACTTATAAGTAAAGATTGTCATTTAGCTTTAAATGTAATACAAGGTGCTATTTGTGAAAGCAGAAACATCATTAGCAGGGGAAAAAAAGAAAGAAACTATGCTAAATTAACATCCTAAATGAAACTTATTACATATAGCACCAATGAACATATAAATTATAAGAAATCACATGAGATGTTAACAAATGGAAAGTTAGAACTACAAGTTCACATGGATATTTATCTCACTCTGGCTCGTTGGTTCCAATCAGAAATATGCCCACAAAACAACACCCCACGAAAATGCAGAAGTATGCAATCCAGCGGTACTAATCAAATTAAAAATAGTATAAGAATCTGACCAGAACTAACAAGATGTACAGAGAATGAAGTTCCAATGCTAAATAAAAAAGTACCTGAGTTTTAATATCGGCAGATGCTTTCGCACCATAAATACTGAAAACAACCAATGCCACTGCATAAAGGCTAAGATTTGCTACCTACAACAAGAGCCAGAATCTCAAGAATTCTGAAGTAAGGAATTCCAGACATTTGAAATGACCAAACCCACAGAAATAAAGAACATGAAAACAACATCGAAGAGAGTATAACCATAGTGAAGGCATTTCGGCAGCTAGCAAGTGCAACTCTACTAGTTGGGTTCGGTGTGATGCAATTCACCATCGACCTTCAAATAAATAGTAAAGAACAAACATGTCACAGATTAGTATAAGGGAGCTTCACTAATGTCACAAAAACCACGGAGAATCTTGAAATTTCATTGGCTTACATATGTGAAACTTGGGTAGCAGCCCAGCCAATGTTAAAAATAGAAGCAAAGATGCTGTATCCAATAGTTTGCAATAATGAAGAACTAATTCCATATATTTTACATGGTAGGCAGCCACCAAAAACCGAAGAAAATGAGATTGCAACCAAAATGGATCCTCCAGCATGCCATAGTTTAAAATGTCCAAAGCGGTCAATCTGTCAAGAACTATGCCGGTGAGAGGGGAATGAATTCAAAAATGCAGCAGTACTGATGCTTAAAAACAGAAATAAATATCATTTTAGTCCCAACAAGCAGATACTTAGCCTAAGGTTGCCCTCCCCATTTAAAGGGTAGAATTGTTCCATGTATCATATTTGAACCATCTCCATTTATGCTAACACGTAATTTTATTCTTTTACTTGTTTCTTATGAGTAAAAAAGACATGCCCATTCCTTCTAAAAAAAATCATACTTTACATTCTTGGGTCTTTTGCAACAATGACAAACGAGTGAGCAGCAAATTGTGGGGTAATAGAAACCAAATGTACATCTCATGCAAGAAAATAGGTTAGCATCCTCATCAACAAGTGAACCACCATGAAATTTCAAATATTCGAAGGACAATCTGGATCATGGAGCTTGCATATTAGACATTTACATGAAAAAATTAATTGGTGTCTACCAGCTCTCCAGCAAATACTGTTGTAAATGCATCAGCGACTTGACCAGAAAGCATCACAATTGAAGCATCCCTGATAAATCAAATACAAAAAAGGAAAAATTCAATAAAAAACTCTACATTATATATGCTGTGACTATAATATCTGAAATGAAAAGCAGCCAAATACTCTTGAAGATCAAGAAATTATCACAACAACAAGGTCAATAGTGTAGTAGAATCATCTTTGGTTAAATGACCGGACTACATCTAAAGTTTTCATCATATTATTCCCAAGCAAAATCACCTCTCATTTCCCATGATTACATCCATTGTTTGTTCTATATTTTGTGGTATTACCACTTTCTCCTACCAATTCACTTAAATATAACTTTTAACATGTTGTTTACTGGCCAAAAAAGTGTAAGCATGGCTAGTCATATAGCCACCTTACCGATTTGCCTTTCAATTCTACAGTTGCATAATACCAAAGAAGCACTAACAAACTTCAAACGTATGGACATCCTCTTCCAACGGGAGAACAATGAAGCCATTATCTTCTGATATTCCATGTTTATGTACGAAATTGTTCCTTCATAATATTCTAAGTTCATATGTGAAATCGTCATTCCTTGGTATCACGCAGAATACCAAAAAACTACTTCCCTCCAACTTCCTCAGTGTTCTGTATCACATTCTCATTGGCTAAATAGCCATATTGGTATTTTAATTCCACCCCATTTATCAAGAATGTATTTTAATTAGGAAAACCTGCTTTAAAGCATTTTAATTGATTCAACTTACCAACAAGGCCCTTTTTTTCGTCGGCGACCAGTTTTCCGACGAGAGCTCGTCACGTGCGTGGTACGTGATGACTTAAACTGTTTTTTAGCTGCTTATGTGGCACAGATTTTCTGACGTGGTAGTGTTTAAAGGCGGGAATTAACCCTCTAAAAATCCCAATTCACCCAAAAAAGGACAGATTCGCCCCTTTTATTTTCAGAATTTGAACGCGAGAGAGAGGGAGATATAGAGAGTGAGAAATCGTGAAGGAGGCAGTTGAAGGAGATAGATTGCAGGGATTCCATGTGATGGTGTTCCTCAGTTGATGCAGAAGGTGATTTTCAAAGGACGACGACTTGGTACGGGTTGAAGCCGATGAGAAGGTTTGATTCTTTTTATACTTATGAGATCTTTTGGTGGTTTTGAAGAGGATAAGTTAATCATGTATTTAGTTTGAGTTAAATGAAAGATATGTTGTGCGCAGCGGAAATTTCGGCAGAGTTTCTGGTGCACAATAAGAGAGAAAGATCGATAAGAATTCTTGTTTCTCAAAGGGAACAAGAATCTGAAGCCTAATATCCCATCAAAGTGGGATATTAGCTCTTCCTCTCGTCAGCTCTAGAACTGCGCGTCGAGGGATCCTAAAAGCTATTACAATGGTCACAAACTCAAACAACCAATTTTACGTGGTTCGACAAAGAAAGAGAATATAAATAGGGTTTACAATCTCTCAAACTAAACCCTCAAACAATCTCTCAATCTCTCACAAAAGGGATACTAAAACCTAAAGGACGCTGCACAGAACTCCTCTTCAAAACAACCAAAAAAACAATCTGTTTTTCTCTCTCTGCTTTGCTTGCACGCCGCCCAAAAGGTTTTCTTTTCACCCTCAACTTGCACTGTTGCAGCCAACTTTCCTCCCTCTCTTTTCTTGCACCCCGAAACCCTAGGAGCTTAGGGTATTAATAGGCAGCTATCGGGTGGGCTTACACAAGAACGTGCTCATGATCAAAAAAGCAAATCGCGTGGCCCCCACAAATCAATTTCTTCACGCGGTTACAAGACTTTTGCCCAGCACATGGTGGTCCCCACTTACGTCACATCCACAAGATAAACCCAAAATTTGTTGCCTTTTGTTAGATTTGATAGAATTAGGGTTTTCAGAGTTGTCGCCGACGAGAAAAATGACCTTGTTGGTAAGTTGGATCAATTAAAATGCCTTAAAGCATGTTTGCCTAATTAAAATACCTTCTTGGTAAATAGGGTGGAATTAAAATACCAATATGGGTATTTAGCCCATTCTCATTAGATAACACAGATCCATCTGGTCTACTAAGTCAAATACAAAGAAATGGCCATTCTAATAAACTTCCAAACAGGTTTAATTAATTTATCATTTCTTTCTAAACCAGTTAGCGTGTCCGCTTCATTATACTTATCTGTATGTTTGTTAAGTTTACAATTATAGGTTGAAGTTCAGGAAACGCTTATACATGTCCATCCCCCAATCACAAATAAGTTAATCAGCATATTTGGACCCTGACCATTTAATAAACGAACAGTTCTTTTGTCAAATGATCTTGTTTCAAATTTCAACCTTAAAAGCAGGCGACGATAGCATCCATCACAGCAGGAAACAGAACGGTAAAGCATGTAAATAGGATCATAAAACAGAAAAGGATAAAAAAAAATTTGCAATGGAAAAATGGAACTTTTAATGAGAAATGTACCTTGGACTTAACCCTATGTCTGTCAAGAACACCAGCAAATACGTGAACCAACAAGCTGATGTAATATCATTCAGCATATGACCTACACCATAGTAGAGTACAGCTAGTCTTCCGAGGGGCACAGCGTTCAGGGCTTCATCTGATGACTCATTACCAGTTTCATCCACCATAGCTAGCAGCCTGCACTTTTTACGGCATCAAAGTTATCGAAATTGCCCGTTATTATACCGAAGTTGGATACAATCAAGAAATCTCACTATCGCTACAGAGTCTTCTAACATGCTAGCAATATGGTCAACTGTAAGAGAGGCAGAATCTCCAATAAACCTGATTAAAGTAAAATTAAATTAAGCAAAACCAAATAAATTCCTACTTATTCTTCTAAATCTTTTCCAGTCTAAAGTGAAGACGTGGGTACCCCAGTCTCATACACCCCAACCAAGTAAAACGCAGCCTACAATTGCTCCAGCAGCAGCTAGTTACTGGAACAAACTAAATAAACATAAACAAAACAAGAAGGCAAAGGAATCTCCTTTGCTCGCTCCCATTTCACTTTCCTTTTAGCCTCAAATCGAAGCTTCAACAAACAAAAGGGACACCCAGAAATAATATCAAATAATTATTAAAAAAAAAACCCTGAGCCATGAAAACTCTCTAACGCATCAAATTACCTATAAGGGGTGGGTATCCACCAAAATTTGAACAATTTGGCAAACAGCGGAATTCAATGAGCAACGTGTACAAAATCAGACAAAACCCATGAAAAGAAAGAGGCGATATTATTACCTTAAGCTAGCTTGGAGGGAGCCCAGAGCCCAGATAGATACAGTTGAGCTGAAAAGCTAAAGCCTGGAGAGAACGATTGAGTATAAACAAAGACAAGAAAATGAGAGAGAGAGGGACAGAGTTTATAGGGTCAAAATCAAATTTATGAAGAGAGAGGAATCGTCGGCGCCGCTTTGAATCGTGGCGTCAGTTTTTGATATTTTTGCAACCGTGAAGCAAGCGTACGTGGCCGCCGTTGATTGGGTTCGTAGCACGGAGCGGAGAGCGCCCATGGCCGTGTCAAACTGTGATATGACGCCAAAGTCTGCGGAGTCTTTTGACCTCGGAACTTGGATTACTCAACCGTGAAAGTGGCTGAGATTCCCCCGTGCTATGAGGTGGGGATCCTAATCTCATTGGACCGTATCCAAGGTTTCAAACCCGGAGGCAACGGTGGGCTCAAATAATGGATCAAATTGTCGTCGCTAGTCTTTATTTTCTTTTTCCTTTTTTTATTATTGGGAATAAAGTTTTAAATTAATATATTTTTCTACCACCAGGTTTTGCCATGAAATACTTGAGAGTACATAATTGAAGATTCATAAGAGACGGTGGGAGTACTATTATGATAATGATAATAGATACTGTAAAGATAAAATAAAATAAAATAATTTTAGATTTATTTATAATTTTAAAGAATTTATTTGACAAAATAATCATTTTAGAATAATTATAATAAATTATTTTGGTGAAAAATCATTTTTGAGTAATTATAATAAATTAATAGAATTTATTTGACAAAAGAATTATTTTAGAATAATTATAAATAATTTAAAAAGAATTTATTTTAGAATAAGTATCAATTTAGAATAATTTCAATAATTTAGGAAAGTTTTATAAAAGGAATTATTTTAGAACATTTATAAATAATTTTAAAAGATTTATTTTAGAAAATGGATTATTATGATTTTTTCATGATTTATGTTTCTTAAAATTAATTATGTGATATGCTATGATCTTGTTGTATATGATTAGTTGCGTTTATTACTCTATGTTACGTTTGAGAACAATTAGAAATTCATGACCAGTGTGGCATGGTGTGTCCTGTTTAAGACTTAGAAACCTGTGTGTATGTTGACTTAGAAAAACGAGAAGAGTTGGGATGGGGAAGTTAATGTTCATGTGATCGGATAAGACTGTTGATGTATCTTTCGGGCTCGCTCACGTGGTTGGTGTCGCCACCGGGGTTGGTTTGTAGGGCTAAAGTGAAGTGTGTATATCACTTTAGTCAGTGAAATCGTTTCGTCACCCGGGTTCTGCTTGAAGTTCGAACCAGGCAGAAAATGGTTTACGTGTAGTCCTCTAGGCCGCATGTGTAGTGGGATTGGATGCACGTAGGGGATTTGTGAACAGTCAGTATCCGATGACAGGAGCGTTGACTCTGTGTGAGATGTGACCAGTGACCTGTTATAGAATGGCTAGTTACATGACCTTGTTTCTTGGCTAGATATGATTTCTTGTGAGATACGGACCAGTTATATTTCTTTTCATACATAGATCGGGATTAATATTTAATTATCTACAATTTGAGACATATGGTATATACATGAGGGTTTCCTTGTTTGGATTATTTTGCTCGACGTACTACGTCTCAAGTTATAGGTATTTAAGTATTAATTCCATCTAGTCGTGTGATTTGGATACTTGGATGATTAGACTGATCGTTAGCTGCATGATCTCGTTACCTGATCGATTTTGGATGATTTATGTTTATCATGTTTTGGTAGTGGATTGCATGTTGATTTTGTTGGATTACCAGTTGCACGTTCTTTTGTCATTTCGGTTATCGTATCATTTTCCGCTTGGGTTTTCGTTCGTTCTTTTCTTTTGTGGGGTCTTGCCGTGTGCCATGCACCCTGACGTTCGTTCTTTTCTTTTGTGGGGTCTTGCCGTGTGCCATGCACCCTGACGTACACCTGTTTTCTCTGGTATAATTGAGGGTATAATTGATGAAGTTGTGAGATTCTTGAAAGATACTTGCATTCAAGTGAATTCAATAGAAAGCTGTATATTTATAGTGAAAGACCCGGTAAAATTGAGAATCACCCTGATGAGGACATCCAGGCACGTGCACGGGACTTTCGCCGTGTTTATCAGCGTAGGAGACGCCGTATTCCAGCCGCACATCAGATCGCAGGGATATGGTTTTGACAGTTTAGAAATTTCAGTTATTTTTCAGTTAGTAGTGATTTCAGATTAGAGTTGTTATTAGTTATTTAGTTGTTATTGGATAAGATTGAGAGAGATTAGATTGAGCTTTTAAATTCTGTAATAATCTATATATAAACATGATTTGTAATCAGAGTTAGAATCAATGAAAATTATTGAGATTTAGTTGAAATTACCTGTGGCTTGAACGTGTGAAACGTGGGTGTGAAACCCTAGATCTCTGTTCCTCTTCCTGCCCAAGCCGCCGCCGCCGCGCGTCCCAGACTCGCCCGTCGTCACCCTACCCGACGAAGATCGCTGCCGTTCCTCATCCTCGAGCCGCCAGCGCAAGCTTCTCCTCCGATCGGAGTTGAACCGAACAGGTTTTTGGGCCTAGGTCTTTGAACAGACCCGATCACTATATATATTTTGGATCTGGTCTACTTTGGTTCATTGAGTTTGGTTCAGTTTGGTTCAGTGTGATTTAAGCTTTGAATCGTGATCCATTAGTGTATGGCTGACCCTGACGCTGAAGACAACGACCTTGTGCTTGATCCAGAGACTGGTATTGTTGATTTGCAGCTTTCCTCGTGGTTCGATTACCGGACGTCCGAGAGTGTTCCTGAATACGTCGAACGCGTGACTCATCAGCTTGTAGACAGTGTGGAGAGCAGTTTGGGCATTAGTTCTTGGCACCGACGTTTTCATCCAGATACGCCGCTTCATCCCAATTACGCAGCTCTTGGAGGAGAACTCCCGCCACTCACGTTTGGAGTTTTTACCGCGCCTCCAGAGGATCCTCCCGTCGAACCAGTCCAACCCGACGAAGGTTTAATTTTCTTACGCCCAAGTATTTTCGGAATTGCTATTGCGTGCATGTTATTCTCAATCTTAGTATCAATTGCGATTATGCTGTATCAGTTTGAATAGTGAGCGAGTGATTCTGTTGCTGAGTATTTCTGCTTATCTAAATATTATAAATTGAACTGTATTAAGAGAACAAATTATTACATTAATTATCAGAATAATTTTACAAAGGTTCAAACTTAGGACATTGTAACTTTTGCTAAAAAAAACCATCGTTCGCTTCATTTTATTCTTGAGCTTCCTGCCTAGATTGATCGCTGATTTGGTGAAGCATCGCTTCATTTTATTCTTGAGCTTCCTGCCTAGATTGATCGCTGATTTGGTGAAGCATTGTTGTCGCTGATCTTGCACCTGCATTCACATTGTTTCACTTGATCGCTGATTTGGTGAAGCATTGTTGTCGCTGATCTTGCACCTGCATTCACATTGTTTCACATCACACCCACTTACAGTAAATGCCAACTTTGTTTAGCTAGTAAAGAACTATTAAAAGCCCTTAGGTCTCAGAAACCCAACCCGCCATTATTATTAGAAGAACAAAGACTATCCTATGATAATTAGTGTAGTCTTTTCTCATTTGCCTTCTGATCCCACCAAAAGCCTCAAATCAATTTCTAGATATCCTCACAAAACGAATTCGGTAATAGAAAAACACTCATAGTACATATCAAAATTGCCTGCGCCATGCATTTGATAAGAATTCATTGCCCTCTCTTGACAAGCATTTCTCCCTTCAATTTCTCTCTCACTATCTTTAAAATAGACCTGAACATCTTGTTTTAAGAGTGCCCAATCGTTGCGGGTAACCCCAAATACTTGTCAAGCCAAACTGAATTGTGAACCCCATCTTTAGAAAGCTGTGCATGCTGCTTGGAGCTGCCTAGATTTTGTATTCAAGTGGGATTGATGTGTCTAACAGAACTATGACCGGTAGCATTTTCAACAAGTTTTAACTTTGCTTAGCTTTCCATATAAAACAAGGTTAAATTTCAATTCAAGGGCGCAGAGGTTTTATAAATATCATAAATTACAAGAGTATGGAGAAATGTCTACACTACCATGAGAATTTTGTACCACAAAATACTAGAGAAGCTGTTGAACACTGCCCCCTCTTGCAAAGTATTGAACAGAATGGATATGTGCTGGCTAGCATGAGATGGCAAATTTATGTATAAAACACTCAATGGCAAACTACTTGCTGATAATATTATCGCAAATAATGTCGAGCACTCAACAAGAGAAAGGAGGTGAGTAGTGTTGCGAGCATCATCAAGAAGAGTTTAACTCATAAAGAGTGTCTTATTTGGGATTCAAGCTTATTGGTCGGCAATTTTTTTTTCTTAAACAAGTTTCACAAGGAGTTGATTGTATTTGTAGAGATGCCTATTTGAGGTAATACTGAAAATAGGAAACTTGTGTAATACTGAAATTTAAGTAGACTGCATAAAAATCCCTAGTTTCTATCACATTCACACTTACGCAATACCCCTTAGTGCTGTTGTCCGGGTATATATACTCTCCGGTGATCTTATCTACTGATGACGAGTGAGTATCCAAATATAGTTTCAATATAGTAGGTGTGCCACCATCCTCAATGATTTGACTTTTCTGTAATTCACCAAAAATATGTTGTATAATCGATCAAATCATTAAGAATTATATAATCTGAATTTTAAATAGTTTTAAGAAGCAAAATTACCAATCGATTCATAGCCCGACACATGTTCCTCAAGCCACCTGTATAGGTTGCTCTACCATGGAAATTTAACGCCCGATTTTGCGCATTACGTCTCGCCTCCTCCTGCATGTTATTGTTATATTTAGATTTGTAATCAAACAAAAGCAAAATTAATTACCTACTAAACAATTGATTTAGTTCAAACTATACACATTCTTGTCCTCTGAATCATAATAAGCGCACAATTTAGCCCATGAGTCTCTATCAACCATAGAAAACGTTGGAGTAACAAAGAGAGCCTCCCTCTCTGCTTCGGGAGTATTTTTTCACACCTCATAACACTCTTGTTTTACCTGATACCTATTATACCGGACCCTCTCTAAAAACACAAGCATAATGCATAAGTTCTTTATGACTGCATACCAAGCATGTGCTTTCTTCTAATGTTGTGCATTTAACTTGATTAATTAACATATACTCACTGAAAATGTTCAAGCCAAAACTTTCAGCTTCAAACTGATTCATTTTATGTGGATCCACTCTAAAAAAAGGAAGACACACAAAAACAAACTCATTCAATAAAACTTGGTACATAAATCCTTTACCAGATTAATCTGGGTTATTCAATAAAACTCGTTACATAAATCCTTTACCAGATTAAGCTCACAGAGGCTTATTATTTTCTAATTTTGATCGAGACTCACATATATCTAGCCTCAACGTATTAAATTTAGAACACTTAATACACTAAAAATATACTGACTTGACGATTGTCCAGAAGGTATGGAGTGTGAAGTAGGGGTCGTCTGTAAATCATTTTCTTCTGTAGGCGCTTGTCGATTTGCTAATCAAGGTAAAATGGTTCTATTACATAGCAGGAGTGGCACAATTGTTATAATAAACATAATGAAATAAAGAAATATAAGGAGTAAAGATTAGGTGTCATGTTAAAACAGAATCAAAAGAAAATTAAATAGTTACCTCTGACTGGAGTAAACTCCTCAATGCTAGGTACGGATGTAGCAACATGAGTAGATTCGAGATCGCTCCTACGCTCTCTCGCCTGACGATGCATGTCTCCGCGTTGTATAAATCTATGTGATTTGCTCCATAATGGAACTCCAGACATCTTCGTCAAGCCCTAGAAAGAATTTTACAATTCATGTAAGATATATGCGACATAGACATATTTATAAATTTGAAGATATAAATTTTAAAGAACATGAATTTTAATAATGGTTACCTTTTTTGCTTTACAAAAGTGTTAGGCTCTACAGATTCCCTAGAAGTTGTAGGTACATCTACAAATATTTTACTATTCAAATCATTCCTAACCCATGAAACTTTATCAGATTCAGGAGACTTATCTTGATATACAACTCATCCCCGCTCAAATTCTTCGCCATCATTGATCTCTACAACCTCCGAATCTAAGAATTATGGGACATCGTAAGTATGACTGGGCCTCCATCGACATACAACACTTCACCCTGAATGCCTCAAGCACTTCAAGTAGTATACTTGAAATGCTTGTTCTGTAAATATAAATGGATCGTCCTCAAAGAAAAAACGTGTGATGTTTACACTTGTCAATCCATATTCATCTACCCAAGTCCCGTAATTATCTCTCCACTTATCAGTTTCAGTCTTCATATCATACCAAACACACTGAAAGACATAAATGCATCCTGCTTATCCTGGATAGTTGATACCAAGTATGTTATCAAGGTACCCATAGTATGTCTCGTCATTAGTACCTAGGGTTACAATTCTACTATTTTGGGTGGTTCAAGATTCTTCTATAGACTTGATTTCAAACTTGAAATCGCCAACACCGAATCCTTTATAGTATTTAACTTCAACATCCGGAAGTGTAGCCAAATATCCAAGTTCCTTATCTAATATTGATTCTACACCTGGTAATCGGCTCTGACAAAAAGGTTAATACAGCAATTACATAAAGATGATAGATTAAATTAATAGAATGAGTCAAAAAATGAGAGAATAGAAATCTTACATAATGTTTAAACCAATTGCAAAACTTGTCCTGATGATGTGTTTCAACACGTGACTCATTCCAATTACTATGTGTTGCACGTATTTCATCCTTGTATATTCTAATGTCAAAATGAGTAGTTAATGTGAGAAGTATATTATGTCATATAAACATATATAATTATGCGAAATAGACATACTCTCTAACTTCTCCATGGCATTCGATATTGAGAAGGATAAAACGATGAATATTATTGATAAATGCGGGCGTCATTCAATTGTAATCCGGCTTTTTAGATGGTCTGTCATGAATCACAAGAGGTCTGTTGAGTTTATCCAGATAACAAGAACAAAAAGTGGTTACTTCCTCTAGCAGATAACCTTCCATAATAGAACCCTCTGGTCAATTTCTATTGCGAATATAATTTTTCAGAGTGAGAATGTACATACAAAAGTTTACACTATATCACCACATCCAAGCTATAAAATAAAAATATATCGATTACATTAACTGAAAAACTAAATGTACCTTTCGATGGGGTACATCCATCGATATTGTATGGGTCCGGCAAGCCTAGCCTCGGTTGCAAGATGAACAATCAGGTGTATAATGATGTCAAAGAATGGTGGAAAAATCCGCTCAAGCTTGCACAAAATTAAGAGAATTTCAGCCTCTAGCTTGTTTAACTTATTATCCTTAATGTTTTTAGCGCACAATTCCCTATAGAATCTGCAAAGATCGTTGATCACTAAACCGACTGATTTAGGAAGGGAAGTCCTGTGAGAAAGTGGACGAAGATGATTCATAATAATATGGTGATCATGACTCTTCAACCCTTCGATCTTGCCTTTAACAATCTTTATCTTCTTACTAAATGATCCTGAAAACCCGTAGGAACCTTCAACTCATGTAACACCTGAAGAAATTTTTTATTTCATGTGGTGACATGTAATACACACTATTGGGGAGTACAAATTGGTCTGGATTGCTTGCCTTTGGTATAAGATGCAACTCTTTTCTAATGTTCCACGCCTAGAAATCCCTTCGAGCTTTGAGGTTATCTTTTGATTTTTCATCTTTACAGAGAGGTTACCAATGTGCTCAAATACTCCCTTCTCAATGTGCATGACGTCTAGATTGTGTCGCACTTTATTTGTCTTCAAGTATGGTAGTTCGAGAAGATACTTTTCTTGTTCCATCCCTGTAGTGTTTCTTGTCTTCCCTTAACTTTTCCAAAAGTCACGTTGTTTCTACCATTCCACTGAGCAAATATATCCTCTCCGGATAATGGATCTATACACGGGCGATTCTCTTTAGTACCATCAAAGTAGATGATGTCATCTCTATACGGATGATTTTCATCCAACATGCGTCGATGGCTGTAATAACAAGTATTATTGCTAAAGGATAGCCTTCTCGATATTGTCTGGAGATGATAGTAAGGACATGTAGTGTAACCATGTATAGACCAACCAGATAGCATTTCATACGCAAGAAAATCGTTGATTGTCCACATTAAGGATGCACGCATGGTAAAGTTTGGCCCCGTGTCCGCATCGTATGTCTCCACACCATCGATGAATAAAGACCTTAACTCTTCGATAAGAGGTCGAAGATAGACGTCAATATTGTTTCCCGATGACTTAGGACTATTAATAAAAAGAGACATCATAAAATATGATTGGTCCATAGCCAACCATGGTGAGAGGTTATAAACCTTCATCACAACGGGCCATGTGCTGTGGGGATTGCCCTTAAAGCTGAAGGGGCAAAAGCCATCACTAGCCAATCCCAGCTTGATATCGCGGGGCTCCTGACTAAATGTTATGTGTCTATTGTCAAAATCCTTCCATGCAGGCGTATCTCTAGGATGACTCATTCGTCCATTTTCACTTGGATGTGCACGGTGATGCCAGGTCATCGCCACTGCTGTCTTCTTACACTTGAATAGCTTATGTAGCCTCTGTGTTATGGGAAAGTATCGTTCTATCTTGATAGGTATATCTTTCTTCTGACCATGTACTTTCTTCTTATATCTAGCCTCTCCGTAAATAGGACACTCCATCTTATCTTAATTTTCTTTCCAGTAAATTATATAATCATTGGGACACGCATGTATCATCTCACACTTAATACCCAAATTAGACATTATCTTTTGAGATTCGCACCAGCTCCTATCCAGAGTAGCTTACATTCCTAAAGAACATCTGATCATAACCAGGGCAAAAGTTAAAAGTCATTCCATCAACTGCCATACCTAGTACAGTAAATGCTAGCAAGAACTTATACCATTCCATCATCCCAAATAGTTTAAGGGGATAGATTACTGACTAAAACAACAGGGCAATCTACATCATTGTCATGGTTTTTTAGTGAAAGTCATTGAAAGATAATATCTGAGGCCAGATTTTTTTAGTGTAAGAAATTACAATAGCTGTTTTGACTTCGACGATTCAAGCATCGAATTTATCGCCACGAGCTGAAGCAATTACAATAGCCATAACGGAGGTGGGTGGGGAAAATGAGTTTGATGTATCAATAGCCCAAAATGACAAATGCAACCAACTGACAGAAATGCTACGAAAACTACATTGTTTTCTATATGGACTGAATTGTGCCTATAACAATAGAGATTTTGAACTAAATCTAACGGAAAGAATTGAGTTATGAAATTATTATAGGTATGGCTTTGGCTCTAACGGTGACTGTGACAGACTCAACGAGGCACTCAGATAGGATAGAGAGTTTCATATCTAGCTCAATTATCGTCACGCATCAAATTTGACATATCACAGGTTTAGCTAAATTATTTGCAATACACAAAATTTTGGAAATCTGATTATCAATAAATTCACACAACTAGCAAGTATATAGTAGCTAGGTTCATGTTAAATATAATTAGGATAATAGACTAATAAAATGAATCGTTGACAAAATACTGCCTGCAAAAAAAATATTGTCTATTAATCCTCAAGCTTAATAGTGCAGTATCAAAATAAACAACATTTTATGTAAATCAAATGAAAAAGAGAAAATACACATACTTAACAACTGAATAAGCTGGATTATTCTGCAATGGATTCGGATAAGTCTGTGTAAAAAAGACACCAGATTGATTAAAAACTCGTGCAATAAATGTGAATCGATTCGAATTCTATAAATCGAATAAAGCAAAAATCTTCTATTCGTCAACAAGAAAATATTCTAATCAATTACCATTAGAAGCTAATTTCCAACTCATATCCAGTGCTTGAAATCAGAGGAGCAGCGATGGAATTTTGAGGGGGGCTCCGATAATGGGTAAGAGGTTTTTATCTTTTTCTTCGTTGTTGTGTATTCTGAAGGAGATTAACCCTCCTTTTATAGGGGCTAAGCCCACTATCTCCACCCCCCTCAAATCCGCCCCATGAGAGATTTCCTCTCAACAAACCATTCCACGTTCCCACGTTTCTCTCAACAGAGAAACAAACGTTGATTTGGTCACCATGACCGAGTCTAGCTAACATCTCCCACTTGACCAAATTAACCAAGTGACATGCCTCCCACTATCCGTGAGATCGGATGTTTCTGCTTACCATTACTCCCACTATCCGTAGAGAGTAACTCTTATTTCATTATTCATGAAATTTTACTTGGACTTATTTATTCCTAAGTCCCATCAAACTTACATGTTTGATAAAAGATTCTGCTGGTATTCCTTTTGTTAAAGGATCAGCAATCATATCTGTAGTAGGGATATAAGTCACTTTGACTTCTCCTTTTTCTACAATATCTCGAATATAGTGATACTGGATCTCAATATGTTTTCCTTTGGAGCTATTCGCGCCACTATTGATTAAGCTAATTGCCGCTTGATTATCACAATAAACATCAATAGGTCCCTCTAACAAATTGAGATCAAGATCAATCAAAAACCGTCTTATCCAGACAGCATGTGTAGTTGCCATACTACAAGCTATATATTCAGCTTCTTGAGTATATCTAGCAACACACCCTTGTTTCTTGCTACTCCAAGAAACAGCTCCTCCTCCAAAGATAAATAAGTGTCCCGAAGTGGACTTTCCATCATCTTTATCACCTCCGAAATCAGCATCGGAATAACCGAGGAGTTCAAGCGAATCAGCTTGATAAACTAATCTATGAGTCAATGTACCTCTGATATACTTCATAATCCTTTTAACAGCTTCCCAATGTGCTGGTCCTGGATTACTTTGATATCTACTGACTAGACTCACAGCATAAGCTATATCAGGTCTGGTGCACAACATTGCATACATCAAGCTTCCAATTGCTTGAGCATAAGGAACATCTAATGGCTTCTGCCCCTCTCCAGGGCTTTGCTCTTTACATAATCTCTTTCCCATAACCAACGGAGTTGGTGCCGGATTGGAATTCTCCATTCCAAACCTTTTAAGAACTGATCTTAAATATTTTTCTTGGTTTAAACTTAGCATTCTAGACTTTCTATCTCGAATTATTTGAATTCCAAGAATATATGATGCATCTCCCATGTCTTTCATCTCAAACTTTTCGCTGAGATCTGCCTTGGTTTTATTCAACATTTCTATGTCATTTCCAGCGAGCAATATATCATCCACATATAAGGATAATATAGTAAACTTGCTCCCACTTTTCAAGACATATACACAATTATCTAATTTATTTTGAATAAAACCAAGTTTAGTAACTGCATCATGAAATTTGAGATACCATTGTCTAGAAGACTGTTTTAAACCATATAGAGATTTCATTAATTTGTAAACTTTATGTTCCTGTTCTTTCACCTGAAAACCTTCAGGTTGTTGCATATATATTGCTTCCTTCAACTCTCCGTTAAGGAATGCAGTTTTAACATCCATTTGGAATAACTCCAAATCAAGATATGCAACAATAGCCAAAATAATTCTAATGGATGCAAATTTAGCTACAGGAGAATACGTCTCCTGAAAATCTATTCCTGCCTTCTGGTTATAACCTTTGGCAACTAACCGTGCTTTGAATTTATCAATAGATCCATCAACACGATATTTCTTTTTGAGCACCCATTTGCATCCTATGGCTTTCCTATTTTCTGGTAGATCACATAACTCCCATACCTTATTCTTTTCTATGGAATCAAGTTCTTCTCTCATAGATTCTAGCCATGAAGCTGATTCATGCGATTTCATCGCATCAGAAAAAGTTAAGGGATCTTGTTCTTCTATATTTGTATCTACCGAAAAACAGGATGACTCACATGAATACAAATAGTAATCATCCATCCATGAAGGTTGTGTTCTTGGTCTTTTGTTGCCTACAACCGGTTGATTAGGTACATTATTTTCCATAGGTATTTCATCATTTTCAAGGTTAGGTTCATTCACAATATCAGGGTCATTAGTGGGAACAACACTGTAATAATCATCATCTATTACACGACCCTCGCGTCGTCAAGCCATAGCGACCCTCGCGTCGTCAACCAACAGCGACCCTCGCGTCGACAATGCACAAGCCAAACGTGAGCGACCCTCGCGTTCAATGGTGTTCAACCAACAGCGACCCTCGCGTCGTCAATGCACAAGCCAAACGTGAGCGACCCTCGCGTTCAATGGTGTTCAGCTAACACCCAACTTCGCGTCTCAATTCAAAGAACACGAAGTTGAGGTTCTGAACGCCAGATTGGGCGTTTGACTCACTCAAACATAAGTCGAACGGTTCCAAAACCGTTTATCCCACGTTCTGAGGGATTTTCGCCCACGTAGGAGCGGATATAGGGGTCAGTTACAACCTCTTATCCCCCTATAAAAGCTCAACGAACTCAACTGAGTTACGGGTTGGATTTTTGGCATCTGAACCACACAGGTTGGATTCAAAAGATCTAAACCATACAGGTTGGAGATTTTCAGTTCTAAAACAAACTCGACAGAGTTAAAGGATCGGGATTTTTGATAATCAGATCAAGGGTTGGATTCTTCATCATCAAAACCACTCAGGTTTGGAGATTCGGCAACAACAGCAACGAAATCCTTGGAGATAGGATTTTTGAACCAACCTCAGAAAATCAAATCTGAGAGAATCCTTCAACAACAGAAAAACAGCTTGATTATTAACCGAATTTTCGGTTCCAACAACTCTATTCACAGAGTTCAAACTCGTTCAGAGTTCTTAAACTCATTCAGAGTTATTCATAAAACTTTCCACGAAAGTTCATCGTTCCCACGAGATAAAGACGGTCGGATCGTCAACGGAGAGCAAGTTCGACGCAATCAATCGAAGGAAGCACTCCATCGCTGCCAAGAAGAACCCAGTTTTAAACAAAGGGGAAAATCAAATTCGTTTTCCTCTCTTTTGTAATCAAGTTGTAACCGAGATCAAAGGAATCAAAGTCACATTTTCTTTATTCTCTTCTTTACAATTTTTCCAACATACAAAAGATGGCGACTCTGCTGGGGACTAGCTTTTCCGACGATGAAGTGGTGGCTCAGTCCGACGTCCACCTCTTGGGAACGACTGTAGAAACTCTCGTCGTAGAGTTTGATCAGGCGAAATACGAGGAAGCCCTATCCTCTGGATCGCTTAGCCCCAAGGCTAAGCATGGTGTCCGCAAGATCTCCAAGGAGATCAATTCTGTTGTTGAAGAGCCGAAGAAAGCCCTCTCCTTCGGCCAGGAACTCAAATTGGCTCTGCTGGCTGAAAAGCCCACGTCCGCGTCAGCACAGCGTGCTTCGGGCCACAAACGGCCTCTGGAAGAGACGAGTTCCATAAACGTCAACGACGTTGCTGCTAAGGCTTTGAAACAAGCCAAAAAGAACGCCGCTCGCCGACGGAGAAGATCCATCCGACGAGCACACCTACGAGAAAGCCGATTGTTGGCCCAACGCGAAGATCGCGTTTCTAAAGATCCAACCGAACTTGGCGTCCCCAAAGAAGAACGCTCACTGCGTGGTAATGAGCCCAACTATCAGCCTAGGCTGATACAGCTCAAACGCGACCCTGAGTGGCGCGTTGTTCACTCAAAACGCAGCCCTCAGAATGGAGCTGCCAAAACCAAACGCGACCCTCATAGGCGCGTTCCAATTGAACATGACTCTCAGGAGTCTGTTTCACAAATTAAACGCGACCCTCAGGTGCGCGTTCAAACGAAGCATGACTCTCAGGAGTCTGTTTCACCAACCAAACGCGACCCTCAGGGGCGCGTTCAACCAAAACTTGACCTTCAGAGGTCAGGTTCATCATTTAAACATGACTCTCAGGAGTCTGTTTCACCAACCAAACGCGACCCTCAGGGGCGCGTTCAACCAAAACTTGACCTTCAGAGGTCAGGTTCATCATTTAAACGCAGGCCTCGGCCTAGTGTTTACAACTCTCAACGAGAGGTCAGGTTCATCATTTAAACGCAGGCCTCGGCCTAGTGTTTTCAAACGCGACCCTCGCGTTACTTCTCAAGAACGCGATCTTCAAGAGGTCCGTCAGGTTCAAAAAAGTCAGCGTGGCTTTAAAATTCACGTTCGACAAGAACCAATCTCACCTACCCAAGGGCAGGGGGTTCCAACTCCACCTCCAAGTCCGGGGAAAGTTTCCTCCCAAGTTCCTGATCTGCGGGAATTATTGTCAAGAGGAAAATCAACAGTGCAAGCAGCTCACTCATGTCAATGTGAGAGGCTCATCTCTGCAGTCCTGTCAGAATGCCCTTGTTGTGCATCCACACCTCGGCAGTCCGTATTTGACAGGTTGACACACGTCGTTAGACCTGCCAAACGACAACGCCGCAACAAAAAGAAGACAGTTGAAGCGGAATACCCTCAGGTCACTATCAACATGATCGGCCGAGGGAAAGCTTTGCCTACTGATTCCGATGAGTCACAAGAGAGTCATCACTCGACTGTCAGAGAAATTTGTGACCAGTTCGAAGGAGTATATCAGAATACTCGGACTCGAACAGGAGCTATTCGCCCGGTTGACTATTAAAAGTTAGCCAAAGGCATTACAACAAGTGAAGAACATTCAGCAATAGCTGAATCTCAATCGTCAAGTTCTGTTGGAGCACGCGAGGTCTCCGCTTACATGTCAGGGAATCACGAAGACATCGCCAAAAGAGTGGACGAACATCATGTCATGCTCCAGGCGCAACAAGAGACACTTCTCCAATTAAAGGATATGCTGGCTCAGCTTCTTGCTGAAAAAGGCCACAAACCTGAATCTTCCCGGAGAACAACTTCAAAGGGAAAACAAAAAGTGCACGAACATTCAGATCGTGAGACTCACAATCTGGGATCCTCTTCCGAGGGTGAGAGGGAGATCGAGAAAGAACTGCACCCTCAATCTACTAAGGTGGATGAGCTGGAGGCTCGCCTTAACGCAATCGCCAACCGAAGCGAGCTCCGGGAAGAGGGAGTTGTGCGGCCTTACCCTGCTGAGTGGGATACAGCTCCCTACCCACCGAAGTTTAAGGCCCCTACCTTACAACCGTTCGATGGTACAGGATCGCCAAATCAGCACATTTACTACTTCAAGTCCCAAACTGGGGATGTAGTAGCAAACGACGCCATCCTGACCAGGCTGTTCATCGGTACCCTTAAGGGTGTCGCCTTCGAATGGTTCATGAAATTGCCTGCCGGATCTATTCAGAAATGGGTAGACCTGGAAAGGCTATTCTTGGCCAGATTCTTTGAGGACGACACGGAGGTCTCGGTCCCAACTCTTCTTGCCACTAAGCAAAGGAAAGGAGAGTCCATCAAAACCTATGTGGAGAGATTCCGCAGCATGGCATTGCGATGCCCCTCAGGTATGACCCAATCAACTCTGGTTGAAACTTGCAGGCACAACCTGCAGACCCAGCTCCTTGCTCAAATGGGGGTGGCAGAATGTCGCTCCTGGAGACAACTAGTCTCACAAGGAGAACAAGCTGAAGAAATAGTGGCACGGGTCAAAGCCGAAGAAATGCCACAACCCAAGCCGCAGCAGCAAAATCAGCAACGCAACCAGAACAACGCCCAACGGTCTAAGGGGAAGGAGACCTTGGCGGCCGACTACACGCGAGTTCCACCGCCGAAGAACCAATACCTTCTACATCGAGATATGTATTATTTCCCATATAGATTCTCTGTTCTCCTTTCTTCAGCTCGGTGAATTCTACGACTCCATTCTTGTCCTTTGCGATATGCCTAGTCGCACCGGAGTCGATCCACCAACCACTGATATCCGTCATCACAGCATTACATTCCGTCACACCGACGAATTCTCTTTTGCTAGTACCCCCTTGTTCTGGATGCTTATAGCCTCCTTTATTCTCCTGCTTTTCACCTTGTGGGCAATTGGGTTTGAAATGCCCGAACTTTCCACAATTGTAGCAGGCTCCACGGGGTACTTTCTTTCTCTTGAACTGCTGCGATTTCGGTCCTCGTGGTTGTGGTTTACTAGAACCAGGGTTTTTATAGCTTCCAGCATTATGCCTCTGGCGGACATAATTCAGCTCTTGCTGCACCATATTCAGTTCTGGTTCCTTCCTACTGGCTATTAAGTCTTGTTCTATCGCTAGGTGCATAGGAAGATCAGTGACAGACTTAATGGCAGGATTCATTCTTAATGTGGTGGCAGCCACAGCAAGTGAAGGGGGAAGACTATTCAAAATGGTTGCCACTTGCATTCTTTCCGGGATTTCGGTCCCAGCAGTGGATAAGTCCTTAGCCATGACAATCATTTTATTTATATGCTCTACGACATTGTCTCCCTCTTGCATACGACAAGAATTATACTTATGCAAGAGTAGTTGGATGTTAACTTCAGAAGCAGTGTCGTATTTTTCTTTTATTGCATTCCACATGTCCATGGAAGTTTTATAAGTTTCAAAAACTTTGATTAAGTTATCTTCCATGAACATGAGCATAAGACTTTTCGCCTTTTTATCTTTCGACTTCCACTGTTCAAACCCTTTCTTTTCTTCAGGTGTAGATTTATCAGTAAGGGTTGGAGCAGTGGTTTCGATTATATCATCAATATTGTCATGAATAAGAGCATATCCTATTTTTCTATGCCACATATCATAATTACTGCCATTAAATTTATCAATTTTGCCTAGTTCTGATAGAACGAGTTTACTAGCCATTCGGTAGAGAACTAAAACTAAATTAATTTAAAAAAATTTATAAGGTTGATATTTTGACAATTATACTAAAACAAAATAAATTAGATAATAAATAAATAAATAAATAAAAAAAGAACCTGATTGTTCCGAGTTGATGAAAGAAGTTCCAATTCGAGCGAGATTGTCACTCAACGGTGTTGATTGGATCAGCACTTGTCTGACTGGATTTTGGAGAAGGTCCACCGTGTGAAGAATTTGAGGCTTCTACAGAAATAATACTCCTCACGCTCAAACTGAAATCTCAAAATTCAACCACAAACTTGTTTCTCTCTACAAGGCCCAACTACAAATGCACAGAAGCTTTTCAAGGAGGAAAAAATTGTATTAGGATATTCTCAGGACCAACTAGATTAGCCCAACACCACTTCTATATGTTCCCAGCTTGATTAAAAACTCCCGATTGCCTTCACTCCCGATTGCATTCTCCCCCCCCAAAAAAAAAACTTCTTTTGAAACCCTAGCTCCAAATCAGCCGTCGCCGTCGTCGTCGATAGATCGGAGGGTCGTCTAGTCGTCGTCGTCGTAATCGAGACTGAGGTCGAGCGAAGATCAGATCGACGACGAGTTCGTCGTTGACGTCGTGCTCGAACTGCAGGAGATCAGATCGCTGTCGATCGAGGCTGAGTTCGTCGTTGGCGTCGTGATTGCAGCAGTCGTCGTCGCCGATGGACGCAGAGCTTGAGATAGTTGATCGATCGACGTATGGCTCTGATACCAGTGCTTGAAATCAGAGGAGCAGCGATGGAATTTTGAGGGGGGCTCCGATAATGGGTAAGAGGTTTTTATCTTTTTCTTCGTTGTTGTGTATTCTGAAGGAGATTAACCCTCCTTTTATAGGGGCTAAGCCCACTATCTCCACCCCCCTCAAATCCGCCCCATGAGAGATTTCCTCTCAACAAACCATTCCACGTTCCCACGTTTCTCTCAACAGAGAAACAAACGTTGATTTGGTCACCATGACCGAGTCTAGCTAACATAAATTAGTCAAAAATCATATCTTTAATGAATATTAGAACTCAGTGGAAGATTTGGGATGCAAGATGTCAAATAAGGAACATTGACGAGGAGGAGGAGGGTGGAGGCGATGAGGGAGAGCAATGCTGCAGCCTCCGACCACGGCGGAGGGTCGCCGGTGAGGAGCGAGAGCACCAGCGAAGATCCAGTAGGAGGTTGAGAGCGCGTCGAAGAAGACGCCGCCGTTGAAGAAGGAGATGCGGCCGCGATCGGACTTCGAGGGCGTCGATGTAGGGCTGTTAAATGGGTGGGTTTGGGTTTTAAATGGGCGGGTCATAAATGGGTGGGTATGTTTTGTCCATTTACCCATTTATGGCCTATTTAATATTTTCTAAATGGACGAGTTCTTGCCCACCCATTTAATAAACAGGCCGTCCATTTGCCCATTTAACTATAGTAGTTACATATAGATAATACTTTTGGGGTGTTTTTTGTTAACTTCTAGGGGGCCTTTTGTAAATTATTGGGGTCTTTTTGCAAAACATTGGGGCCTTTTTGCAAACATTTGGGGGCTTTTTGCAAACATTTTAGGGTTTTTTGTAAATATTTGGGGGGCTTTTTGCAAACTTTTTGGCCACTAAAATCCACTAGATGAGAACAAAAATTGTGCCCGATGATCATGAAACAATCTAAATTCATGGTGGCCACTAAAATCCACTAGATGAGAACAAAAATTGTGCCCGATGATCATGAAACAATCTAAATTCATGGTGTATCCATAAAATTAGGATAAAGTTATAAAAATTGTGCCCGATGATCATGAAACAATCTAAATTCATGGTGTATCCATAAAATTAGGATAAAGTTATAACTGGCCTAAGAAATTGATGACAGGGTACATCAAAATCAACAAAAAAAAATTCAACAAAGGTCGTACCTATACACATCAATTGTCTAAACTGCGTCGTCAATTTGGAATTATAAGAATCAGATCTAATATCAATTTTGACAACGTGACAGACTAATTTTGGAGCGACTTATATGAACTGAGAATCCAATAGCACCTTTAATGATTTGAGGGATTAATTTCAAAATAGTAAAGAAGTAAGGGACTAATGTTGAAATTTCTTTTGCAGTTTAATTAAGCTTATTTTTATGGATTTTGTGTTAAGTTGACTAGTTAAGCGCGCTACTTTATTACTTAAACGGATCCTATACCCCTTTGCCAAATATCCGATCCAGAGATAATATCGGTACCCGAAGCTCCAATACGCTACGCGTTTTAAGTCCGCTTGGATCCTACGCTACGCGTTCCCGTCCAAATAATCAGTTTCTGATCTCAGCTGTCCCTTTAAACAAGATCCGTTTGAAACCCGACTCGTTAAACATGGTACCCGACCCGTACGCGTTTCTCCTCCTTAAATAACCCTCTCCCTTTCTCTAATAACAGCCGTGGAGCGAAAAAAAAAAGCTAACGAGAGAGAAAGAGCGAAGCAAACAAAATCAACCCCAAAACTTCAGTAATTTCTTCTCTCGTTCTTTATTTTCTTTAGATGTTCGTTGAAAATTCTAGGGTTTAAGCATATCATTTGTTCTTTTTACTGAATCTTGTCTAATTTGTTGCGTCTTTGCTCCTCTGGCCCCTAATCGGCTGAGTTTACAAAAATAAATTGATATTAGATCCGGTTCTTATAATTCCAAATTCAACAAAGAAATTTCGGGTTTTGGTTTTGGAATTTGGGCGGACAAATGAGTTAATAGACACCGCCCATTTAGTGCCCATTTAGTGAAGTTTAAAGTGAACCCGCCCAATTAGGTCCATTTAACTAAACGGGTGGGTTTTGGGCGGGCCAAATGATGGGCGGGCTAGGTGGGTAAATGGGCATGGGCAGAAATTGCCTTCCCTACGTCGATGAGGCGACGTAGAGCAGGGGGGCGGGGGGCGCACTGAAAGGCGTGATGAGGACGCGTGAGATTAGTCGGGGGTTAGGGTTATTTGAAGAGGCATGCTTCGTACATGAAGAGAACGGAAGAAAAAAGGTTTTATTTTAAAAAAATATTAAAACTCCCAAACAGTGTAACCCATTTGGGAAACACTCCCAAACGGTGTGCACCTGTTTGGTTTGAGTGAAAGAGAAAATAAAATACTACCGCTTGGTTGGAAAGAAAAACAAAACAAAAATGGGAAGGGGGAAAGCGAAAAGAAAATTGAGATAAAAAACTTTTGTTGCGCGTTGTGCGGAAGCGTGCTCGACAACGAAACGAGCCGGTAAGCGATGAGAGAAGAGAACCAAAAACAAACACGAGTGTAATTCACCAAAATACGACACAAATCAAACCAAACACAAAAATTTATGTGGTTCGGCAATTGCCTACGTCCACAAGGAGAGGATGTGGAGATTTCACTATATGGAGGAGAAATACAACGGGTTATAACTCACAAAATCACTCAAATATAACTCTAAGGAGATTTCACTATATGGAGGAGAAATACAACGGGTTATAACTCACAAAATCACTCAAATATAACTCTAACCAAAGCTCTCAACTCCCTCACAATATCTCCACTCAAATATAACTCTAACCAAAGCTCTCAACTCCCTCACAATATCTCCCTCTCAAAGTGCTAAAAAAACTCAATTCTCTAGTTAAGAAACCCTAGAAATCGTGTTTGCATTTATGCAAGCACCCAATCCAAAACCGCCCATGAAAATAAAACCGGCCCATAACCGCTTACCAGTTGACCGCAATCGGTCGACCGGCCAGAGACACAAAATTGCACTATGTAATGTGCACGAGATCGGTCAACCAGTCACATCCCATCGGTCGACCGACCAGAAACTCCTGTAAAACCCAATTTCCTGGCGATTGCGTCTGTCGACCGCACTCGCTCAACCGTTCGACCGTCCCGAGAGTTTCCTGTTCCCATAGTTTTCCCTAATCTGTTCGTCGTTCTCTTCAATTCTCCACTTTGACGAAGTTTTTCCAAAACTGAGCCGACACCAACATGAGCACCAATGCGTCGTCTCACCAAATTCTGCTACACCAATGTGGTTACCTACGTACCCCCTCTCCCAAAGGATCAAGTCGCCCATAGTTCATCCAAATAGCCGTGAACGGCCTTAACAATCACGAATTTACAACAAGTTTCTACAATGATCAAACTTGTTGCTCGGAACCACCTTCGTGAGCATATCCGCTGGATTATCTTTTGTGTGGACCTTCACGATCTCCACGTCCCCATCTTTAAGAACATCTCTAACGAAGTGATAACGAACATCGATATGCTTCGTCCTCGCATGAAATGTTGACCTTCTTGTTTTGATGATGTTTAATAAACAATTTACTTCTAATGTTGCTTCTCTAGTGCTTGTATAATTCTATTTATTATAGACAACCAACAAGTTGGAGGATGGATGGAATTGTGCATTCACGATCATATCCAATGAAGGTTGACAGAATTGTGGAGTGAAACCTATGCAATTTAAGCTCAAGATCCAAGTTCAAGCTTCATCCGCAAGTGTACCAAGTCAAGCTTATTGAAGATCAAGATTGCTTGGGTAACATTTAGTTTATGTGTTATATTATGTGTGTTGGTACTTTAAGCTCAATATAATATGCACACACATTTTATTGGTTTCTTTGTAATATTTTTGTTTCATACTTACATGCATATATATGATTTCATCAATATCAATTTTATTTAGTTCAATAAAATCATGTTTTAGTGCATTATATGTGTATTTTGATAAAATACTATTATAGACTTAATAATAATAGTTTACATCTTTTTTCAAGTCTATAAAATCATTTTGTATTATTTCAAAACATGGTTAAGCTAAAATGTTAAAATTCATATGTTCACATTTTTATGTTTTTGTCTATTTTACAAAATAATGATATTTTTTATTTGATAGGTCCTTTTTGAAAACCAGTTTTTATAGCATGTGTATTATCATGTCTACAATCATTTTCCAAAGTTTTATATTTTTTGGAATTTATTTGATATTTTTAAACGGAGTTTTAAAACCAGAAAAACTATTTTCAAACCTGGAATTTTGATGTATCTGATTGCGGTCGACCACTAAGGTCGACCGCCCCTGAGTCTAGAGACTCAGGAAGTTTTTCAAAGGCTCGCGGTCAACCGTGACGGTCGACCGGATGTTCTCGCGGTTGACCGTCACGATCGACCAGATGTTTTTCTGTAGCCAAACCCTGGCCTTTTTGCTGCTCGCGGTCGACCGTGAGTTTTCCACGGTCGACCGCCGATTGTCCAATGGCTATTTTTGATACAGAATTAGATTTCTGATTTTTTAGGGTTTTTGGTCTTTTGTTTGAGGTTTTTGCTGTTGGTTTCTCTTCCTATATAAACCCCTTCTACCAGAGGCAACCCAATGGAAAGTTTTAAAGAAGTTTAAAAGAGTTTTAATAAGGGTTTTAGTTGGGTTTAAAGTTTGTTTGGTTTGTGAAGATTGTTTTACAAGTGGAGAAGATCATCTACATTGATTGAGCCTCATTTTAATCCACCTCTCCATCTTATTTTTCAGAGAAGAATTTCTAAACTCTATTTCTAGCTATTTATCATTTTGTTCATAATTTCTATATGCTAGAATTTAATTGAGTTTAGTTGATTGTTTTTCTCATTGCTTACACACACAACCATTGAGCTTATTGTATTTACATTCATAGTATAATTTAAGTTGTGGGTTTGTGACATTGAGAGTGAGCTTAATTGTGTTCTCATCTATTGTAGAGAACAACTATTGTTGTATTGTGCTTATTATGAGATTGTAAAGTTTTCGATTAGCTAGAAAACCGAGTGTGTAGTGGAGATCTCCTTGAGGTGAGGAGAGGAGACGTAGGTCGTGGGGACCAAACTCCGTGAATAAAATTGTGAGGTGTAAACATTATTCGGATGATTGTAGAAAATCCGGTTGTGATAGTAGATTTCTCCCCGGGAGTGGGGAGCGGAGACGTAGGACGGAAGGTCCGAACTCCGTGATCATTTGCTTGTGTTTGAGTTTGCTTTGGCGTTCTATTTGTGCTTAGTGTTTATTCATTCTTATCGTCATTGTCTATTGCCCTATCACATTTGTAGATTGTTTATTTCACCCTTGTGTTAGTTTATATATCCTTACATATATTTCACTATATATCTCATTGCTAGGATATTGCTCTTTGGTTATATTGCTCATTCTTGCTTATAACATATTGTATATCTATCTTGTAAGAATAACTTGTTAATTAGTTTTAATTAGCATAAAATCGGATTAGATTAGCATAAGACCCTAATCACCCCCCCTCTAGGGTCTAACATGAAAGACCTGATTCTTCGTCAAATAAATAGCACTCATGCTATCACAATAAATGGTGACGGATCGCTGCGAAACACCAAGATCCTCCAAAAGTTGTCGAAACCAAATTGCCTCCTTAACAGCCTCCGTAATCACTATATACTATGCCTCCATCATCGACAAAGCTACCATGACTGCAAGGTGTATCTCCAACACACTGGCATATAGGTCAAAGTGAATACATACCCCGTCGTCGACCAACGTTTTTCTAAATCTCTAACGTAATCTGAATCTACATATCCAATACATAACTGTCCACCGCTAGTGTCCTGCTCAAAAACCAAACAAACGTTGAGAGTACCTCGAATATACCTCAAAATCCATTTCAGGACATCCTAATGACCCAGACCCGGGTCGTGCATATTTCTCGAAACCATGCTCACTACCTGTGACAAATACGGCCTCATACAAACCATGACATACATCAAATTTTCAACTGCGCTCGCATATGGAGTCTTCAACATCAACTCTCTATCTTCATCTATTTTCGATGAAAGGTCAGCTGAAAGCTTCAAATGAGCTCCTAATGGTACACTAACTAGCTTCGTCTCCATGCTCACATTGAACCGCTGTAGCACATTCTTCAAATAAGCCACCTGTGTTAAACAAATTTTGTCCCTATCTCTGCCGATCTACATCCCCAAAATGCACTTCGCTTCAACCAAATCTTTCATCTCGAACTCTTTCGAAAGTTGTACCTTCAACTTATCTATAGCGGATCTGGAAATAGAAGCAACAAATATGTCATCGACGTAAAGCAACAAGTAAATGTATGTACCTCCATTCAACTTACGATAATACACACAAGGATCAAACTGGCTCCTAATGTACGAATGGCCGATCATGAACCCATCAAATCGCCTATACCACTATCTCGAAGATTGCTTCAGCCCGTATAGTGATTTCTTTAACCTGCAAACTAATTTTTCCTTCCCTACAGCTCGAAACCCCAATGGTTGAGTCATATAGATTTCCTCATCAAGATCACCATAAAAAAAATACTATTTTCACATCTAACTGATCTAATTCCAAACCATACTGTGCCACCAATGCTCGCAAAATATGAATCGAAGAGTACTTCACCATCGGAGAGAAGACCTCATTGTAGTTAATATCTTCCTCCTGTGCATAGCCCTTCACTACCAACCTTGCTTTGAAACTCACGGGAGTGCCCTTAAAGCCCTTC
Organism: Asparagus officinalis; assembly: GCF_001876935.1. Taxonomy (NCBI): domain Eukaryota; kingdom Viridiplantae; phylum Streptophyta; class Magnoliopsida; order Asparagales; family Asparagaceae; genus Asparagus; species Asparagus officinalis. The sequence continues at coordinate 98,102,035 of NC_033798.1, read as the reverse complement.
TTCTTCATATACACCCACTTATAACTAATAGTCTTCCATCCCTTTGGAAGCTCGACAAGCTCCCATGTGTCGTTCCTATGAAGAGACTCCATCTCCTCTTAAATAGCTACTTGTCACAAATCAGCCTTCGAACTCTGCTCAACTTCTCTAAATATAGTAGGAACCATCTCATCGACACTCTACAATGAAAGTAGATACATAACGACTGTGTCTGTATACCTTATTGGCATCCGTATGTCTCTCCTCGGCCTCCGAACCGCAATAGAATCTCGGACCTGAGCCGTCGGTCCCTGATCCTGCTCAACTGTACCTGTATCCTCCAAATCATTATCATGCTCGCATGGTGTCACCTCAGTCGGCACTTTAATAGATACAGTCATATCTGGATAATGTGGAGCTACATCAATCTTCACCACCTGCGATATCTCCTCTGTTGGGATGCTTTCCACATGATGAGAGCTGGGAAGCTTCAAGATCGAAGCCTCATCGAATGTGACGTCTCTACTCAGCACAATCATCTTATCAACTAGATCCCAAAGCTTGTATCCTTTGACATCTTGCTTGAATCTTATAAATATGGTCTTCCTAGCTCGAGGTTTTAATTTATCAGTCCTCACATGATAAAATACAGGGTACCTAAATACCTTGAGTTGATCATAGTCATGTGCTGGCTCCTCCAACCACATATCCATAGGTGTTTTCCCCTCAATCGTAGATGAAAGTAGCCTATTAATGAGGTGGCTCATATATGAAAGTGCCTCAGCCTAAAAGATCTTCTCCAAATCACTCTGTGATAACCAACATCAGACATGCTCTAGTAGAGACCGATTCAACCTCTTTGCCATGTCATTCTACTGTGGCGTATGACTAACTGTAAAGTATCTCTCTATGCTCTCGTATCGACATAGCTGTTGAAAGGGGTCTGAAGTGTACTCGTCGCTGTTATCGGATTTCAACGTCTTGATCTTTCTCCCAGTCTACAGTTCTAATCTCCTCTTTCACTCCACAAATAACTCTAGGACTTTATTCTTATGATTCATGGTGTACACCCAACAACGCTTAGAATAGTCATCTACAAAAGTGACGAACCAATGTCGACCACCAAGTGATGTTGTCTTGGTGAGACCCTAAACATCCGTGTGTATGTAGTCCAAGATGCCCATCGTCCTGTGTACGGCTATCTCGGACTTCACTTTTGGCATCTTGCCAAGAACGTAGTGCTCACAAAATTCTATCTTTCCACTCTTGGCTCCCTTTAATAGCCTCTGCTTACACAAAGTCTGCAATGACTTTTTACCTGTGTGTCCTAATCTAAGTACCAAAGTCTGCTCGCGTTCGCCTCTAAAATAGCTGAAGCTACATGGCCAATCTCTGTGCTTCCCTTTAGATAATATAAATTTTTACTGCGGACTCCCTTCATCACCACCAAAGATCTCTTAATAATATTTGCTACATCGTTCTTAAAGGTTACATTGAATCCCTTCGCCTCCAAAGCTCCAACGGAAATAAGATTATTTTTCAATTGAGGAACGAATCTCACTTCATTCAATTTACGAACAACTCCATCATGCATCTGGACCCTGACGGTACCTATCCCACAAATGCCATAGGACTGATCATTTCCTATGACTATCACACCCTCATCGAGTCTCTCGAACGATGCAAACCAATATCGTCGGGGAGTTACATGATAAGTAGCATCAAAATCTAGCATCCAATTATATGCATCCATATGGTTCACCTCTGGAGTAATCAATAAAGAAAAACACGAATCATCATAATCATCACCTCTAGCGACGTTCACCTCATTGGCATTCGGGCCATTTTTCTTGCTATTCTCCTTCTCTTTGAGCTTCAGATAATTTCTCTTCCAATGTCTATGTTATTTGCAAAACGCACACTGGTTCTTTGCTAATTGGTGGTGGCCTCTTGACTTTGACCTGCCTCTATTGCCACATCTTGGATATGAACTTCTTCCTCTCGTCGACAAGGCATCTCCTGAAGTGCTAGCTCGGGAAGTCTCTTTGTCCTTCCTCCTCAAATCGTAATTCCTCAATGCATTAGTCACTTCACTGTAGGTGATGGAAGATCTACCATTCAACAAAGTGAGCACGAATGTATTATACTCCTCATCGGGTAAGGAGCCAATAAAATAATCGCCTTGTACTCGTCTGTTATCTTCTCATCCACGTTTATCAAGTCTGATAATAACTTTGTATAGTTGTTCACATGAGCTGCAAGTGAGATTTCCCTGGGCATCTGGAATCTGAATAACCTCTGCAGCAAGTACAACCGATTCTCAACACTCTTCATAAAGCACTTGTTGTTAAGAATCTCCCACATCTTCATCACAGACGTCACACCAATCACATCGTATTTCAGCTCTTATTCAAACAAGACCTGATCACACCACAAGCGTTCCTATTCATCTTGTCTCATATCGTCTCATCGTATTTTGGTGGCCTCTCATAGACCATGATGGTCTCTTCTAAAATTAGAGCATTGAGAGCGTCCTATATGTCGCTCATCCACAAATCAAAATTGATCTTATTATCATACTTCACTATACTAATCTTAGTATTTTGAAGTCCAACCTGAACTGTACTCATCATTGTCTTGCTGCTTTCACCAACTTCTTCTCTCATGCTTACAAACTCCAAATTGAAAAAAAATATTCAAACTTTGATAGAATTGAGAAATTACCCAACTAAACCCTAGATAGGATTCCAACACGATCTCCTAACCACACAAGGAAAGCGAGATTCCAACGGCAACTCCGCAACGCTATCTTCACCGAAGCCCAGAACTCTAAGAACCAAGTTTCAAACAACGAATCTTCCTTCACCCAATGCAAAACCGTAGATCTAAAACCCTAGAGCTCTGATACCAATTGTTGCGCGCCGTACGGAAGCATGCTCGACAACCAAACGAGTCGGTAAGCGATGAGAGAAGAGAACCAAAAATAAACACGGTGCAATTCACCAAAATACGATGTAAATCAAACCAAACATAGAGATTTATGTGGTTCGGTAATTGTTTACGTGCACGGGGAGAGGATGAGGAGATTTCACTATATAGAGGAGAAATACAATATGTTATAACTCACAAAATCACTCAAATATAACCATAACCAAAGCTCTCAATTCCCTCATAATATCTCCCTCTCAAAGTACTCAAAAGACTCAATTTTCTGGTTAAGAAACCCTAGAAATCGTGTTTGTATTTATATAAATACAAACACCCAATTCAAAACCGCTTAGGAAAATAAAACTGGCCCATAACCGCTTACCGGTCGACCACACATATGCAATCGGTCGACTGGCCAGAGACACAAAATTGCACCCTGTAACGTGCACGGGATTAGTCGACCAGTCACACCCCATCGGTCGACCGACCTGAAACTCCTGTAAAACCCAATTTCCTGGCGATTGTATTGGTCGACCGCACTCGCTCAACCGGTCGACGTCCCGAGAGTTTCCTGTTTCAGCAGTTTTCCCTGATTCTGTTCGCCGTTCTCTTCAACTTTTAGTTTCGTTTCTCCGCTGGCACCTAGTTAAATTGATAAAAAAATGATCGGGTCGGGCTGAGGGTTTGAAGGCTGAACACAAACGCTAGGATCTTAGTGGTCTTGCCGAGAGAGGTTTTTTTGAGTAGTGCTAGCAGGACCCATAAATGGGACATGTATAAGGAACAAGCAATCTAGCATGCTGAGGTGTCAACTGAATCATCAGTGAACTTGGCTAATAATAATAGTAAACAAAGGGCCTTTTGGTAAGTGTAGGCGTGATCTCTACCAAGGCATACTCGCATTTTACTTGGCGGACAAGAACCCGACCGGGAACAAACGTCGCCAGCTGCAGGATTGCGGCGATTCCTGTGACGGAAAGCCAAGCGACGAGCTTCTTGACTTGGATCCCGCTGATGCGGTGATATGACCGTACGAGACTTTTGAGATTCTCACGCCCAGAAAAAAAAAATAAAATAAAATAAAAAAACAACCCGGGGCGGGAAAATGTGTTCATAGCTAGAATTGAAAGTAAACTAAATATCAACCAAGTTCGCGTGAGAGGAACAGGTCCAAGGAATTTTCAGTAACAGGGGATGAAAAATGAAAGTGAATTATTAATTATTAAGTGGGTTTTTCTATAGAGTGCCCATGGGCACTCTATAAGAGAGGAGAGAGATAGAGAGAAATGAATAGCTCATGGGCCCCTCCTGATTTGCATTAATTTCTATGCATAATTCATTTCTCTCTATCTCTCTCCTCTCTTATGCCCATGGGCACTCTATAGAAAAACCGTTATTAAGTATAGGGTTAGTTAATTAATACGAGCTTTCGTGATCCTAAGATGCATTTATTCCGAAAGTAGGCTATCACCTCTATTTGTTGCACATAGTTTTGGAAAATTGACAAGCTAGCTCAATTAATTTGGGAGAAAACTATCAAATATTTGTAACCAATAAGGCAACGTTATTTTCTTCTCCTCAACTCATAAATTACTGAAATATGTATCTTTTACAACTGAATTGCTTAGGACCTTTTCTCCACCATTCAGCCTTAAGTTATTAACCATGCCTTCATCTATTCTACTTCAAGGTACAGCCTACGGATAAAGACAAAAGAACTATTCTGCTTCAAGGTCTCATGTACAACTCACCTGGAAAACACCCATAAGAATTTAATTTTCTGGAATATCTGAGGCCCGTGAATTTCGGGTGCCCCTTAGCCACGCCTGGGGGTTTAATACCTATGGTCCAAAGGATGGTTGGGAGGTTCCCTCGTCAAATTGAAAAAAAAGAAGCTCTTTATAATTATACAAACAAACATAACGACATTTAAGAACTCAAATCTTTAGGAACTGTTATCATAGTAGTTAAAATTATTTAACATTCAAAAACTATAAAGATTAATTTAGATAAATATATCATAATATTTGACAGATATTCGAAAAGCAAACACTTGTGTTTGATTTGAGTTTGAAGAAATTCAGAGAATGACATAGGAGGCAAAAGATTTTAAGTGAATAACAATTAGGATTTTTTTTTTGTATTATGTACAAGTTGTTAAGCACAAAAGTAGTATTGCACTAAGAACTGGTTTTGCAGAGAGAAATGTATATTGAATTCAGAGCAAACAGTTGGCTTTAAAGCCTTACAAGATGAAAGATTCAAAGCAAAATAACAGAACCCACGTTTTACATGGCCTATAACGTGGTGGCTAGTTAACAACCTGCACATCCCTAAGGAATAGGGATTTATTTAACAAACTGGCTAAACTCTTAGGAAACTAGACCTCCTAAACCAACATTCCCTCCCTTAAACTATATGCAAAAGCATTTAGTTTATCTGTGATGCTTCAATCATTCCCAGCATGTTTCGAAGCCTCAAGAACTGCTCCAACTTGAGGGGCTTTGTCATTATATCTGCAATTTGAACTTGAGACCTGCAGTAGCTCAACTTCACAGCTTCATCTTTTACCAAATCTCTCAAAAAATGAAACTTTATGTCAATATGTTTACTTCGGCCATGAAAGACTGAATTTTTGGACAGCTGTATGGTAGAACTGTTGTCACACTGAATCAAAGTACTCTTCTCCTCTTTCTGGCCAAGTTTCTCTAGTACTCTTCTAACCCAAACACACTGACATGCACAACTTGCAGCCGCTATGTACTCAGCCTCAGTGGTAGATAATGCCACTACAGGCTGTTTCTTAGAAGACCACGACACCGCTCTAGAACCAAGAAAGAACACAAAACCAGATGTACTTCTTCGGTCATCCAAATCACCAGCGAAGTCACTATCAGTATATGCCACAAGATCTGTGCTTCCTCCCTTCTTGTAGAAAATGCCTAGCTCAGTTGTCCCTCTCAAATACCTTAGTATCCATTTTTCTGCAAGCCAATGAGACTCTCTTGGACAAGACATGAATCTACTGATTAAGCTCACCCCATACATCAGATCAGGTCGAGTTGCAGTCAGATACATCAGGCTGCCAACCACTTGCTTAAACATAGTTGAATCAACTTTTCTTCCTGCCTCATCTTTTGACAATTTCGTGCCTGGAGACCACTTGCTTAAACATAGTTGAATCAACTTTTCTTCCTGCCTCATCTTTTGACAATTTCGTGCCTGGAACAATGGGATTTTTCACTGCATTACTATACTTTTCTTCCTGCCTCATCTTTTGACAATTTCGTGCCTGGAACAATGGGATTTTTCACTGCATTACTATTATCCATTCCAAATCTTACTAGAACTTCACGAGCATATCTTCTCTGACATACAAAAATTCCATTTGAACTCTGCACAACCTCAATTCCAAGAAAGTACCTCATTTTCCCCAAGTCAGCCATATCAAATTCCAACATCATTGAGTTCTTAAACTCATCACACATGCTTCTGTCATTTCCTGTATATATCAGATCATCAACATAAAGACTTACTATTAAAATTTTACCTCCCTCCTTCGACTTTGTAAACAATGTGTGTTCACAGAAGCATCTTTCAAAACATTCTCGGACAAAGTAAGCCTCTATCTTGCTGTACCATGCTCTTGGCGCTTACTTAAGCCCATACAACGCTTTCTTCAACTTGTAAACTCTTCCCTCTTCACCTCTCTTCACAAATCCAATAGGTTGCTGAATAAAAACCTCTTCGTTGAGCTCACCATGAAGAAATGCGCTCTTTACATCCAACTGAAAAACATCCCAATTATGTTGAGCCGCCATAGCAAGTATCAAACGAGTGGTGTCAAGTCTGGCCACAGGAGAGAACACTTCAGTGTAATCCACTCCATATTGCTGTGCATACCCTTTCGCCACTAGCCTTGCTTTATACTTGTCTATCTCTCCATTTTCGTTAAGTTTGGTCTTGAAAACCCACTTAACCCCAATCGGCTTCACTCCACTTGGTAAGTCAGTCAACTCCCAAGTCTTGTTCTTTTCTATTGATTCGATTTCTGCCACCATTGCATTCCTCCATTTCTTGCTCTTGACAACCTCGTCGAATGTAAGTGGATCATTCTCCGTTATCATCATTGCATTCAAATCGTATTCATCTGACAAACCTTCACCAGTTTCGTAATCGGCCATCCAAAATGGTGCCCTTCTAACCCTCCCTTCAACTGGATCTTCTTGAACATCCTCATGTGACCCATCAGGAGGTGAACCAGTTTCACCTGAGTTGTCACTTGAGCTTCTTGAATCAGCACCATTGTTCTCTTCTTCATTGTCCTTTACCTCCTCTTCAGTGTCACTCTTATCTTCATCATCTTCCCATTCTAAAACATCCAGCTTGCATTGTTCTTCACTTCTGCCCCAATCCCAGCTTTCTTCTTCTTCAAACACCACATCCTTGCTGATGACACTACTGGAAACAGGACTTTTAGCGACGGACAAATCCGTCGCTAAAGGCCGGAAATCCGTCGCCTAAAGTTTTAGCGACGGAAAAAAAGAAATTCCGTCGCTAAAACTACGTCGCTATTGTGAGGGTAGCTAAAGCTTCTTTTAGCGACGGCAAATCCGTCGCCAAAAATAATAGCGACGGACAAATATATAGCGACGGAAAATCCGTCGTTTTTGTATTATTTTTTGACGACGGTATTTTCCGTCGCTATATATTTGTCCGTCGCTATTATTTTTGGCGACGGATTTTCCGTCGCTAATACAATATTTTGGCGACCGTATTTCCGTCGCCCTATTTCCGTCGCTATAAACTTTTCCGTCGCCAATAAATATTGGCGACGGAAATTCCGTCGCTGAAAGCTAATCTGCCGTGTCAGTTTTCCGTCGCTAAAAGTTATTTTAGCGACGGAAATTCCGTCGCTAAAAATGGACAGAAACTTTTTTAAAAATTGTTTTGAAAAATAGAAATTCCTGTACAATATATTTTACAACAATAACCTGTACAATATATTACACAACACATGCATTAACACATATTTCACGCATATATAACAATTATTTCACTAAAAACATAATAAATATCCCAACATTTATAATGTTATTTATACAGCACACCCATTGTTTTTAATGTTAAAACAAATAAACTCAGTCCCGATCATCATCATCCTCATCACCAACTCCACCTTGTCGAGAAGTCCCAGCCTAAAAAAATAAAAAAAACGTTATAGAGCAATACGTACATCATCAAAAACTGAATTTTACAGTAAAGTAACAAATTATAAAACAACAAGGCATAACATGCAAGTATAGCAATAATAGAGTATCATGGCATATTCTTACATGTTATATGATTCAGAGAGAGTATCATGGCATATATTTATGTATTATACGCAAGCACACACATGTTTTTAACAACGCACGCACCCGTACCTATCTCCACCGACACGCACACACGCACGCACGAGTACCCAGCTCAACCCAATCCCCACACTTCCCCCTCCCCCACCACGACCAAACCCAACATCAAGCACGCACATAACAATCACGACAATACATCTGCATGCGGCACCACAACACAACAATAATAACACCACCACCACCACAATAACAATCCCCCAACCCCACCCACGAACCAACCAAACTCCTACCCCCCACCCCCTCCCCCTCCATCATCATCACCACCACCACCACCACCACGACGAAAACACCCACCAACCAACAACATAACCAAC
>NC_033798.1:98074366-98076582 GCF_001876935.1 Asparagus officinalis | reverse complement strand
CAGCAGCAGTGCCAGCAGGGCAGAGGTCAGGGCCAGCAGAACAGACTCGAGGCACCACCAGCAGCTCAGAGGACCGAGGGTCAGATTCGAGCAGTTCAGGATGTTCCTCAGGGGCAGATTATCCCATATTCTCCATCCCCATCAGCAGAGCAGTCTTCAGCCACAGGCAGGGTTTATGCGGTAGTTCCTCGTGATCATGGAGCTAGCGGAGCTGTTGTGGAGGGTACGTTCTTTGTGAACTCTCTTCCCGCCCGTATTCTTTTCGATTCGGGAGCTTCGCATTCTTTCATCTCTCATGCATTTATGACTAGACTCCAGCTCGTAGCTCAGCCTCTAGACACCCCTTTATCTGTTTCCACCCCTTTAGGTGAGGTATCGCTTCTGGAGAGCGTTTGTAGGAGGTGTACCGTCAGTTTAGACGAGTCGGAGTTCATAGTCGATTTGATAGTGTTGCATATGTCCGAGTTCGATGTCATTCTTGGTATGGATTGGTTGTCTTCCTACCATATTAGTATTGACTGCTTTGCGAAGACAGTCAAGTTGCGAGCGTCCGACGGGTCCGAGATGATTGTAGCCGCCTCTCAGGGCAACCGATTTGCGGATTCATTTCTGGCATACATCGAGGAGGTGATGCGACGGGATCAGGGTGTCGATTTATTGGAGACTAGATTTGTCTCAGAGTATCAGGATGTCTTTCAGGACATACCTGGGTTACCTCCTGTGAGAGAGGTTGAGTTCTGTATTGAGTTACAGCCAGGCACAGCCCCGATATCCCGCGCACCCTATAGTATGGCACCAGCTGAGATGAGGGAGCTTCAGACCCAGTTGGATGAGTTATTAGCTCAGGGTTTTATTCGTCAGAGTCATTCTCCGTGGGGCGCACCGGTACTCTTCGTGAAGAAGAAGGACGGTAGTATGAGATTGTGCATAGATTATAGAGAGTTGAACAAGGTCACTATCCGGAATAGGTACCCACTACCTAGGATTGATGACTTATTTGACCAGTTGCAGGGTGCGCAGTATTTCTCAAAGATTGATCTTCGTATGGATATTCCTAAGACCGCTTTTCTTACTCGATATGGTTCTTTCGAGTTCTTGGTCATGCCTTTTGGGTTGACCAATGCACCCGCGGTATTCATGGACTTGATGAACCGGGTTTTTCGTCCCTTCTTAGATCAGTTTGTGATCGTTTTCATCGATGATATTCTTATTTACTCGAGGTCGGAGGCGGATCACGAGGAGCATCTACGGATAGCATTGAGGACTCTTTAGGAGCATCAGCTGTATGCTAAGTTCAGCAAGTGCGAGTTTTGGCTTTCAGAAGTCAGATTTCTTGGCCATGTTTTCAGTTGAGAGGGTATAGCAGTGGACCCGGCTAAGGTCATGGCAGTTCTTGATTGGGAGCCACCGAAGACGGTGACAGAGATTCGCAGCTTTTTGGGCTTAGCTGGATATTATAGGAAGTTCATTCCGGACTTCTCGAAGATTGCGACGCCTATTACACGCCTTACGAAGAAGGGCGTACAGTTCATTTGGAGCATGGAGTGCCAGAAGGCCTTTGATATTCTGAAGACTAAGTGTGTACAGTTCATATGGAGCATGGAGTGCCAGAAGGCCTTTGATGTTCTGAAGGCTAAGTTGACTACAGCGCCGGTTTTGACCATTCCGAGCAGAGACAGGACATTCGTCATATATACAGATGCATCGTTGGCAGGCTTAGGAGGTGTATTGATGCAGACTCAGAGGGTAGTAGCATATCTCCCGCGGCAGTTGAGGGTGCATGAGCAGAACTATCCCACTCATGACTTGGAGTTGGCAGCAGTGGTTTTCGCACTGAAGTCATGGAGGCACTACCTTTATGGAGTACAGTTTGAGTTATTCACAGATCATCAGAGTCTGAAGTATCTCTTTTCCCAGAAGGAACTCAACCAGAGACAGAGGAGATGGATTGAGTTTATTAAGGACTACGAGTTCGCGATCCAGTATCATCCGGGGAAGGCGAACGTCGTGGCAGATGCATTAAGCAGGAAGCGTCAATCCCGGATTTCGGCTTTGAGGTGCTCACTACATCGGGATCTTATCACTCTTAGCCAGTTTGATTTTAGGCCCGATATTGGAGGGACCAGTGCATTCTTGGGAGCTATCTCAGTGCAGCCATCTTAGAGTGACAGAGTTGTCAGAGCTCAGTTGGGAGACTCTTGGATTCAAATCCGAAA
>NC_033798.1:98034613-98073366 GCF_001876935.1 Asparagus officinalis | reverse complement strand
CCAGCCAAGACTGTGCAGGCGCATTAATGCTCATTAATGGTGAAGCGACCGATCGCTTCGCCTCTCGTGTCCAATCCGATATGTCGCTTTGGGGTTTCGAGAGCAGCCTTAAAGGCGTTGAGTTCGAAGCGTCGCAGGGTGTTCTGACCGTTTGATCGCTCGGGGTGCCGAATCTCAGCCGTTGGGTTTCTTATAATATATATCCGTACTCGTCTCTCTCCAGCAGTCCTTACTGCTTCAAGAGAAATCCGCCAGAAAGAGCTTTCCCAAGAACTTCTCCCTCTATGGCTTCTTCTTCCGATCAAAGTGATGCTGAAGGAGTCGGGTCCTCTGCCACCGTCGTCGACGCTGGCGCTTCGGCTGCTCCGCCTGGGTGCCCAATCGATATGTCGGTTTGGGTTTTCGAGAGCAGCCTTAAAGGCGTTGAGTTCGAAGCGTCGCAGGGCGTTCTGACCGTTTGATTGCTCGGGGTGCCGAATCTCAGCCGTTGGGTTTCTTATAATATATATCCGTACTCGTCTCTCTCCAGCAGAATCCTTACTGCTTCAAGAGAAATCCGCCAGAAAGAGCTTTCCCAAGAACTTCTCCCTCTATGGCTTCTTCTTCCGCTCAAAGTGATGCTGAGGGCGTCGGCTCCTCTGCCACCGTCGTCGATGCTGGCGCTCCGGCTGCTGTCTCTGTGGTCCCGGACCCCGTGGCTCACCCTGCCTTCGTGCCGCTCCAGCACCTGGTGGATTTGGTGCACGGGACCGCCCTCTCAGTCAGCGTAGGCGACGGCCCCTACCATCACGCGCTTCCTCTTGTGGAAGCGGCCTTGGAGGCGGTCCGTCGTGCTGGCGACGCCTCGCTCACACGGCGATGTGAGCGAGAGCTTGAGCGGGTGGCGGGGTGGACCTACCGCCTCGAGGAGCTATTTTATGAAGACTCCTCCGACACGCCCCCGCCTCCCTCTCTGTGCTTTCTGCTCGAGCGCGAAGAACGAGCGAAGCGGATCCAGGCGAAGGAAGCGGAACTCCGACGTCTGCAGAAGCGGCAACAAGCAGTGCGGGACCGGATGGACGCTTACCTAGACCGGGCTTTCTTCGAGGACGCGGGCTCCCTCCGCGGCGAGGCGAAGCTGGTGGAGCGCGGGCACGAGGCTTGTCAGAGGTTTAATGTTAACTTGACGGGGAATGTCGTGATTGGAACGACTTTGAGGACCCACCATCCTTTAGAAGAGGATTGGTAAGTTGATTTTGTCAGAGGTTTAATGTTAACTTGACGGGGAATGTCGTGATTGGAACGACTTTGAGGACCCACCATCCTTTAGAAGAGGATTGGTAAGTTGATTTTGTCAGAGGTTTAATGTTAACTTGACGGGGAATGTCGTGATTGGAACGACTTTGAGGACCCACCATCCTTTAGAAGAGGATTGGTAAGTTGATTTTGTCAGAGGTTTAATGTTAACTTGACGGGGAATGTCGTGATTGGAACGACTTTGAGGACCCACCATCCTTTAGAAGAGGATTGGTAAGTTGATTTTGTCAGAGGTTTAATGTTAACTTGACGGGGGATGTCGTGATTGGAACGACTTTAGTGGATCCGCCATCTCATTGGAGAAGATAGGCGAATTGGATGGATTTGTCGTGATATGAACGACTTTAGTGGATCCGCCATCTCATTGGAGAAGATAGGCGAATTGGATTCCGTCAGAGGCTTTCGCCCGAACGGGTAAAGTAGGAGCAGTTTAGCCTCATGTACCAGTTGGAGGGCGCTGAGGGCCAGTTTAGACTCTTGCACTCGTGGGAGTTTGTGAAGGAGCACTATGGGTAGTACTTCTTCAGATACTTGCCGTTGATGGGCATCATGATTTTATCGCCGTTCGGTTTGACGAGGCGATAGGCGCCGTTCGAGTAGACTGTCTCTACTACGAATGGCCCTTCCCATTTGGACTGGAATTTCCCCTTCTTCTTGGAAGTGAGGATCATTGGTCTACGGACGGATAGGACGAGCTCTCCTTCTTTGAAGGCTCGGCGCTTGACTTTCTTGTCGAAGCTCCTGGCCATCCGAGCTTGGTAAAACTCGATGTGCTGCTGAGCTTCCAGTCGCCTGTCGTCCAGCGCTTCGAGTTCTGCGAGTCGAAGCCGGTGATTCTCCTCGGCTGTCATTCCTGTTGATAAGGCGACGCGGAGGGATGGAATCTGAATCTCTAACGGCAATACAGCTTCGCAGCCGTATACCAACGAGTAGGGCGTAGTGCCAGTCGGTGTGCGAACCGTCGTGCGATATGCCCACAGGCTTTCGCCTAGCTTTTCATTCCAGTCGCGCTTGCTAGTGGAAGTCAGCTTGGTCAAGATCTTGATGATCGTCTTGTTGAAAGCTTCGGCCAAACCATTCGCTGAAGGGTTGTAGGCCGTGGACGAGAGGTTCTGTATCCGGAGTTTGTCGCAGAACCGGGTGAAGGCATGGCTAACGAATTGCGTGCCGTTGTCGTGAATGATACGCCGGGGTACGCCGTATCGGTATATGACATGGTGCTTAATGAACTTAATCACGTCGCTAGTCTTGACTTCTCTTAAGGGGATGGCTTCTGCCCATTTAGAGAAATAGTCGGTGATCGCGAGGATGAAGCGATGGCCTCTCGCCGATGGTGGAGAAATTGGCCCGACTATGTCCATCCCCCATGCCTCGAAGGGCCAAGATGCCCTCGTCGGATGTAGATCCTCAGGAGGCTGGTGCATGTAGTTGGCGTGGATCTGGCATTCGTAACATCGCTTAGCATAAGCGACTGCATCAGTAACCATCCCAGGCCAGAAGTAGCCCATCCTACGTAAGCGATCCCAAAGCTTGGGTCCGGGCTGATGAGCTCCGCACACGCCGTCATGTGCTTCGCGTACGGCTTCTTGCGCCTCTGCTTTTGAAAGGCAGCGAAGTAGCAAGCCGTCATATGACCTGCGATACAACGTTTTAGTGGTTGAATCGTAGTAGAATCGCGAGGCACGTCGCCGGATAGACTCTCGTTCCTTCGAATCCTCAGGCAACATGCCGTATAGGACATAATCGATGATCGGGAGACGCCAGTCTTCCTGATCTGGCTGACCCGAGGCTTGATGAGTGGCGTTTGCCTCTGGGACGTCTCTGGGTCGAAAGAGTTTTCGGCTGGCGACAGCGACCTTTTGGGTCGTTCCAGGAGGCTGGGCTAAGTTAGCTGCCAAGGATGCGAGAGCATCCGCATGGGTGTTCTTTGAACGGAGCACGTGCTCAATACGGAAGCTCTCGAATGACTCCACTAGTCTGACCGCTGCTCGGTGGAGCGGGATAAGATCTTCATTCCTGACTTCGTATTCGCCAGTCATTTGTTTGACAATGAGTTGCGAATCGCCATAAGCCTCCAGATGCTTTATCCCGAGCTCTTTGGCTAACTCGAGCCCTATGAGCAACGCGTTGTACTCGGCTACGTTGTTGGTACATGGTTCCGTCAAGGAAAAGGCCCGGGGAAACACGTGACCATGCGGGGAGGTGAGGGCCACTCCCACTCCTGCAGAAATAGAGCCGCTCGCGCCTGCGCGGGACGCACCGTCGAAGAACATCTGCCACACCTCCGGCGACGAAGTCATATTGGCTTCGGGAGGTTCATCCGGCAGATCTTCGAATAGATCGGTCTTCTCCCCCAGCGGGTGACTAGCCATGAGATCGCAGATGGCTTGTCCCTTGACCGATTTCTGCGGCATGAAATGAATGTCGTATTGAGAGAGCAGAAGTGCCCACCTGGCCAGGCGCCAGTTTAGCGCTGCGGGTTGTGTCATGAAGACCCGAATGGGATTCATCCGGGAGATGACATGGATGGTTTGGCCAACCAAGTAGTGCCGCATCTTTTGGATAGCGAACACCAAGGCTAGGCATTCCTTCTCGACCATTGGGTACCGTTGCTCGGCGCCCTGCAAGGTTCTGCTCAGGTAGTAGATGCCCTGCTCGTGGCCTGCATCATCGTTCTGAGCCAAGAGGGCACCCAGAGAATGTTCCATAGCCCGTATGTATATGAGGAATGGCCTTCCTGAGATTGGCGCCGCAAGGACAGGCGGATTTGAGAGATAAGCTTTGATCTCCTCAAAAGCCTTTTGGCATGGCTCATCCCAGACGAAGGAGGTACCTTTCTTCATCAGCTTAGAGAAGGGTTGGCACTTGCCCGAGAGATTCGAGATGAATCTTCGGATATAAGCCAGTCGTCCTTGAAGGCCTCTCAGCTCTTTAAGATTTCGGGGTGGTTGGAGCTCTTGAATAGCTCGCACCTTGTCTGGATCAATTCGGATCCCTTTCGTCGTGACGACGAAACCGAGGAATTTACCGCTAGACATTCCCAAGAATGACTTGGTAGGATTCATCTTGAGCTGATGAGTCCTCATGAGTTCGAACATAGCCTTCAAGTCTTGGAGGTGATCCTCCTTATGGCGACTCTTCACGACCAAGTCGTCCACATAGCATTCGACCGTCTTTCGCAAATGATCTCGAAAGATCATGCTCATGGCTCGTTGGTAGGTTGCGCCAGCGTTCTTGAGTCCGAACGGCATGACGGTATAGCAGTACACCCCCATGGGGGTCCTGAATGCAGTGTGCTTCTCGTCTTCGGGGTGCATTTTGATTTGGTTGTACCCCGAGAAGCCGTCCATGAAGGACATCCTCTCGAATCCGCACGTATTGTCAATGATGACATCCGTGATGGGCAGAGGGAATTCGTCTTTAGGGCACGCGGCGTTGAGGTTCCTAAAGTCGATGCAGATGCGGATCTTGCCGTTCTTCTTCAAGACTGGAACAATATTCGCCACCCAGTCGGGGTGTTGCTCCTCTCTGATGAAGCCGGATTCGATCAGCTTCTTTACTTCAGATTCGATCGCCTCCATGATTTGGGGGCGAAACCGCCTCTGCTGTTGTTTGACTGGCTTGGCGTCAGGGTTGATGTTGAGGCGATGCGTGGCGACCCGCGGATCCAGGCCAGGCATATCCTCGTAATTCCAGGCGAAGACGTCAATGTATTCCCGTACGAGGGCGATGAGATCCTCTTTTTCTTGAGGAGGCAGACTGCCGCTGATGAATATGGGTTTGGGATTCGCCTCGGTACCCATGTTCACCTGGAGGACTTCGTCTTCAGTTGGTGGTTCGCGCTGTTCGAAGCGACTGTTCCACTGGGCGCTAACATGGCGATCCCATGTCTCGTCGTAAAGTGGAAGTCGTTCGTCCTCTGCCATTCCGGCGGGGTCTACTGTAGCCATGTTGACTGTAAGGCCATCGAACAGATCCCTTACGCTAACGTCGGAGTCCCAGGCCGAGGTTGTTGACGACTGATCTCCTGAACATGCGTAATCGGAATCCTCGTCGACGTAAAAACAACACTCCGATGAGGAGGAGGAGTAGCCTAAGCCTCTCCTAGTCCTGTTGAAGTAATTTGAGGGCTTCCCTTTGGGGACGTAGGATGGTTTGATGACCGTCTTGCGTCCTCGGCCGTAATTCAGGCCCTCCAAGCGAGTGAGGTCGTACCCCATGTTGCTCATTATGCGTTTCGCCACTCGACTGTATTGCGAGAACTGGGGCGCTGGGTCTTCGTCCTCAGATTCGTCCCATAGCGTGCGTAGGGGGCGATCGATTCGACCGAAGATGATGTCTTTTCGATACCTCTTCCGTGCTGGCACGACGAATACAGCTCGCGATGGCTCGATCGGCCGCGTCTTGAAGATGTATGACGAACATACCGGCAAGTGTAGAGAAGACTCACTGTAGAGTGTCGACCATGAGTTATTAGGTGCGTCGTCTTCGGACGAGGAGCAAGACGACAAATAAGCAAGGTCGGATTTCTCATTCATGATAAGCTTCTCTGCCTGAACGGCGTTAGTTACATGGTGACTCTCATAACCAATTACAATCGACTCAAAGTCGTTCAGAATTAAGCTGTCACCGTATTCAGGTTCGCTATCCGCCTCATTGCCACTTTCCAGTTCTTCCACCGGTGGCTGGTCGGGGTCCTGGTATAGCAGAGAATCCGCGAAGTAGTTCTCGACGCCCTTAAAGGGGTGTTTGTCGGCCACTACCGTTCTTACCCGCTCGTAGTCGTCCACGTACTTCAAACACTGGTGTAGCGTGGATGGAACGATCCGGTTGCCATGAATCCACGGACGCCCCAGGAGTATGTTGTAGGAGGGTTCAGCATCGATAACGTAGCACGTCACCTCCGTCTTCATGTCGCCTATCCGACATTTCAGGCGGATTTTGCCGAGTGGCCGAGTCCCTGTGGCGTTGAAGCCGAAGATGGTAGTCGAGGTCGAGGCTAGGCGCTTCGACGGTATCCCCAAATGTTTGATTAGCTTCAGGGGCACGATGCTCAGTGCGGACCCCGGGTCAACCTGGATCCGATCCACTTTCGCCGAGCCGACGTATCCTGTGAAGTACAGCGGCCGGTCATGGGACGTGTTCTTGATGAGCATGTCCTCGGGGGTGAAAGTGATGCAGGGGATCTGTCTCTCTGAGACTTGGCAGCAAGTTGTACAGCCCTGTTCGATCTCCGTTTCTTTTGAGAAATGGGTCGAGAACGCCTCTGCGTCAGCCAACGCCTCTTGTAGGGCTTCCCGGGTAGGCCTAGACAACCGGAGGAGGTCGTACACGGTGATTCGCGCGGGTATGCTTTTCAATTGCGCGAGCACGTTGAACCGGTAAGGCTGGCGGCTTGAACTTGGCTCCTCTGGATTGGGAGGGACTGCTGCAGCCGGCCTCGCGGGAAGTCCTGCTGGGTTTTCCGCCCTCGCGGGATATTCTTTCGCGAACTCCTTTCCGGCTCTCGTGGCGAAGACGTTGGTGTCTTCTTCAGAGTCGGTTAAGGCAGTCATCGCCGCGTCGTCTGTATCCAGGATGGCGGTGACAACGTTGCAATATTTCCTCTTAGCCTCCTTGGAAGGCTGTGCGGTCCACTGCTCGTCATCGAGGAGGTCCGGATGGACCCACATCACCTGCCCTGATGGCAGAGTTTGTGGAACCAAACCCTTTCCCCGCTGGTTATGAGGATCGTCGTTAGTGATCTTCAAAACCGCCTTGGGGATAGGAATTATCCCCGCCGGAGCTTGAACCTCCGGGAGACCCGTCCCAAAGCTCAAAGTGACCATGTTCGCCGTCACTTGCTTTTGGACCTTCTCTTTCTTCAAGACCCCCGCATCGTAGAGAGCCTGGAGTTTGTCCTTGAGGACGTAGCACTTGGTTGTGTGATGCCCAAGGAATCTATGATATGCACAGTAACTTGGGTCACCGGTTTTGTCCGCCTCCTCCGGTTTGGCGGCTTCTGGCAACTTAATTCGCCCACTCTTGAGTAGAGTGTCGAGAGTCGCCACTACCTGGTCTTCTTTGAAATCATATTGCCGCTGGGGGCGTGGTTCAAATTGCCTGGGTTTCTGCTTTTGAACGAACTTTGGCGCCGCGGCAGAATCCACGGCCATAGCCTCTTTTCCCTTCGATCGAGGAAGGTTCTTCGGCGCCGCTGGTTCTGCTGCTCCCTTTTTGGACTGTGGCTCCTCGGCCTCCAGCCTCTTGATCATATTTTCAACTTGCTCGCCTTGGCGAACAAGTTCCTTCCAAGTCCGGGTTTCAACTGCCCCTATTTTGGACAGGATGTGGATCGACAGATTGTTGCGGCACATCTCGATCAGCATCGCCTCGGAAACTTGGTCTCGACAGTGGACTGATCGATTTCGAAATCTCTTCACGAAGTCGTTAACTGACTCCGACTTCCGCTGCTTCTCAGCGAGGAGAGTGGCCATTGACACTTCCGTGTCGTCGTCGAAGAAGCGGGCGAGGAAAAGCTTTTCAACGTCGGCCCATGCCTTGATGGAGCCAGGCTCCAGTTTGCGGAACCACTCAAAGGCCACCCCCTTGAGGGTACCTATGAATAGTCGAGTGAGAATGGCGTCGTTCCCGGTGAGGAATCCGGTCTGCGCCATAAAGTAATAGATGTGTTGCGAGGGTGACCCCTTGCCATCGCCATCGAACTGCACCAAACTGATTGGTTTGAACTTCGCCGGGTATGGGACCGTGTCCCATTCGATAGGGTAGGGACGTACCACCCCCAGCTTGTTCATGTTTTGCTGAAGCTTCAGCGCGTTCAGTTGGTCCTGGAACTCGTCGAATCTTTTGTCACGGGTGCTGTCCGCGGTGTGCGACGTTCCTATCGATGTTTTGGAGGAGTAATCGGATTGTCGATCATCCTCCGTCTCAGCCGCTGGACGGTGAGGAGGTACCCACTCCTTGTCCCTGGTTTGCCGGGGTAAGGGACGTTGGGTCCTCTTCTTCTTCTTCTTGCTCAGCAGTTGCTCCATCATCTCTCTTAGAGAGTCGATGGTCGCCTGCTGTGCCTCCAACTTTTGAGCCATTGTCTGCTCGTGGTTGGTATCGGTCATGTGCGCCCTCGCCTGCGCGTCTTGGCTTGAGCGCGAGGTCTGGGATGTGGCCGCCGCCGAATGAACCTCGTCTTCGCCGCAGGAGGGAGGTATTAGGGTGGAATAGTCAAACCCAATACTTACCCCCCGGCGACTACGGGTTCGCTGGAATATGCCTTCCTGCCGACGTCGAGCGAACCGGGTGTTAGGTCTTAAGACGGAGTCCGAGTCTGGCGAGTCGGAGAGTACCGCCTTCCCTTTATCCGTCATGTTGACTGTGGCGGATGAGAGTTCCAGGTCGTCAGCAGCGCGTCTTTTCTGGTGACGGCGCCTTCGACGGGAGGGCCTCGGTCGAGAGGCCTGTTGAGAAAGTCTCTCAAATACCGAAGGTTTCGCCGTTCCAACGCATTGGCAGTCGGCGAGGACCGTGTGGATGAGTCTCTCACAATGACACTGAGGATTCGCCTCGTGAATAGTGCGTTTGCGAGTCAAGAATTCTCTGAGGTCTTCTACGGGTGGTTGGTGACAACCCCCGGCCTCAGAAGAGTCGCTCTGGTGAGCTGACGAGAGATTTTTGGGCGCTCTCTCTGGCGCGTGTTGGGTGGAACGCCTTGGTGTTGGAGTCAGGCGATCTCGCCTCGACTGGCGAGTCTTCGCGTTTGAGCGAATTCCAGTACGTGGGCGAGTTTCGACCCCATGTTTAGAAGAGCGGGTTCGGGAGGAACCGCCTATTTCCTTTCCTTTACGTTTATCCGCCAAATGATTATGGCGAGGCTCGCCAGCCTTCGAGGATTCGCCTACTTGGGGCATTCTCGAATCTCGGCTCGGCCTCAACTGGTTCGGGGGGAAAAGAACCCCCTGCCTCGGCTTGGGTAGATCCCTCAGGCTTGGTTGCCTCGGCCTCTTGGGGCTGGGCCACCCGCACGACTATGCAGTTATCGCGAGATGTATTGCCGCCAGAAGAGGACGATTGTAAGTACCCCTCGAATTTGATCACAAGGGACTCAACCGTAGTCCCTGCAGCAACTTCGTCGGACTGCGCCACCACCAATTCATCTGAATGAACGGATTCTCCCACTGTGGTCGCCATCTTCTGTAGGGTGAAAATTTGATTCTTCCGAAGAAAGGAGTTTCGTTTGTATTTATAAGAAAGCTTATTACAAACTAACAAATCAAATGTTTACAACAGAAGCAGAGGGAAGGCCCTCTTTGTTTTGTGTGGGGACTTTAGGTGGCTATAGGACGCTTCGCTCGATGCTCGGGTCGAGTCTGCTTCCCTTGGACCGTTTGAATGAGGTTGCTGGAGAGCTTCAGTTCGCAGTAGAAGCTCGGGGTAATGGAGTTCGGGTCTGCTTAGTTCGTCGGCGATCGGAGCTCGGAACTAGGCAGCAGTGCTGTAATGCAAGGATTTGCTAACAGCTTGGTCTCAACTTTTTTTTCTCCAAGTTTTTGCGACCCTCTCTTCCATTGTGCTGGAAGGGGCTTTTAAATGAAAGAAGGACAGCTCGACTTCTCCTTGAATTGTGGGATGTGACCACATCCTCTTCAGAGACGTCTCGCCGTTCCTCGATACCATGAACGGTCATTCCAGGGATTGTGTTCTATGTCCTGTCACCTACGATGGGAAGGCCCATTCTTGTGTGTGAGGCAACGAACGACTGCTATCCGAGTGGATTTGACCAGCATTAATGAACCGCATTTATGAGTTCGCAGATCGATGAAGTGTCTGTCCGATCACTTGTACTGTGCGTGACCGCCCGGCGTGCTTTGAGCACGGTGCTTTCTCCTTTCCGGTCAGGAGAGGCGGTGAAGTAGGTGTACAGTACTCGAGTGGGTCTAGCCAGCTTGCCGAGTGCCGGCGGATCCACCTCCAGACTCAGACAGCCGAGGTGAGTCGCATTTATGAATGCTCAGGTTGACTCGACACCTGTCCAGGCTTTCGTGCTGCGCGTACTGCGAGCGGCCGTTTGACGGTCCTGGGGTATCGCGCTCTCTCTCTCTTCGGGTCGAGAGAGATGGGAAGGTCCATCTCAGCACGTGGGGTAGTGGATATCCAGCTGTACTGACGGTCTTGGGGTTTGCTGGCGGATTCGACTCTGGACTCAGGCAGGCGAGTTGAGTGAAAGGCGAACTTCCGCCATCCTAATCGATCTTAACTCGTGCTGGCGAGCCGACCGTAAGGCGAACTTAGAATCGAGCATGTGCGATGTCCATGCGATTTAGGCCCGTGCCAGCGAACTGGGCGTGCGAGCTCTTTTCGCAGGCGAATTTCCTGTGAGCCTATAGAGGTATTTTTTTACCGTCTACACCTCTGTAGGCACTGCTCCATCTTCCACTGCAAAGATCCCATCTTCTATAATACACCAATATTCTTTGGAACGTAGAAAATTCTCCATCAGCTTCGCCCAATGGTCATAGTGACCATCGAATTTGGGGATAGCAGCTTGCACAAATCGACCATTACTGCTCTCTGCCATTCCTCTCTGTTCCTTCACTCTGAAATAAATTTGATGTATTCTTTCAACACACACTCACTGTTTTTCCTCACACACACTCACAATCAGGCCCCTGTAATGGAGCTCTGATACCAATTGTTAAGCACAAAAGTAGTATTGCACTAAGAACTGGTTTTGCAGAGAGAAATGTATATTGAATTCAGAGCAAACAGTTGGCTTTAAAGCCTTACAAGATGAAAGATTCAAAGCAAAATAACAGAACCCACGTTTTACATGGCCTATAACGTGGTGGCTAGTTAACAACCTGCACATCCCTAAGGAATAGGGATTTATTTAACAAACTGGCTAAACTCTTAGGAAACTAGACCTCCTAAACCAACACAAGTACCCTTAAAATCAAACTATCCTAAATCTTAGTGTTCGCAAAACCACTCACCGGCCAAATTTTCTACTTTGAAAAAAAATACCACCAAATCAACAAATCCAGAGAGAGTAGCTTTTAACGACATCGGCCGGTATAAATGATGGAGGCCGGGGCAGTCCGTATTTATTCAAGACTTCGGCGCCGAGACTCAGCATTTCTGAGGCTGGTGGGATTAATTGTGATTGAAGGGGACGAGGAGCAGGAGGAGGAGGAGGAGAATTGAGATCAGCTTAATTGGCCATTGCTTGCTCGAGCTTTTGTAGATTTTTGAGGTAGAAGAACTAGGAAAGGATGCATGGGTATTTATTGTTGGAATTTGGGTTGTTTGCTCTAGAGAGTGGGGACTGCAAGTGACTAAATTGTAGTTGAGAGAAAAATATTTCAACTTAATGCATTGTCCATTTCGTCGCGATATGTACCCCAATTTATTCTCGCTCTTCTTCAACTTAATACTTCATCTATTCGTGATGGTAGATCATTTTCATCTCTTGTTTATTTCATTGATATATGCGAACCACGTGATTATTATTTACTTTAGGCTAATTAGCACTTATAAATACTTTGTAGTTTCCTAATTGCACCGATGTGGTCAAAGAACCATGAGATTGGCACGAGCAACCTTTAACGGTTTACTTAGCTAAGAGGGGTTAGTGAGGTAGAACTAAAAACTAGAATTGGGATAATTTATGGAATAATATTTTAGAGTGTTAACAAATTAGAACTTTAAGTATGATAGAAGTGCAAGATGTTAGTCAATTAGAACTATATCAAAAATAGAATTGGGATAATTGTAAAAAAAAAAATTATCCCACTTTTTTCATATTTCTATACAAATGAGAGAGTTCTAGTCTCTCAAATTATCTCAAGTTTTTAGCTAGAACTTGATGATGAAAAACTAGAACTTTCATATTTCTTTATTAATATTGTTGTTCTTTTCATAATCATTTTCTTTTCTTCATTCTTTCTTCTCTAATAGTTACCATTTGTCATCATACCATGAAATTAATTAGATATTGGATCACCTCTCTTCTTACTTTTTTCTTTATATGTTGTTTTATTAATTCTTTTGTCATATATTATAATTTTTAAAGAAAAAACATCATATATCTCTTTTTTATTAAAAAATAACTTTTATTATAATAATAATTCAAAATAAATATAAAACATTTAAATAATAATACTAATTGTTATTAGCAATATTTTATCGTCTAAACAATAGTTCTTTAGGATTACTTAACTATATTAAATATTTATTAATTACTAGTAGTTTGTTTGAAAATATATAAAATGCTTAAATTACTTCTTGATAATTAAAAAGTATCCCATATCTTTTTGCCAAGATATCCCATTTCACAAAATTATTCTGCATTATCCCACTAAAATATTCCGCCTTCAAAAGAATAAAATTATTCTGTTCTACTAATTATCTTGATCATTCTAATAAAATGTTCCCACTGACTAACACCCTCTAAGATTCCGAACTTAGAAAATTGATTCTAACCGAATGAAAAGGGAATAAAAATGGATCATAACTTCTCACATAGTAGGAAAATAAAGCCGCTACAAATTAATCTCTTCAGCAATATTATCATATTGCAATTGATCGAGAATCTAAACAATTAACGTTCGGTACTCTATGCATGAAATCCTGTTGATTAAACATATAGAACTTGAATTAATAACAGTATATTCAAATACTTAAAAACAATCCAAACCACTCAACCAATTCAAAACTTGCAAAAAAGAACATCTATATATATATATGGAAGCTTCCTTAGATAACTGAAAACTCCCACATACACTGAATAACACATATAGTAACTAATCCAAAAACTATATATCTAACAACTAATAACACTAAATATTGTATACCCTTCGAAAAAAAATTCAAGAAAAATACGACTATAGTCTTATATATGAAAAATATAGGGTAATGTCATTTTTATGGAGAATATAAGTCGGACAACGCTCTTAAGACTTGTACTTGCATCCTCAACTCAGAGATGTAGTCGGCAGTCCTCAGGAAAAGTTGCTCTGCGCACAAATATCTACCTCCGGGGACCAACCTCTTCAGCTCTCTCACTTTCTTGTGGACTGAACTGATGCCGAGAGCTCGCCTCCTCATTCTTTGTATGTTCACAGCGCCGGAGCTCCTCCGCCTCCTCTTCATTGCCTCCATGAATATTGATATGGTAATTAAGCAATGAGAAGGATCAAGGAGCAGTGAGAGGATTGTTGGAGGAGGGTGATAGAAAGAAGAATGAGATAGGATTGATATATAAGGAAGTGCTTTATAGAAAAGAGAAGGAAATGGGTGAGAGAGTCCCCATGTGCGCCACCTTAGCTAAGTACCGGAAAATTCTAGGGTTTTTGTGTATAGGCCCTTTTACACTTAGTATTTTGACATGCGTGTTTATTACTATATACTTCAAAACATTTATCACTAGTTGCGGGAAAATGACATATTGTATAATTATATGTAGTTACCTTAATCTTTATTGTTTTCAGAAAATTAAATAGTACTCGCTATTCTTTTTATGAAATTTGACTTTTTAGTTTTTTTTTTATGCTATGCATCATCATCTCTACAACAATCCAATCAGAATTCGGTGTTGTTAATTAACACACGATGTGATGTTGTTTGACTCCTTTTCTCTTTGAACTGAAACCACATCCACCCATACACGCATCTTTCTGATTTCTGTGCCAAGTAGATACATGTTAGATCTTTATATGTAATTGAAAAGTCTGATTAAACGATAAAAATAATGAAGATAAATTCATGTAAGTAATCATGTTTTTATCCTTGCACGTGTGATTTTTCTTTCGATTATGCGCTGATAACTTGTAGCTAATTATTGGATTAAAATGCTACATATATAGAATCTGTTATCAAGCTTACTCAAGCAAATTAAGGGACCTCACCTAGCCTAGCTGAATGTAGAACCACGCGCTCTATAGTTTTGAGTAGAGAGATCGTTGACTAGTTCCAGCCATCTTAATTTGGATAACTAAAAATTTAATTACTTTTATGCCCGAAGATAAATTTCAATGTAAACATCACGTTCCGACAAGACAACGGTCGTTAATAATTGCTTTAACAATTTGTTTCCTACCGTATTGCTCGTATATAAGAACCATGAAAATTGTAGCGGCGGCAAACGCCACTAAAACTTACGTTTTCGTCTAGCGACACGACATCACAAAATTTGTGGACTGAAAGGATTTCTTGGAGGGTGCAAAATGTAAAAGAACCAACAGAATTCTCGTAGGGCCCCCCTCATCCTTTGTCGTGTTGCTGGCCACCTATGCTCATGGACCCACGCGCGATGATATCGTGCCCGTGTCTGACAGCTACTCGCACGTGTGTGACAGCGGATCAAATGTTTTACTGCGACAGATAAGCCGTCCTCGTAGTTGTCGAGCTTTCTTTTTCTCACACGTGGCAACTCTAAATAGGCAGAACGTGGAGATCACCGTCCTACGTCCGTTTTGGCCCCATGTAGGGTCATATTCCCAATTTGCACACCTCATGCTGTTAATAACTATTGATTTGCAACAATCATGATGGGATTAGCGTCAGTGGAGCAAATTATAACCTTCATTTTCATCATAATTAAAAAAAATGATGTTAAAACAATCAAGATTATCGAATGCAGACTTAAAATGGGTTAAGAAAATAATATATGGTGTAGAATAATTCAGTTTTTGTCAATGAAAAAGAACTCTTAACCTTCAAGAAGTCGCTGGAGTATAAAAAAAATACAACTATTACGAGCAAGTTTGGGTAATTTCATATGAAGATCTCCTATCCCTCTTAGAGTTAAAATCTTTTTCTGGATTCTTAGCCATCAGAAGCTTCTAGGGATGTTCTCACTAAAAATGGTTGATATGAGGTTACACTATGCCCTTTATGCAACTCTCAGGAGGAGTCCCATGAACATCTCCTCTTCATGTTCAGTAACTAAAGAGGTCTGGAATTTGATTGCCCCAAACGTCCAAGGAGATGAATGGCCCCTAAGACATGTTCTCCCTGCTCTCTGGGTCCCTTCACCAATCCATTGACAGTCACTTAAGAGTTCTTTGGAGAGTTATGTTGGGAAAATTACCCACTAAATCAGAGAATAGAGAGACAATCACAAACATAATATTTACGTGGTTCGATCAAATTGATCTACGTCCACGGCAAGAGGGGGCTTTCACTATATTCAATCTCTCAAATACAACACATACAAAATTTTAGTAGGCTCTCTTTTGTTTTGCTCTCACTCAAATGGCTCTGTCAAGGATTGCTTCGGATACTCCTTGCACACCTCCAGAGGAAGAGAGGGGAGGGAGCTTTATAGGCTTCAAATCCCCCTCTCTGTCAATCACAAAAAATGAGCCCTCACACTCTTTGTCAACACCTACTGTCACCTTCCTGATTTGTCAACAATTGTGGCTATCTCTCTCTGATTTGTCAACAATGGTGGCTGTCCCTTTCGGTGCTTCTTTCTTTGTTTTTCAACAAAGGGTGGCTGCACTTTGTGGCTTGATGTTTTTGACCAACAATCTCCACCTCGGCGAACGTTTGCCCAAAACTGAGCCGACACCAATATCTAGTGAGTCTTCACCCATCTTGCAAACAATGCCCCAAAAGGGGCCACTTAACAAGTGCGAATGCCTCCCAAATTTAAGCAGTGCTTGAACTTGAAGGTCGGGATCGGTTTGGTCAACATGTCAGCTGGGTTGTCTGTAGTACCAATCTTCTTCATCGTGATGTTTCTTTCAGCAGTTGCCTCACGAATGAAATGATATCTGACATCAATATGCTTTGTCCTCTCATGATGTGCCGAGTTTTTGCTTAGATGTATTGCGTTCTGATTGTCGCAAAATACAACTGAACTAGCCTCCTGTAGAAGTCCAAGCTCCCTCACGAGATTTCTCAACCAAATGGCCTCTTTTACCGCTTCTGCTGCTGCCATGTATTCTGCCTCTGTAGTGGACAAGGCAACTGTCGACTGTAGAGTCGATCTCCAACTAATAGCTGAGCCAGAAAGAGTAAAAAGATAACCAGTCAAAGATCTCCTTTTATCGAGATCACCTGCATAGTCAGAATCTACAAAACCTACAACTGAGGTTCCCAAAGTACTGCTATCAAAAACTAAACCCAAATCTGAGGTACCCCTGAGATACCGTAGGATCCACTTCACTGTTTCCCAGTGTGTCTTTCCTGGTTGAGCTATGTATCTGCTTACTACACTAACTGCCTGGGCAATGTCTGGACGAGTGCAAATCATAGCATACATTATGCTACCCACTGCACTAGAGTATGGAACTCGGGACATCTCCTTCTTCTCGTTCTCACTTGTAGGTGAATCTGAAGTCGAGAGCCTAAAGTGAGGAGCCAAAGGAGTCGTAACGGGCTTGGCCCTTTTCATCCCAAAGCGTTCAAGCACCTTTTCAATATAACTCTTCTGTGAGAGATATAAAATTCCAGCTTTCCTGTCCCTTCTGATCTCCATACCTAAGATCTTCTTTGCTGCACCAAGATCTTTCATCTCAAACTCATCACTGAGTTGTTTCTTCAAAATAAGAATCTGTGACACGTTCTTAGCAGCAATTAGCATGTCATCAACATATAATAGAAGATAAATAAAAGAATCATCTCCTAGATGCATGTAGTACACACAACTATCATAAGTACTTCTTGAGTACCCATGACTAAGCATAAAATTATCAAACCTCTTGTACCACTGTCTGAGAGATTGCTTCAGGCCGTACAAAGATTTCTTCAATCTGCAAACTTAATCTTCTTTACCTTCTACGAAGTATCCCTCTGGCTGAGACATGTAGATAGTCTCCTCAAGTTCGCCATGTAAAAATGCAGTCTTCACATCAAGCTGCTCAAGCTCCAGATCAAATAGAACAACCATGGAAAGCAATACACGGATGAAGGTATGCTTCACAACCAGAAAAAATACTTCATCATAGTCAATTCCCTCCTTTTGTCTATAACCCTTAGCCACCAACCGTGCTTTGAATCTAGCATCTTCAACCCCTGGGATCCCTTCTTTCTTCTTGAAAATCCACTTGCATCCAATTGCCCTTTTACCCTTAGGTAATTGCACCAAATCCCAAGTCTGATTCTTGTAGAGTGACTCGAGTTCTTCTGTCATAGCTGTGGCCCAACGTCCAGATTCTCCGCATGAGACAGCTTCAGTAAAGTTTGATGGCTCTTGAATACTCATCTCTTCAGCTGTCGTGAGAGCATACGCCACTAATTCAGCATGTGCATATCTTTGAGGAGGTTTGATCTGTCTCCTCTCTCTGCCAGTGGCTATGGAATAAGGTTCTTCAGTCTCAGCATCTGAGCCTGAATCATGTTGCTCTTCTACAGCTGTAGGAGCAAATTTTATAGACGACTTTTGAGACGTCTCTCCCTCGAGCTCCACCTGAAGCTCCACCTTATCCATGGTCTTCTCTACATTTCCTGTAGACTCAACAGAAACCTTCCCATGATCAAGCATATATCTTTCATTAAAAGTAACATCTCTACTAATAATGAATTTAGGAGAATCAGGTTCAAGACTCCACAAACGATAGCCTTTAACGCCATCAGCATAACCAATAAATATGCATTTCTTAGCTCTAGGCTCAAGCTTACCCTCTCTAACATGATAGTAAGCAGGACATTCAAATACCTTTAAATTTGAATAGTCATTTGGTTTACCTGACCATACCTCATTTGGAGTCTTGTGTTCAATGGCTGTAGAAGGAGACTGATTCACCAAATAACAAGCTGTGTTAACAGCTTCAGCCCAGAAGCCTTTATCCAAGCCAGAGTTTGAGAGCATACACCTAGCTCTCTCCATCAACGTTCTATTCATGCGTTCTGCCACCCCGTTTTGCTGAGGAGTGTGCCTGACCGTGCGATGTCGTACGATCCCAGAATTTGAGCAGAACTGATTGAACTCACCACTGCAGAACTCTAGGCCATTATCTGTTCGGAGACGTTTAATCTTCTTTCCAGTTTGATTCTCAACAAGTACTTTCCACTTCTTAAAAGTTTCGAACACCTCGCTTTTACGCCCGAGAAAGTAAACCCAAACTTTCCTGGAAAAATCATCAATAAACGTCAGAAAATAAAGAGCACCACCTTTGGATGGAACCTGAGCAGGTCCCCACAAATCTGAATGGATGTAGTCGAGAGTGCCCTTCGTCGTATGTGAGCCAGTCGAGAAGCTGACCCGAGTTTGCTTCCCAAACACACAATGCTCACAGAAATCCAGTGATGATGTATGATCACCACAGAGTAAGCCACGTTTACTCAAAATAGTCATCCCCTTCTCACTCATGTGGCCTAAGCGCATGTGCCACAACTGAGTAGTGTCTCTATCATCATCAGAAGACACACCTGCAGAGCCTGTCACCGTACTGCCTTGGAGAACATAAAGATTGTTCACCTTACTACCTTTCATCACAACCAATGAACCCTTAGTAACTCTAAGGGCTCCACCTTCGCCAGTGTAAGAACACCCAATAGAATCCAAAGAACTCAAAGAAATCAAATTTTTCTTTAAGTCCGGGATGTGCCTTACATCTGATAAAGTTCTCACTATCCCATCATGACACCGAATGCGAACCGTACCAATGCCAACTGTCTTGCAATCTGCATTGTTGCCCATCAAAACTGATCCACCACTTATAGATCTGTAAGTAGTGAACCAATCTTTATTTGGACACATATGAAAAGACGCACTTGTATCCAAGATCCATTCTTTATCGGAACGGCCATCCAAGGGACATACTGTAAGAACCGTCTCAGCAACAACGGCAGTATCAACCTTTGCCGTATTAGCTGAATCTGATGTTTCACCACGCTGGTTGTCTTTCTTCTTTAGAGCATAGCATTCTGACTTATAATGCCCTTTCTTGTGACAGTAGAAACACTCCACATTTTTCTTGTTTGGGGCTGACCTGGACTTTGAGCGATTTCTGGATTGCCCTTTATCACCTTCTCTGGCCTTCGATCTACCTCTGGCTAGCAGACCATCAGCCTGCCCATCGGTACCTCTCCCATTCAACTTTGTTCTCAACTCAGCAGAGTTCAAAGAGGCCTTCACATCCTCAAGACTTATGGATTCTCTTCCATACAACATAGAGTTAACAAAGTTTTCATAAGAGTTAGGCAAGGAACATAACACAATGAGAGCCTGGTCTTCATCATCAAGTTTAAGATCCAGGTTTTTCATATCCATGACAATTTTATTAAATTCATCAAGGTGTTCCTGAATGGGTGTACCTTCCTTCATCTTCAGTGTGTATAGCCGCTGCTTCAGGTATAATCTCGTAGTAAGAGATTTCTTCAAATAGAGACTTTCGAGCTTTGACCACAACCCCGCTGCCGTTTCCTCATCGGCAACTTCACGAAGCACATTGTCGGATAGTGACAATTGCAAGGCGCTGTGAGCCTTTTCGTCCATCTCTTCGATCTCGGCACTAGTCATATCTTCTGGGTATTTCCCATCGATAGCTTTAACCGTGCCTTCACGTCGCAACAAAGCCTTCATCTTTATCCTCCATAGGCCGAAATTATTTTGGCCATCAAAGATCGACACCGAGAACTTCACAGAAGCCATTGTGGATGATTGAAAGCTGTCCTAGAACCGAGAAGCTCTGATACCAGTTTGTTGGCGAAATCACCCACTAAACCAGAGAATAGAACAATCACAAACACAATATTTACGTGGTTCGATCAAATTGATCTACGTCCACGGCAAGAGGGGGCTTTCACTATATTCAATCTCTCAAATACAACACATACAAAATTTTAGTAGGCTCTCTTTTGTTTTGCTCTCACTCAAATGGCTCTGTCAAGGATTGCTTCGGATACTCCTTGCACACCTCCAGAAGAAGAGAGGGGAGGGAGCTTTATAGGCTTCAAATCCCCCTCTCTGTCAATCACCAAAAATGAGCCCTCACACTCTTTGTCAACACCTACTGTCACCTTCCTGATTTGTCAACAATTGTGGCTATGCCCTCACACTCTTTGTCAACACCTACTGTCACCTTCCTGATTTGTCAACAATTGTGGCTATCTCTCTCTGATTTGTCAACAATGGTGGCTGTCCCTTTCGGTGCTTCTTTCTTTGTTTTTCAACAAAGGGTGGCTGCACTTTGTGGCTTGATGTACCCACTAAACCAGAGAATAGAACAATCACAAACATTATTTCTGAAAATAAAGATAATGTTACTGTTTCTCCTTTGATTATAGTCTCTCTTACTGCACGTTACACCTTGTTCTGGACATGTACAGTGACCTCCAGGAGAGCTGCCATATTGCTCCACCAGGCGGCTATCGACCTTGGTCTCCAAGATTTGGCCAACGTAGCATCAGGAGATGCGGTTGGAGAGAATTTCTAATATTCTCGCCTTCCTTTTGTAGTGTGTTTTCTATTCTATCAGCAGAAACAATTACCTGTATATTTTCAGTGATACTCTTTAGCCATGTATGGCTCCTGCTATCTGGGATGGACGGAACCTTGTAGAATTGGCTCGGTGGGTGACGATAAGGTCCGCTCCTCACCAGTCAACTCTACTCTTGGTTCCTCCGATCCTTATTTCTTTTTGTTAATTTTGTAACTATAATCTTTTGACACACACACACACATATGAACATGGAACCTCTCCCTGTTTTTTTCTTCAAAAAAAAAAATTGGGTAATTTCCATGTGTGCTAAAAACACAGTAGTTGTTGTTATTAGGGTTGTTGGTATGTGCACCAAAAAATATATTTCCCTAAATATTCACATTTTGGACCATTCTTTACCTTCTTCTTCCCAAATTCCAATTTCTTTTAGTCATCCCTCACTCAACCTCTCTTTCTCTCTAATTAATCAATGGACTCAGCTCCTCCTTCAACCTCTCATCAATGGAGCCTACATTAGTCAGGGCTGGCCCATGGGATAGACGAGAGAGGCCTTTGCCTGGGCCCCCCAAAAAACAGGGGCCCCAAAAATATATAGTAGAGAAGCTTGATTATACAAGTTTAATTAACAATTTTGCGTCTAAAAATGCAAGAAGAGGCTTCATAAAGTGATACTTCTATTGGTTCATTGATCCTGTTTTGGGAATGAGAGTGTTAGGGTATGATTTGTAGGCCTTTTGCCAAGGTGGGTAGCTTAGGAGAACTACATTGTGTTTGATCATTAGAGTTAGTTATAACATCCATTGATATGTAGGCAGCCCTAAAGTTACTTGGGTGCAACACTTCGTTTTAAAAAAATCTTGAATATATAGGAGGGCCCCTTTAGGATTTTTGTTTAATTTTTTGCCTAGTGCCCCCGAATGCTCAGGTGAGGACCGGTCCTGACATTAGTTACCGTGTTATTTAAGCTATTTGTTAATTAATTATTTTGTTTCTAAACATAATAGTTTCATGAATAAGTTCATGATGTTCTTCATTTTTCAAAAATAGAGTTTTACGGTGAATGTGAGTATCTTTTGATGCATGTTAGATTTGCATCATATATGTATTGTTTAATTCTTCAACATTTATCCAAAGAACCCATGATATAATTGCATCTCCTTTTATCACATTTTTCTTATTCTTTTTGGCTTTGATTTTGAAATTCAAGATCATGAGAATTGGTTTTAGCTTCAGGTGTATCTTACGTTTGCTGCCGTGGATATTTAGTCATGCACGGAGAAAGAAAACAAAGCTATCTACTATAGATTTTCAATTATTCATTCACTTATGTCACTATTCATGTCAAGGTTACAAGATTTACAACCCAACCCCAATAATCAGTAATACTGTTTACATACCGGCCCATATATAATATGGTCTATGGTCTTTTGTCTTCTTGATTTTTCAAAATTTCTCATTCTTCTTTCCCTTTTCTTCTTCTTCTCACAACAGCAGCAGTTTGCTCACCCGCGAGTGCCTCAGTTGACGAGATGAGAGGTAGGAGGAGGAGGAGACTCCATTGATGAGAAAGAAAGAGAGGTTTAAGGAGGGAGGGCTAAAAGGAAATTTGAATTTGGGAAGAAGAAGGTGAAAACGGTATAAAATACAAACTTTAAGAGGCCAAGGGGTGGGAAGAGATTTTTTCGTTGGAAAAATTAATGCCGATGATAATTTGGACCTATGCGTTAACTTAAACTCACTTTAGATATGCAAATATCATTGGAGAACTTAAACTCACTTTAGATATGCAAATATTATTGGAGATATTTTCAATATCAAAGTGGTAAAATGAGTTATTTTAAATACCAATTTGGTAGTTTAGCCTTTTATAAATTAAGTAATCGAGCAATATTTATCAAGGCCTACCAACACTACATAACGAACATGTGTATCTAATTATACAATGTCAAATAAGGAAGAGGTCGACCAACATTGATACCACTTTAGTTAAGACACATGCAAGCCACAAGAATATACCATACTCCCTTTAAAAGCACGAGTTCGGGAAAATCTTTCGGTAGACAAAAATACCCTTGGAATTCAAATATTATTCCATTAAGTAAGAGTAAGTTGATAAATTAATGAATTCTTATTGGATATACATAGTATGAAGATAATGATACAATTTAAATTAAAATGTAAATCTAAATAAAATTATTAAATACCAGATTTATAAATGTCTACAAAATAAAGGGCGTATATGCAAAAAATAAAAAAAATTAATGTGATAAATAATGTCTACCCCAAAGGTCGAACCCGGGAACAACGTAGACCAACAAATGTACATAATGTGAATGAGATATTTCAAAATCCACCAAACAAATTAAAGAGACAAAAGTCATTCTCAAAATTATAAACTATTTTTAGTGCTTCCATATGTATATGTGGATATTTTTATCATATAAAAGTATACTAGAGTTAGCATTAATTAATCTTTAATTTATGATTTTTTATTAACCATTTTCTGCCATTTTAGCCCACTTTAAATCAATCATCTTGGCTCATTGGCTTTATTACTCATCTTCCTTTTATAATGTTATTTTTTTCAAGTGTTTTCACTTTCATAACACTATACTTCCTCGGGTCAAGCTCGGTTTCATGCCGATCCAAATAAAATAAAAATTTAAATTGGCTTTAGATTATATTTGTCTCCTGACATAAAAATTTAAACTGGATGTAGTCTATTCAAACAAACATCAAATAAATAAATAATCAAAGTGTAATCAAGGAACAAATTTTAGTAGAAAATAAACCAAAAATACTTAATCAAAGTGAGCAAAAATTATTATCAAAGAGTAACCGAGGAACAAATTTTAGTAAGAAAATAAATCAAAAATACCTAATCACAGTATTTAACCACGTGCATTGCACGTGCATAAAATGTTTTGTATATTCTCTAGCTAGCTCCCCCCTCTCGAATTGCAAGGCAAGCTAGCAAAAACACGTGCACTTGTCATTAAAACCTCGGGCTCTTTCCTTTCCTTCTGCAATTGGCTATGGTGAGAGGTAGAAAAAACTTTCTCACTGAGGACCCTCGTATGAAATTATATAGGAGAGCATGCAAACACAGCATTAATTATTAAAAATATTAATATATACATCACCATCAGCTATTGGTGCAATCATGTACAATTTTTCAATACGAGTGTTATAAGTGTAGTCTGCATAGATCATGACTATATTGATGGATGATATTGTTACGTACGTCAAGATTAATTCATGCTAATTAAAATCGCTAATTTCTTCTTATAAGGAAAAAAGCACTTAATATTTCAAATTTATGATTTTTTTTTTCAACGGAAAAGGATTTGTGTGTGCATGGGGTCCATCCATGGCCTACTTTTTGATGGTGCCTTGTCTTAACGGCTACTTAAGTGCTGCCAAATTGGCACTCCATCATCACATGTGGGGCTAGCTGCTATATGTATTTGTGATGTTGATGATCGTTGCATGTGACATGACGTTGTATCTGCTGTATTAATTCACTAGCTACTTTCCAAGATTTTAATAGTTGACGACAACGTATGAATATGGCCAATGTAGCAATAGTAAAAGCCTTCGTGATTGTGCAAACGTTCTTAGCTTATTAGTCTATAATAATTTCGTACTTATACTTTTTGCCCGTTGAATAATAATAATATACAATGATGATGATGATGATAACTTCATCTTACCCACTAATATCAAGTTTGTCATTGACATCATAGTTCAAAGAGGATAATGTCCTAGAATATTCTGATAATATTGATACAAAATCAGAACTTGAAATTTTCAATTGTAAACCTTGATTGTGGAAATCAAAGGGAAAAGAAGAAGAAGAAGAAGGAGAAGGTCATGCCTCCTACTTACACACCTAGGAAAATATCTATGAAAGAGATCCTCTAATGAGAAAAGAAAATATGGAAAAAAGAAGTCATAAATAGTAGGTAGAATGTGTTGGATTTAATCTAATAAATCTATTTGTGGGCACATATGATTAATCAATGTGTATTGCTATCTTTCAGGATAACCCACTAAAGTGATCAATTAATTTGGGTTAATGAGTATTTAAATAAATCATGGGGTTATATGTGCAGATACCAGGTTGTAATTGTGATTTGTTGAGGGGCCAAATTATAAATGTACAACATATATAAATAAGGGGTTATGGTCCCTAATCTAGGGTTACATTCTCTAATTCTCTTCACCCCCATCTAGAGAGAAATTCGGCTATAGAGAAACCCTAAGGTTAGAAGATCCAAAACCCATCTCAGGTTTCATCTATGGATTCAGGTATAACCTTCCGCTCTTTTGATTATTGTTAATCTCTTCGAATTAATCATGGCTTTATGGTTTTAGATCTCAAGTTTTTTATTAAGATCTAACAAGTGGTATCAGAGCCACCTTTGATTAATTCTTAGGGATTTAAGTTTTAAAATTTGGTTTTTGATCTTAAATCTCTGGTTTTTTTTTGGATTAAGTTTTTGTTCACGGATGAACAGTAACGTGTTTTTTTGGATGAACGGTAAATAAAAAATTCGTCGTGAACAGTAACTTTTTGGAATTTTTTAGATTTTTCTTCGATTTTTTCTTGGATCTGGATCACGAAAATTTTTCCGATTCTGGATCTAGATTTGAAAATAAAATCGATGAATCTTTGGATTTTTTGGGTTTGATCTTCAGTCCCATGCTCCTCACCAGCGAAGTTTCGCTGGCGGCCTCGCCCTCGACTCCGACAGCGGCGGCGGCGTCAGGAAACCCTAGGGTTTCGACCTCTTGGGTGCCGGAGCAATAGCGACGGCGGTTTCAGTTTGAAACCCTAAGGGTTCGTCTGTGAAATTAAGGAGGTGGTTACCCTCAATTTTGCGAGGCTTGAAAGCTTCAAACGAACTCGCGTCGTTCTTATTTTAACGAACTTCGCGTTCGTTCTCAGTTGAGCATCGCGCTCAATTTTAACGAACTCGCGTTCGTTCTTAAGGTGAGCCTCGCGCTCAGGATTAGGTGAGCCTCGCGCTCAATTTAAACGAACGAGAAGTGTATGCCTTGACGTCCGGAAGATCTGTGTGGGGAGCAGGTGTCTCGGGGTCGAGATGGAATTTTGGTGGGTCGGTGGACACGCTTGAGGGTGGTGGATAGGGCGGAGGTCGGGGGGACTCGGAGGTTGGCGGTATATGTGATGGTCGCGTGTCGTTCTCAGGGTGAGCTCGCGCTGCATTCAAGTTGAGGGCCTTCGCGGCTCAGTCTCAGTGAGCTCGCGCTTCATCAAGGTTGAGGCTCGGCGCTCAGGGTTCTCAGGAGTGAGCCTCGCGCTCAGTTCAAGTTGAGCCTCGCGCTCAGGTCTCAGGTGAGCCTCGCGCTCAATCCAAGTTGAGCCTCGCGCTCAGTTATCAGGTGAGCCTCGCGCTCAGTTCTTAGGTGAGCCTCACGCTCAATTCAAGTTGAACTTCGCGTTCATTTTTTTAAACGAACCTCGCGTTCGTTCTCAAGTCGAACCTCGCGTTCTTTTTCCAACGAACCTCGCGTTCGTTCTCAAGTTGAACCCTGTGTTCATTTTTAGTTGAACCTCGCGTTCATTTTTCAAACGAACCTCCCGTTCGTTCTCAAGTTGAACATCACATTCATTTTCAGACGAACCTCGCGTTCGTGCTTAAGTGAGTCTCGTACTCAATACAGTCGAACCTCGCGTTCGAAGTCAAACGAACTTCGTGTTCACTATGGTTAAGCCTCGGCTTTTCATGGGTCCACTTTGGTATACTTAATTTATTCAATTAAGTTATGGGCCCTAATTAAGCTGTGAGACCCCAATTAAGTTTTTAGAAATTCAGTTGATTTAAATTAAAATTTTTTAATTTAAATCTAATTCGGTTTTTAATCAATTATTTAATTCAAATATTATGACACTAAGGTATTAAGGTTGTCTCTCACTCCAATTGATTAATTGAAACAAGAAGTTGCCAAAGTAACCTCTCTTGTGTAGATTGTTCATGAGGAATGTGAGATGTTTGTGTGTATGCTTTCGTGTAAATATTTAATCGGCCCAAAGGAAGGTTAATATTTATTTAGACTGTATACACATCTGCGATGATAAGCGTGTGACAATTATAAGGTTTACATGTGAATAATGAATCGATCCAAAGATAGTTTCATTATTTGACATGAGTTATTGTCAATGTTTGATCATTGCAACAAGGTATCACTTACAAGTTAATATTACTGTCCAAAGACTTGATATTAATGTTGTGCCGGTATCTTGGATGGGGATTGTCATTATTTGAATTTTATTGATTATGGTTATTGATGTGAGCATTCTTTTGTTTTATTTCAGCTAATGCATCTGCTGCAACAATTTCTGCTAACATCAACTCAATTCCCATGCTAAATGGGACAAACTTCAAGGTTTGGAAAGAGAACATATTAATTGTTCTTGGCTGCATGGATCTTGACTATGCATTAAGAACTGAACAACCCCAACCTCTCAATGCGGATAGCACTCCTGATGCAAAGAAGGAGCATGAGAAGTGGGAGCGTTCAAATCGCATGAGTCTTATGATCATTAAGCGCGGCGTTCCGGAAGCCTTCAGGGGCATAGAATCCGAAGGGATTACTAAGGCTAAAGATTTCCTTGCCGAAATTGAGAAGCGTTTTGCGAAAAACGATAAGGTAGAAACAAGCACGCTTTTAGCTCGCTTGATTTCAATGAAGTATAAGGGCAAAGGAAATATCAGGGAGTACATTATGAAAATGTCTCATATTGCTTCAAAGCTTAAGGCACTTAAACTTGATCTTTGTGATGAGTTATTAGTGCATCTGGTTCTGCTGTCTCTTCCTGCATAATTCAATCAGTTTAAGGTCAGTTATAACTGCCAAAAGGAGAAATGGATTCAAAATGAGCTTATTTCATACTGTGTATAAGAGAAAGACAGGTTGAAGCAAGATAAGACGGAAAGTGCTCATTTGGCCTATGCCTCTAAGGATAAGGGCAAGAAAAGGAAGAATGATAAGGAAGCTGCTAAGGGTCCAGTTGAGAAGAAACAACATAAGGATAATCAGGGTTGTTTCTTCTGTAAGAAGCCTGGACATGTAAAGAAGGACTGTACAAAATATCACGCCTGGCGTGATAATAAGGGTACGTTCCTTGCTTTGGTCTGTTCTGAGGTTAATTTAGCTTCAGTACCTAGAAACACTTGGTGGTTAGACTCTGGTGCTACTACTCACATAAGTGTTTCTATGCAGGGTTGCCTGAGCTACCGAAAGCCAAGTGATGTTGAAAGACACATCTTTGTGGGCGACGGACAATAGGTAGATGTGGAAGCAATTGGGCACTTTAGGTTGTTGTTAGGAACTGGTTCTTATTTAGACTTAAAAGATACTTTTGTAGTACCGTCTTTTAGATGGAATTTGATTTCAGTTCTGTATTGGACAAATCAGGTTATTCTTGTTCATTTGGAAACAATCAATTCAGTTTATCTTTTAATTCAAATGTTGTGGGAACCGGTTATTTGAGTACTTATGACAACCTATATTTGCTTGATACAATTGCTTCTTATAATGAAACTTTGCATGCGGAATCGCGTGGTACTAAGCGTAAATTAAAAAAGGAAACTTCAGCGTCATTATGGTATAAGCGCTTGGGTCATATCTCAAAAGGTAGAGTTGAGCGTCTTGTGTCTGATGGAATTTTTGATTCCCTTGATTTTTCAGACTTCGACGTATGTGTTGAATGTATCAAGGGAAAACAGACCAAAGTTAAGAGATTAGGTGCCAACAGATCTTCGGATGTCTTAGAATTGATACATACGGATATTTGTGGGCCATTCCCTACGGAATCCTGGAATGGTCAACAATATTTTATATCATTCATAGACGATTACTCACGTTATGGGTACCTATATCTCATTCATGAA
The DNA here is from genome assembly GCF_001876935.1 of Asparagus officinalis. Taxonomy (NCBI): domain Eukaryota; kingdom Viridiplantae; phylum Streptophyta; class Magnoliopsida; order Asparagales; family Asparagaceae; genus Asparagus; species Asparagus officinalis. The sequence continues at coordinate 98,044,766 of NC_033798.1, read as the reverse complement.
AAATCCGAGTCTCTGGACATGTTCAAAACCTATAAAACTGAAGCTGAGAATCAACTCAACAGAAGAATTAAAACCGTTAGATCTGATCGTGGTGGTGAGTACTACGGCAGATACGATGGTTCAGGTGAATAACGTCCAGGACCATTTGCTAGATACCTAGAGGAATGCGGTATCGTCCCACAGTACACTATGCCAGGTTCACCTAGCATGAATGGTGTAGCTGAAAGACAAAACAGGACTCTTAAAGATATGGTAAGAAGTATGATTGCTCATTCTTCTTTACCAGAGTCACTCTGGGGAGAAGCACTTAAGACAGCAGCTTACATTCTGAACAGAGTACCAAGTAAAGCAGTTGCTAAAACACCTTATGAGCTTTGGACTGGTCGAAAGCCCAGTTTAAAGCATTTACATATTTGGGGATGTCCAGCTGAGGCAAGGCCTTATAGGCCAAATGAAAAGAAATTGGACTCCAAAACAGTTAGTAGCTACTTTATTGGGTACTCTGAACGCTCTAGGGGCTATAAGTTTTATGATCCCACACTAAGGAATATTTTTGAGACGGGAATAGCAACATTCTTTGAGGATGTTGAGTTTGGGGGGAGAAATAAGGTTAGAGACATTGCTTTTGAGGAGGAATTGGCTTCAGACCCAATCCATTCAGTTACTTTTAACAATATGCAGGTTCCTATACCTGTTGTTGCTCAAGAAGTAAACCCGGAACCTCAAGATGATAATATTGAACAACTCTCTGTTCTAGAAGAACAAACTCAACAACCTCAAGAACCAGTGCCATTAAGGAGATCCACGAGAGAAAGGAGAAATGCTATTTCGGATGATTATATTGTATTTCTTCAAGAACATGAGGAAAGTAGTGGAATGTTGGAAGATGATCCTATCAACTTCTCTCAGGCCATGAAAAGTTCTAACTCTCAACAGTGGATTGATGCCATGAATGAAGAGTACAAGTCTATGCAAGACAATAAGGTTTGGGAACTTGTCCCGTTACCAGAAGGTGCAATACCAATTGGTTGTAAATAGATTTTTAAAACCAAGCGGGATGCAAACGGTAATGTGGAGAGGTATAAGGCACGTCTTGTGACTAAAGGCTATACTCAAAAGGAAGGCATTGATTATACAGAGACTTTCTCTCCGGTTTCATCGAAAGACTCTTTCAGAACAATCATGGTACTTGTTGCTCATTATGATCTTGAGTTACATCAGATGGATGTTAAGACTGTATTTCTTAATGGAGACATTGATGAGATGATTTATATGGTACAACCAGAAAACTTTGTGTCAGGAGACCCAAAAAATATGGTCTGCAAATTAAGGAAATCCATCTATGGACTCAAGCAAGCTCCTCGTCAATGGTATCATAAGTTTCAACAAATAATTATCTCGTTCGATTTTGAGATTAAAATTGTTGATGACTGTGTATATCACAAGTTCAGTGGGAGTAAATATATCTTTCTGGTTCTGTATGTCGATGACATATTGCTTGCCATTAATGATATAGGCATGATGCACGAAACCAAGAGATTTCTATCAAAGAATTTTGAGATGAAAGATCTTGGGGACGCCTCTTTTATATTAGGAATCCAGATACATCGAGATCGCTCTCGGGGTATTCTTGGATTATCACAAAAGAGCTATATCGATAAGGTACTTAAAAGGTTTGGCATGCAAGATTGCAGACTAGGTGACACCCCTGTTGCTAAAGGAGACAAATTTACTCTCAATCAGTGTCCTAAAGGTAACCTTGAAATTCAAGAAATGCAGAAGATTCCTTATGCTTCGGCTGTAGGAAGTCTAATGTATGCTCAGATATGTACGCGTCCGGATATTGCGTATATTGTTGGGATGTTAGGCAGATACTTAAGCAACCCTGGTATGGATCATTGGATAGCAGTCAAAAGGGTTATGAGGTATCTTCATAAAATAAAAGATTATATGCTCACATACAGAAAATCAGAACAGTTAGAGGTCATTGGGTATTCGGACTCTGATTTTGCTGGATGCCAAGATAGCAGAAAGTCTACATCAGGCTATATTTATATGTTAGCGAGAGGAGCTATATCATGGAAAAGTGTTAAACAGATACTTGTAGCTTCCTCTACTATGGTAGCAGAATTTGTAGCTTGCTATGAGGCATCCAATCAGGGAATATGGCTACGAAATTTTGTCACGGGACTGCGCATTTTGGAAAATGTTAAAAGACCACTAATGTTATATTGTGACAATAAATCTGCAGTAATGTATTCTAATAACAACAGGAGCTCAACTAAGTCAAAACATATTGACATTAAGTTCCTGGTTGTGAAAGAAAGGGTACAGAGTGGACAGATATCCATAGAGCACATTGGGACAAACTCCATGATAGCTGATCCTCTTACTAAGGGATTACCACCTAAGGTCTTTCATGAGCATACTGCTCATATGGGTGTGGTATTATTTGAGGATATTATGTTTTAGTGGGAGTTTGTAATTGTGGTGCTTTATGTTTGGTTGTATTGTCTGATCAGAATAAAGTATTCAGTTAAGACACTCTGTTACATTATGTTTGGTTTTGACCTCACTAAGGAGGACCAGTTGAAAATAGACATGTACTGATCACATTGCATGTAATTTTCATGCTGCACATCCATGATTGATCTATGTCGTTTGATTGTATTGGTATATGTGACCATTGATGGGTCGAGTCACGATAAATGTGACGAAGGCCGCTTTGATCCTCTATTGATATAGTCAATGGACGAGATTGATCGGAAATACCTTTTCAGTGATAGCAATTTTTTGAGCTCATAAGGTTATACACAATTTAAGGAATCATATGGTGCCCAAGTGGGAGATTGTTGGATTTAATCTAATAAATCTATTTGTGGGCACATATGATTAATCAATGTGTATTGCTATCTTTCAGGATAACCCACTAAAGTGATCAATTAATTTGGGTTAATGGGTATTTAAATAAATCATGGGGTTATATGTGCAGATACCAGGTTGTAATTGTGATTTGTTGATGGGCCAAATTGCAAATGTACAATATCTATAAATAAGGGGTTATGGTCCCTAATCTAGGATTACATTCTCTAATTCTCTTCACCCCCATCTAGAGAGAAATTCGGCTATAGAGAAACCCTAAGGTTAGAAGATCCAAAACCCATCTCAGGTTTCATCTATGGATTCAGGTATAAGCTTCCGCTCTTTTGATTATTGTTAATCTCTTCGAATTAATCATGGCTTTATGGTTTTAGATCTCAAGTTTTTTATTAAGATCTAACAGAATGCTATCAAAAAATGAAAAATGCTTAATGATTTAACTTGTTTTTGTCAGCCGCAATTGTTGGCAGCCGCAATTGTGGAAAAAACAAAAAAAAGGTGGCGGGCCCTCAAATTAAATGCACCGAAAGAAGCTGCACCGAAAGAAAAAATATTATAAAATTAGGAATAATATTTTTCAGCTGCCTATAAATAGGCTTAAAACTCTTAAGGGAAAATCATCTCAGAAACAATAACAACTTCACATATAGAAGAATGAGAAAAATAGAGAGAGTTTCTCCTTATAAAGAAATATTGTAACTCCAAAGTTTTTCCTCATAGTGGATTCTTCTATCCTTGCCCGTGGTTTTTACCCTAAATTCATTTAGAGGGTTTTCCAAGTAAATCTGTGTTATTTCTGCTCTACTATTCGTTGTGACCCTACTCTATTGGGCCCCGAGTTTGTCCCTATAAATGGTATCATAGGGACTGGCTTAGGATGCGTGTATCTGCTTATCGTATGCTCTGTGACTTCTACTAAAAGTGGATCATCCACTTCATAAAATAGTTTAGATTATTATTTACGCTTTGAAGGCACTAGGCACCATTCACGAGTACAGTGCTATTCACAAGTATGATTACTATTCACGAGTATCATAACTATGCGTAAATACGGTTACTGTTCATGTGAAATAGTAGAAGTTACCATTTGTAGTAGAAGCAATGGCAATGAAGTTCGAGATTGAGAAATTTAACGGGAGTAATTTCTCATTGTGAAAGTTAAAATAAAGCCTATCTTGAGAAAAAATAATTGTCTAGCGGCCATCGGTGCAAGGACGGACAACATCACAAATGATAAATAGTGGAACGAGATGGATGAGAATGTTATTACAAATCGCCATCTAACATTAGCAGACGGGGTACTGTCAAGCATAGAAGAGAAGAAGATAGCAATGGAGATGTGTGATACTCTAACAAAGCTATACGAGGCCAAATCTCTGCACAAAAAAATCTTCTTAAAAAGACGACTTTACACTCTGAGGATGGCGGAATCCACATCGATCACCGACCATATTAACACCCTAAATACACTATTCTCCCAACACACAATATTGGGGTACACAATCGGCATGAATGAACATGTAGAACTTCTACTTTAGAGTCTACCTGACTCGAATGATCAGCCCATCATCAACCTAACAAATAACGTCCTTACGGAAAAACTAATCTTCGACAACGTTACAACCGTTGTTCTAGAAAAAGAAAACCAATGCAAGAACAAGGAAGACATGTAGGCAAGTTCGTAACAAATGGAGGCCTTACCGGTGACGAGAGGAAGATCAACGGAACGTGGTTCCAATGGGAGTCATACCCATGGTAGATAAAAATTAAAAAGTAAGAAGAATATTAAATGCTATAACTGTGACAAAATAGGGCACGTGAAATTAGAGTGTTGGTACAATAAGAAGAATGGTGATAAAAAGTCTTTAGAGCTATCAACATCTCAAGGATACGTCGTAAGCATATCAGACGATGGTGAAATTATATACAGTGGAACAACCACTGTTGATGAAGGCAGAAAAAAGTTTGCTGATGTCTGGCTTCTAGATTCAGCAGCCTCCTGGCACATGACTTCCAGGAGAGAATTATTTCATAAATATGAACCTATCTTAGGGGATCTGTATTTATGGGCAATGATCATTCCTTAAAAAAATTTTGGTATTGGTACTATCAAAATTAAAATATTTGATGGTACAATACGCACCATTCAAGATGTACGACATGTGAAAGGGTTGAAGAAGAATCTATTGTTTTTAGGATATTTGGATGAGCTCGGATTCAAGACCCATATAGAAAATAAGATCATAAAAATTGCTAGAGAGACGCTTATTGTAAAAAAAGATAGCTGCAAATCTATACATGCTCAAGAGAGAAACCTTGCAGGAAGCTGATTCATGTGTGGTATCAACTAGCCATGGAGAAGAATAAATCATGATGTGACATCGTAAACTAAGCCACATATCATAACAAGGCTTGAAGATTCTCTCTAGTCAGAAGTTGCTTCCTGGGCTCAAATTGGTAGCTCTTCCCTTCTGCGGGCATTGTGTTACAAATAAGCATTATCGGCTGAAGTTTAACATATCGAGTTCTAGAAGCAAGACTATTCTAGTACTGGTTCATTCTAATGTATAGCAAGCACCAGTTACATCTATAGGAAGAGCAAAGTACTTTGTGTTCTTTATTAATGATTATCCCAGGATATGTTAGGTGTACCCGATCAAGAAAAAAACAGATGTGTTCTCAGTCTTTAAATCTTACAAAGCGTGAGTTGAACTTGAACCTAAAAATAAGATCAAGTGTTTAAGGTCAGATAATGGAGGAGAATACACAGACGGTGAATTCCTTGCATTCTGCAAGCAAGAAGGCATCAAAAGATAATTCAGTTCCTCAACAGAATAGAGTAGCGGAATGGATGGATAGAATTCTGTTGAAAATAATAAGAGCAATGTTGATAACTATAAATTTGGATAAATTATTTTGGGCGGAAGCAGTAAAAACAGCTTGTTACATGGTGAATCGATCTCCATCAACCGCAATACAGTTAAAGACGTCGGTGGAGATGTGGACCGGCAAGCTAGCTGATTATTCCAATCTCCATATATTTTGAAGTCCAGCATACGTAATGTACAATGCCTAAGAAATTACAAAGATGAATTTAAAAATCAGAAAATACATATTCTTAGGATATGCTGACGGAGTAAAAGGGTATCGCTTGTGGCATCTCACTGCCCATAAGGTTATTGTCAGCAGAGATGTTATCTTTGTAGAGAAAATACTACAAAGTGAAGAAGAAAAAACAGTTCAAGGAAGGACTCAGAGAGTATAGTTGTTCATGTAGAAAATAGTCCAAATTCTTCTGAAGCAACACCGGAGCATGATGTATAAGAATCAATCGAGTCCAAGGCTCCAGAAGTTTGAAGTTCAACTTGTGAGAGAAGACCACCGACTTGGCATTTAGAGTATATTACAGAGAGTAATATTGCATACTGTCTTCTAACAGAAGATGGAGAGCCGTCAACTTTTCATGAAGCTATAAATAGTATAGATGCATCTTGTGGATGGCAACAATGCAGGAAAAAATTGAAGCTCTTCATAAGAATAAGACTTGGGTACTTGTGTCACTACCATGCACGTGTTGTATGGCCAGAACGTCTTGAAATCATTTGAGAATTTGTTTCCTGATAATTGATACGAAGTAGATCAGTTCAACAATACAAATATACGAATTGAGAATTCATATTTTGAATAGTACTGGTATATGAAGCTTTGGTAATGTTACTAGTACGCTGGCTCAACTTGAGGATAAAATGACTAACTTAAATATTGCGACTCCAACGTGGAACAAAGACAAATTAATTAAGGAGGAGCTTGTAGTAGCCTGCGTACAGATGCATAGAGCACGAGCGAACACGTGAGGAAGAGTTGATGATGGCACTTCAATACTGGTCCCTTCGGATTGCTTAGCTGTTTGGGGTTCGTAACGGGACGGCGGTCACATGCAAGCACATGACCGCTCTCAATCCCTACCGCCCCGTTTCTGGCTGGTCGTTGTTGTAATGCACAGCTAATGCTTTGGACCCACCACCTTGGACTTTTTTTCTTTCCTTCTTTGCGTCCGATGGCTTTGGATGGCTACACTTCTTCTACTGTACGTAAACTAGAAAGGGAAAGCTTTCATGTCACAGAATAATATTATGGGAAGTAACTGAAGCAAGTAAGATACGTGCATGTGCATACCTCTGATGTTGCCTCTCTAACTCAAGAAGTTTTTCTAGGGGTTGCTTGGTTTTTTATAAGAGAATTGCCTTGCAACCATAGTTATGTCCTGATATTGTAATTGTTATATAGATATAATTGGAATTTGTAGCACTTTGTACAATTTTAAAGTTTTACAGTATCTAAATGTAGTTATAGTTAGGGATTTGTTAGCATTGAAGCTTGGTAATACTGATAATCTTCTTTCTGTCATCAATAATTGCTGCACTGGAGATAAATTCAGCATTTCTGCTATGTATAAGAGACTAAACCAGCAGGTTCCTTCAACAACAATATCAGGAACTATTTGGGGTGGTTGGCACTACCCTAAGCATTCCTTCATATTATGGTTGGCTTCCATCTTAAGGTTGTTAACTCAAGATAGACTGTGCAGAATGAGGATTCTTAATTCAAATCAGTGTGTGCTATGTTCAGATATCAATCAAAGAGAAATCTGCAATCACTTGTTCTTTGACTGTCAATACTCAGCGACATTTTGGAATAAAGCAATGGACTAGGTAGGCTTTAATTGGAAGATGTGTAGCTGACATCATCTCTCATCCTGGTTTAGTATGAGTTTGAGAGGGACTGGCTTTAAAACAAAGCTCAAAATGATGGTTTTATCAGCGTCAGTTTATATGCTCTGGCAGGAGAGGAACCTTAGGCTTTTCCAAGGACGTGCACGAGATTCTGATACTCTCTTTTGTGCACTGAAGTTCAGTATATACTCTAAGCTTCTGAATGTAAAAATTCCAATTCATGTAAAGGAATATATAGAGAGACTGCCATGAGGGATTGGAGCCACAGCAGGCTCTGGTTTGATATTTAGAAATGTAATTCATTTTCATACTTGGTAATGAATAAAATTTTTCATTGTCCAAAAAAATGTAGCTATAGTTGCAGGTGATTATTTGAAGTATGTAAGGCTTTTCGGACTTCTGTGATAAGTGGTTGGTTGGTTGCTTTTTTTTTTCTTTTTGGTTTATAATAGTTGCTACTAGATGTATTTGTTGCAACTAATTCAAAATATCTCAGTTGCATACGGCTACCACACTGTTGCAACCTACAGGTGCAGCGAAACATACAACCTGCAAATTCTTAATTTGTAAAATAGTTCCTTTGCAATTCCAGTGTTATTTTAAATTAATGCATGCTGTAGAACTTAATAATTGCATGCTCTTTTGTCACATAACTGCTTGCCTTTTTGATATATAGTTGATATTATAATTACAAGCGTTAATTAATTAGTAGAAGCGACTTGCTACCTCTCGATCAGTACCTAATTTAGGTCATGGAGATCTGATATGTACCCAAGTCACTTTATTCAAATCATCTCACTCTTTATATCCCATTGGTTAGGATGCATCGTGCATTGAACATGGTTAAATAATCTTGATTATTTCGTTTGAGTTTATCTTTATTATAATTGGGCTGCGGAATAGTTCATGGTTACCATAAAATATATTTAAATTAAAATATTCAGATATCTTTCATGGATAACCTTGTTGGTTTCAATCTTTTTCCTTCCGCGAAAAATAACAAAAATTAAGATTTATAAATAATAAACTATTCACTCTCAGGAAGAGAATGGAGCGGGGGAACATGCGATTCGTCAGGCGATTTGACAGGCGTCACGGAGCAAAACTCATCCAGGCGGCGGTTATGGTTCCAAGGCGGCGTCTCATTTCCTTCACTAATGGTAAAATCACCGTTTCTCCTCCTTCTTCTGTCTCTCCGCCTCCCTCCTTCCCTATTATCAAACCATCTTCGGACTTTCCCCGACTTTCTAATCCTCAAAACCCTTATCCGTCTTTTCCGTTTCAACCACCTTCTCACCATCTCCCCACTAAAAAGCCCTCCTTTGCCGACTTGCTCAAGAGATCTAAGCCTCTGCGTGCCTCCTCCTCTAAAGGCATTCTTCCTCTCCCTGAAGAAGGGTGGACCAAGGTCTCCTACAAGAGAAGACCTAAAAGGCCGAGATCTGCTAGCTCTTCCCTCCTCAGCATCCCCATCCAAAAACATGTTAGGTGTTTTTTTTGGGAATAGAGACCACATGGCGAAAAACTGTTCTTTAGGGGACTTCAAGTGCTTTGCTTGCAATTTGGTAGGGCACACTTCGTTGTGTTGTCCTAACTGCAACCAGCCACTTGCTCATAGCATCATCCCCCCTCTCCTAAAGCTCCTTCCTTCCGCCCCACTCCTCTTTTTTATCCCTAATGTCCCTCTTTCCGAGACTGTAGTCAGCAACATGGATGAATTCATCTTCTATGCCTTCTTTCAGATCAAAGTCGGTAATCCCTCCTATGAGGAGCTTATTGAGAACCTCAAGTTCCACTTAAAAGTAGATAAATGGTCTACTGTTGTTAGAAAGTCATCTCCTTCCTCCTATTTTATTCAGTTCCCAGATGTAGAAACCATGGATTATGCATGCTCTAAATCCTTCTTCAGCATGGAGAGCTTCAGAGGAGTCTTTTCCCCCTGGTCGGAGAAGTCAGGTCTTAAAGATTTGCCTAAATTTGTCTATGTTTGGGTTGAAAACCTCAATCTTCACATCTATCTTTGGGATTCTGAGTTTTTATCGACTTTGCTGGGAGATGTTGGAGAGGTTATCTCAGTGTCTAATGACATTATGTTCACGAGAGAGGCCAAAGATTGCAAAGTGATGCTTTTTGTCAGGGATCCTTCAGAAATGCCCTAAGAAGTCATCTTTAGATATGCATCTCCTGATAAAATTCATATAATGAAAGGGTCTGTCCGTCTGAGGGTGGCTAGTGAACCCCTTTCTTCGACTCAGGGAAGTTGTCGAGATAAGTATGAATCTTTTGTCCGCAATGAGGGCGATTTGCCTGATTCATCAGAGGATCATCCTCTAGTTCATCCCTCTCATCCAACCTCGTCAGATTTAGCTATCCAAGTGCGAGCTCAAGCAGCCAAGGTAGTGCATGCCTCTCAGCTCCCTCCAGAAGATCCAAAAGGCAAGAGACCCTTGTTGCAGAGGGTACCTCCCTTCTGCCCCTCCTCCCCCTCTTCTAGCAGAGAAAGCATCAGAGATGGTGCAAGTTCTTTTTAAAGGTGTTAA
>NC_033798.1:98024613-98029613 GCF_001876935.1 Asparagus officinalis | reverse complement strand
AGAGCACAACAAGTGGTATCAGAGCTTCAGGCTACGCTTGGGGTTATGTAGAGGAGTAGATCAATTTGGAAGCTCGTTTAGGATTTCAATTGGAGATAAATGTGTGATCTTTTTGATAAAGAACTTATCTTTTCTCAGTTTGGATCTATTCTTCAGTTTGTTCCGCATTGGTTGTTGGTGTTTTGTGGAAGATGTCTGGAAAAGAAGGTGTTGAGGGTGGTGCTTCTGGCATGAAGACTATTCAGAGTTTGAATATCCACTCTACGAAGATAGACGTGGAGAAGTTTAATAGCACGAATAATTTTGGATTATGGATATATGAGGTTTTAGATGCACTTAACGTGCAAAATTTGGAGGATACTTTAGAATTCGATGGCAAGCCAGATGATATAGAAGAGAAGGTTTGGAAGAAGATGAATTGAATGGCATGTGGTGTTATTAGGTCTTGTTTAACAAAGGATCTAAAGTATGATGTGATGAATAAAACTTCTACAAAGAAGATTTGGGAGATTCTTGAAAGCAAGTATTTGACTAAGAGTGTTGAGAACCGCTTGTATTTAAAGATGAGACTTTACTGTTTCCAATTGAAGAATAAAATCTTAATTAGTAATCACATGAACAACCACACAAAGCTTCTTATGGATTTGGCGAATATGGATGTTATTATAGAGGATGAGGACAAGACATTATTGTTGTTGAGTTCCTTACCAGATGAGGAATATGAGACCTTTGTTCTTAGCCTAATTAATGGGAATGTGTCCCTTTCGTATAGTGAGATAACCATTGCTCTTGTGAATTACCAACTAAGGAAGAAAGATAAGGAGTCTACAAATGACATAATAACAGATGCATTGATCGCAAAGAGGGAAGAATCCAAATCGGAAGAATGTGAAGTCACAGTCTAGAGTAGGACATCCTACAGTTGGCAAATATCAGTGTGCTTAGTGTAAAGAGACTGGTCATTGGAAGAAAGAGTGTCCAAAGCTCAGTGAATGGATGAAGAACAAGCAGAAGGGAAAGGGAAAGCAACCATCATCAGAAGTAAACATCATCATATCGGATGGTAATCTTTCTAACTCATCTATGAATTTACTTTCTATCAGTCCCATAGTTGACTATCCGGAGGAATCTGAGTGAATGTTGGATAGTGGTGCAACCTATCATGTGTGCCCTAAAAGGGAATGATTATCTAGTTTTGAGAAGCTAGATAGTGGTGTGGTATACATGTGTGATAACCGTGAATGACAGATCCTTGGGATAAGTAAAATTTGCATCAAGATGTTTGATGGGATGGTTAGAGAGTTATATGGAGTGAGATATGTTCTTTCTTTAAGGAAGAACTTGATCTCGATTGGAGCTTTAGTTGGAGAGGGTCTGAAAGTTCGTATTAAGGACATTGTTCTCGAGATTGTGAAAGACTCTTTGATTGTGATGAAGGGTATCAGGAATAATAACATGTACTATTTGATTGGAAATAAGATAACAGGTGGAGATCTGGCGACTTCTATTGATTCAACTAGACTGCGACATTTAAGGCTTGGTCATTCCAGTATTGATTTGGAGAAAGGTGTATCAACCTACAGTTTGAAGTCCAATGAATATTTTGATGTGAGCAAGAAGACCAAGGTGAAATTTGGCATCTCTATTCATCGAGCTAAGGGTCTTTTCAATGGAGTTCACGTGGGTATTTGAGGGCCTTCCAAGGAGGCATTATTAGGAGGTAATAGACATTTGGTTTCCTTTGTTGATGACTGTTCTAGACATGTTTGGCTTGCAACCAAGTCCTGTTTGAGTGAAGTCCTAGTAGTCTACAACATGTTGAAGAAGTGTAAGAAAAACAGAAGGATGAAGGTACTCCATTCTGATTTCTGATTTTAGTGAGAAGTACAAGAGGGATCTGTTTCTATATTCGTGCCGAGCTCAAGGCAACTAGAGACACTTCAATGGAGAGAAAATCTTAGGGCAACTAGATAGGATGGTAAAGTTAGAGAACCGTGTCTTGCTGGAGAAGGATCGATGTTTGTGGTCAAGCAATGGTTTGCAGAATAGTTTCTGGACTGAGGCTTCGACATATTCGAGTCACCTTATTAAAGGGTTGCCAACTGTTGTGATAGGAGGTAAAACTCAATTGGAAGTTTGGTCTAGGAATGTCACTTTTTATGAGGCTTCGATGAGGGAGCTAATTGACTCTCAGCAGGTGGAGAGTTGGGGATAGACTATAGATGTATCATAACAGGTGGAGAGTGAATCTACTTCACATTGGGTGGAGACTACCACATACTTCAGGTCATTCTGTATTGATTGGGATTCGAGCTGAGGTGACACAAATTGGAGATATTATTGATGGTGATACAGATGATGAGTTTGAGGATCAGGAACTTGATGTTCAGGATCATGATTCGATTGCAGCAGATGTTATCAGTTGCAGATTTGTTAGTGTTGATGATCAAGATATTGGTGAAGGATTGAAAATTCTTCTAGTTGATTAAGGTCGTTTGCGACCATTTAGGTAAACTACGTGAGGCTTGATTTATTGGGCAAAATGATACGTAGGCAGTTAGTTTTTTGATGCAGTCGATTTGATGGGTTGATACCAACATTTTGGAGTTTGTTCGCATTCTCATTTGGGTTCCCGACTTGTTATGGATTGAGTCCGTTGTCGTGAATTGTTTCACTTTGTACTGGACGCAATAAGTGAGATATTTGGTTTGGTTGGTATCGGCTCAATTTTGGGAAAACTTCGTCGAGGTGGAGAATTGTAGAAACGACAAACACACTGATGAGGTTCAGGAAATTTGAAGCTGAGAACATTTTGAGTGATGTCCGGTCGATCGCAAATGTGCACAACACAGGGAAGATTTTGACACATGTCATGGTCGATCGCAAACGTGCACAATCTTCATATCATATCTTCTTTTTGTCAACTATGGTCCATACGGCATCCCCACTTGGCTCAAGGTGAAGATTCTTATGTGGCTAGCCATATATGGTAGATTTCTACGGCATCCCCACTTGGCTCAAGGTGAAGATTCTTATGTGGTTAGCCATATATGGTAGATTTCTCACTGCCGATAATCTTGTCAAGAGGAATTTTCCACACAATTCTGCATGTTCCTTTTACAACAGTAATCTAGAATCAAATGATCGCATCTTCCTCAATTTTCCTTACAGTCATGGTGTTTGAAATAGTATTATTGTCTAATTTTATTTTAATACACATCTATCAATCGACTACAACACTTTGGGACTCCTTATGTTAGAATGTCCCTTTATACATGCTTAATCAATATAATTTTGTTGTTCAAGCCTGCTACTTTCCACATTTAAATTGAATGAAATGAGGGTGTTTTGTAATAAACTAAGGGATGCGTATACACTTCATTGTCTATTTGTACAATCATCTTTTTTTAGGTATGAAAACCTCACTTGACATCATAGTAGATAATTAGATTGGAGCGGGGAGACATCTTGATTTAGATTTTTAACTGTTTCTTCTTCTTTCTTTTCTTCTTCATATCCTTCTTCTTATCTTTTATACTTCTTCCATCTTCTTCATGTGTGTTCATTTATCCCTTTTCTTCATTCAATAAATTCCCTCATCACTGTAGAAATGGAGAACACATTGAAGAGGTTCAGAAAATTTTAAGCTGTGAACATATTGAGTATTGTCTGGTCGATTGTCGAGTTCGTCGCGCTCGATCGCAAACGTGCACAACACGGGGAAGATTTCGACACAGGTCACGGTCGGCCGTTGCGGTCGACTGCCAAACCCTGTAGTCGATTTTATGTTCTGTCTTTCTGGTCGGTCGACCGTGACGATTTCAGCGGTCGATCACGAGTCGGGTTTGGGCCTGCTTCGGTTTTCTGCACTGTTTGGGATTTCTATTTAATATAAATAGAAACACGATTTGTTTAGGGTTTCCGATTGTATTGACTGAGTTTTGGGGTAGCTTGAAGGAGAGTTTTGAGCATAGAAAAGAGAGTTCTTTCTGAGCAATTTGTTTGAGGGTTTTGTGAGAGATTTGAGAGTTTAGTTTGAGAGATTATTTGTGAGTTTTTTGAGTGATATTGTAATCTCTATTTTGTACTCTCTCTATTATAGTGAAAATCTATCCCCTTCTTGGCCCGTGGACGTAGGCAATTTGTCGAACCACGTTAAACTTCTGTGTTTGAATTTGTGCTATTATTAGTTGATTTATGTGCCTTCTCTCTCGACAAATTTGTGAATCCTCAGAACACGGGCAGTACTCCCAAACAGTCACCTTGTTGCAAAGTTACTTTTAAAAAAAAGTATACATGCTCCAAATTTCAACCATTTTGGACCTGTTAAATAAGAGCCCATGGATAGCTGCATATCTGGCCATTCTTTGATGCTCGCTAGGGTGTGCATGGGTTGGTTCAAAACATGAGCCAAACAGGCCTAGTCTGACATGGGTCAAGACCCTGCTTGGTCCATGCCTCACGTTGAAGGAGGTTCATAGGTCGGGTTGGGTTTAATTTAAACCCGACACTAAATAAGTAGGTCCGGCCTACCATTCGCCCAACCCAATATTGGTTCGGCCCAACCCGAGTTTATTATGATTGTTAAATTTTTTACAAAACTGAAAATAATTTTTTCACTTGTACTCATAATTTAAATTTAAACTAAAAGAAAGTTATTAGCTTTGATGCAGGTCTTCCTCTAAAGTCCGAATATGTATATCTATGTGTTTGTGATATCTATCTTTATGCAACACTCGCACGTATCCAAGCCAACCGACTTTGACTTGTTTAAGCTCATCAGACCTGGTCCAGTTTTAAACCCGATGAGCGTCACAGGCCTGAACCAGTCCGGACTACACCGATCCCTAGATGCTCGCCAACCTTGTTATCTTTGTATCTATTTTCTGTAGTTATAAAATTGGATATTTATGACAAAAAATTATCCTTATTGGAACGATGCGTAAATGATAAAGATAGACGTTGACGGGCGATATGTTCACGTGCCACGTGTGCGGCGG
>NC_033798.1:98010809-98023470 GCF_001876935.1 Asparagus officinalis | reverse complement strand
TCAATCGCACGCGAAAACCAAGGCACCGGAACACACAAAGTGAGGAGAAAAAACGAAAACAAACGGAAAGAAAGACGAAAGGAAAAGAAAAACGAAAGAAAGAAAGAAAAGGGAATCGAAGAAATAAAAGGCGAAGAAAATGTGTTCTCCAAGTAAAAGGCGGGATATGGATGTCATGAAGTTGTAAGTTTATTATTATTAATTATTTTATGAAGGAATTTCCTTTTCTATTAAAACTGTTTTCTCTAATAAATTGATAACGATATTCGTGATTATTTCCCCTTTTTTTTTCTCATCTATTCGTTGTAATTTTGCATAGACTAGATCAGAATGAGAAAGGCTAGTAGTTTTGGGAAATTTCACAATTGACTGCTGCAAATCTGATTGATCTATGAATGACAAAAGATGTTCTTTTTTTGCATTCGTAAACACAAAGGGTGTGCACATAATGATGCAGCATTCATGAGTTGAATTGGTTCTTAATTAAGTTTCCACCTTGGGTATGATGATGATGATGATTATTATTTTGAAATTGTGCGAATCATTTTTTTTCCTTTTTTTATTTTGTAGGATGATGAGTGATTACACAGTGGAAACTATCAACGATGGTCTGACGGAATTCAATGTTAAGTTTCACGGTCCTAAAGAAAGTATGTTCCTTTCGTCACTCTGAGCATTCTGTTGACATATATGTCTACATTCGATGATTTTGTATGCTCAAATTTAGTTCTATTAATTATAATTTCTTATGTTTCAGTTATTTTAAGTCTCATTTTTTGTTGGTGAAGTATGCGCGCCGTTCAGCTTTCTTGTTCTCACAATGCAAACATTTGTTGATGCGGAAACTATCTTTGTGTCAAACGATCGCATTCAGCTGTTCGTCCACACCTCTGTTGCGCTTGTGCAATAGCCCCGTTTAACTGCTATTAATTTGATTTCGAGTAGATTTGGTCTTTTACAGTTTGATATCATGCTACTTGTGCAATAGCTGCAAGTTTGAGCGTGAATAGATGGGGATGATGCTTGTTGTTTACGGCTGTTTAGATCCCCCCCCCCACCCCACCCTCCACCCCACCCACCCACACATCTGCCAAGCGATGCGAACTTGGAGAAAGAGATTAAATATTTTATCTATTTCCTGGATAAATGAGTAAAAGACTGACCCAAATAAAAATACTAATCCTTATGTTAGTTTTCTACTCTTTAAAGACCCAATCGTACTCACTACCATGGCTAGTATTAAACATTTAGCTCAAAATAATTAACTTGCACACTTCTAAAGAATTACTGAACATTTGGCCATATTGTTGGTTTGTGCTAAAACTGTAAGTCAAACTAAATTTTGTTAGCATAAGAAGGTGGAAGAATTTAAGATGTCCAGGTGCAAGAATAAGACAATATTTTTTTTTAAATATAGTAATACACATACCTTCTACTCCTTAGTGACAACGCATCACAAAATGCTTTGCTTGCTTTAAGAGGGTCTATGAATCAGACTATGGGAGCTCAACTTTTGTGTTTGCAACAGGAAGCAAACTGTAACCCAGTTTCTAATTGAATTTGTGATTTTACTCATACTATAGCTCAGTCAAATGAATGTTTAGAAAATGAAAGGTAGCTCCAGGAACCCATGCATCTATCCAACACGAGCTGCCTATCTGGAAGGTGGATCACCTTAATCCTCCTAGACAGCTATTTATCAAAATGTCTTGATGACTGAAGACCTTAAGCAGGCTTAGGTGCCTGCTTGAGTCTACAAAGTCTAATTCTAATTAAGAATCCCTTGGAGGCGATTATATTTAAAGTTAAAACATGAAATGTGTCCATATGTGGAGGACGATATAATGTGCTTTTGCATTGTCTTGATTGCATTCGAAAGCCGTCTGTAGACTGCATTTCAAATTTACACTGACACACTTGTCTGCAGTAATTTCCATTGTCTTTGTGGAATGATGAGCTCTGAGGCTAGATGCTTGAAGAAATACTAGATGCTATCAGAGCAATTTTTTGGCAGATTTTTTTTCTTTACAATTTTCTTTTGACTTTTTTATAGACATTAAAATTCCACATCTGAAGCTTATAAGATGCATAAATAGGGATGACTGATTTGATTATGGATCTTATTGTATTTTGGGCCATGCTTTATCGTGATGAATTTAAGCACAGATGTCCAACTTTCATATTGTGATGTGATGCACTCTTATGTTGTTCAATCAACACTCTTATGTTTTGGTGCTTGCAGGTCCTTATGAAGGAGGGGTCTGGAAAGTCCGCGTTGAACTCCCAGATGCTTACCCATACAAGTCACCATCTATTGGCTTTGTGAACAAAATATTTCATCCGAATGTTGACGAGCTGTGAGCACTACTCACTTTTACGTAATAAGTGCAGTGTAATATGCTAAGAACATGAAATTAGGCCCTTCTATCAAATCACGAGAATCTTACTAGCTAAAGCAAACTTAAATTCTGTGAATTTCTTACTTGTTTGGGAACCTGGGGGGAAAGCTATCCTGTATCATATTCTTGGATGTTATATTGCTGTACATTCAATTAGTGATATTTATATTATAGTTCATTATTATGATTATTTTGTTTTTGGAAGCAAGATTTCACTGTTCAATTGTGTTTGCACTGGTTAGCTTCTGCTGCTTTTGATTCATCTAATGGATTTACAAAATTACAGGTCTGGCTCTATATGCTTGGATGTAATTAATCAATCATGGAGTCCGATGTTTGGTAAGACCTACTATTGGATCTAGCATGCTCACTATGACCATATAAATTGTGTTTAACTTTATATTGTGAAAGCAAGGGAAGGAAAAAAGAAAAGATAGAAAGTTGGTACCCAACTGAATTGAAATAAATAGTTTGTCACATGATTTGGTTGTTTACTTGTTTTCTTCCGTTTGTAACAATGGATTAACTTGAACTCGTGTTAATAAATGATAGAAACTTCTCTCAAACCCAACTTAGAATAAATAGTTTATCACGTGATGGTTGTTTTTTTCCATTTATAACCGTGGACTAGTAGGTTGAAATCAGGGATCAGAATTCAATGTGGATATGTTGTGCAGGGATAGTGCTTAATGTTTAGCGGAGGTGGTAAACTGAGTATTGACAGTGTCAATTAGTTTCTTATAGTCCTCATGAAATTAATTTTTGGTGTTAAGATGCAGAATTGAAAAGTTAACTTGTGCATCAGCGTGAACCAGAGAATAGATTTTATCTAGTAAATATGCTCATCATCCCATATTTTCACACGCACAGGGGCAATTTCAACATTTTTGTAAAGTGGCGTCACAACATTACAACATTCTTAATGAGAGTAAAAAATTACATTTATTCTCGATGAGTTTTCAAATTTCCAAAAAAGCACATAATCGTATTATTAGTAAACTATCAAAATATGTTTTTCTCAATGTCTCTAGGCAATCATTGAGCCAATTATTACCATTTCATTCTGCTTCTTACTCTTTGTCAACTTCACCGGATTCTAAGATCGGATCAGCGTGGATCTTTTTTAATGTTTTAATGGATATAATTGGAATGGGAATGAATGAAAATGTTTGCTAGGATGAATAAAATAGAGGTTTAGCAGCTTTGGCAAAGTGGGGTCACATGACCCCACTTTGTCAAAGGTAGATCTGCCTTTGCACACACGCACACACACACATGGTATTTGTGGAAAGATCTCATCTGCCTAAGCAATGTACACCTTGCATTCTGGCTCTTCTATATTCACACTTTTTTTAATCTTTTGTTCTCCCTTCTCACCATAGTTGCATTTTCTGCAGATCTTTTCAATGTATTTGAGGTGTTTCTTCCACAGCTATTACTTTATCCAAATCCGTCAGATCCATTGAATGGTGATGCAGCATCCTTGATGATTAAGGACAAGCAACAATATGAGCAAAAAGTAAAAGGTATATTCATTCTGAAAGGTTCCACTCGTCTATGTTCTTCTTCTTCTTGAAGATTCCACTCTCCCTCCCTCCCTTCCTCTCTCTCTAATGGTGTGTTTGGATGAAGGGTAGAGGAGGGGAAGGGGAAGGGAAATTTGGATTTAACCTTGTTTGGGAGTTCTATTAGGAGGGTAGAGGAGGGGAAGTTAGGGAAATTTTGCACTAAAATCTTACCCCAAATTGGGGGGTAAAGGAAGGGAAGGGAAGGGAAGGGAAAGTTTATCCTTCCTTCCCTTTCCTTAGTGATCTCCCAAACAGGACATAAAGGGAAGTCCAAACCTACCATTCATTTATAAGAAATAGGTACGAGGAGAAGTCCGAATTAGAATGTATATGCAGTATTCCTTCGTGACCATTTTAGTCATCTGAGCAAGAATTTGAGTGCTTTGCCATTGATACACTAGCTCTCTAATTAGTCATTTGAAAGGAAGTGAATACTACAAATCATGCAAGTTATTTTAGTTGCAGGATGTTAGGTAGTCATAATTCTACTATTACAATAGTGGTCTGAACTCTTCATTTTTTAAGTTATTGAGTATCCCATAGACTGTTATTCGGTAGTTTTATGAATGCAATTTTTGCAAATGCATGTTTTAGATCAGAATACGTAGAAAGAAGCTCAGAACACATAGAAACAAGCTCAAATGATACCTGGCTGTCACGCCCCGATTCCAAAGTGTAATAATTTGGAACGTAACTCGGCTGACAATGCAACCATTCGGCCACATTCACGCCTCTAGATCATATTGTATATAGATATAAAGTCAAAACTACACCACAGAGCATGTAACTAAGATAATAAAAGAAATATATAGATGAAGAAATCTTTAAAAGGACGGAGTCCAACTACAAGTTTACAACTATCATAATTGGAAAGGATAATAAAAAAATTACATCACAGTCTAAAAAAAGTCGCATGTGGCTCAAGAGAAAGTCTAAACTAAATAACTACCTACACCAACTGGCAACTGAACAGAAGAACTGTAGAACTAAAAGGTGATGACTGCCACTGGACTTGCTCCTCAAAATATTCTCGGTCCTACGAAGAAATAACAGTTCTCAAGTCTGGGGTGCGCAAACCCTAGGGGAGTCAGAAAACTCCCAACAAACATGTAAAATGAAGGAATTGTGTAAGTGTATGTAGCAGATATAAAAAAAAGATAAAAACTCAATTAAAGATGATAAAAGAAAATGCTAATTGTAGATATCATATAAGGTCTACCACAAGGCATACAAGCACATTATTATTATTTTAGGTGTTATTTGAATTAGAGAATAATATTTTTATGTATATAAATCGAGTTCCTATAAACCGTCCCGAGAACAATGCTTCAAGTCATGTATTGGCCCTTGGCCCTTATATATAACACAGGATGTCAAGATTGTGCATGAGTCCGCTTATATACACTTTATATTTTCCGTCCAAATTCCCTTTATTAAACCCCACATTTATGTATTTATTTTAAGTGACTGTATATGAAATGTTGCTCACTAACCACAAAGCTAACATGGAACGGCTTCCGTAAAACTATAAAAAATAATCGTGACCCAGAACATGTCCAATCAAGATAGGAACATAATCTAGTCGATGCTATTATATAATAGTAATAATCAAGAGAAAATCCTCACATCAGGATATCGATGTCGAGGGTGTAGCCATGCTATGATAGCACGCTTATGAATCATATTTTTAACGGAAATCATCTTCATGCACAGTCGGTCCTAATAAATGTCACTAGATGATCGAATATTGCATCATGCACAGTCGGTCCTAATAAATGTCACTAGATGATCGAATATTGTATCAGGTAATCTAGTAAGCATCAAGAGATCAAACAATATCATCATTTATCTTAACAAGAGGGAAAATAAATAATTAACATACTTGTTTAGTGTCACAATGGGTGAAACAGGTTTGATTTGATAGCCTAAATCTACAAAAATGGTTTTTAGTGAGCAAGGGCCCAAACGGGTTTGAAATTTGAGTTATAGACCCAAACGGGTCTGGTATTTGATATTGGACCCCAAGTGAGTTGGGTTTTAGTTTGAAAACCGATCCAAAAAAAATTTTGTGAAAAAGGAAGGCACTAGGATTCGAACCAAGGACTAAGGACTGATTGTAAGTCCCTTAACCACTATCCCCAAACACTTGAGCTGCCAACATATCTACAAAAATGTTGACATCTGCCACCTGCGGATTTTCTAAAGGAAACAGAGGAGTATGTGAAAATTAAAGCTAACGACAAATAAAAAAAATAATGATGGCTAAGAGACTTGAACCTGTGACCTAGGGTGTATAACCAAGCCACCTAACCACCAAGTCTAAGGTTCCTTTATATTGGACAATGGTTGTGCAAAAAACTATATACACAAAACTTTGGGTTATTAGTATTGAAAATTAATTTAAATTAAAATCCTTTGCCTACTAAAATATTTTGAAAACATATAATTCAGTTTGTACAAAATATCATATCCGAAATTTATATAAATAAACTATTCTTATTAAATAAGCAAACTTAGTTAGAAAATTTTCTTTTTCTTAGGACCCAAAAAAATAGGAACATGAACTCTTATTGAATAGTTCATCAAATAACCCTAATTATTTATCTAGCAAGAGATACAAATCATGAGGTCATAACATATAATATCATGATGTCAACTGCAAAGGAGTTATCCAAGTGCATAAGGTTATCTATTCTAGAATATGGACCTAACTTATGCATGAACTTGCAAGAGAAAATAAACCTCAATTACATGTATGCTTAATGAAGACTAACAGATAAGCTTTACACTAGCAATCAAGGTATGGATCATAAAAAAAACTACAAGGAAAATGTACCTATACGTGATTTAGAAAACATACAATAAACAACTAAGCCTATAAATCAAATAAAAACTAATATAAAATTCAACTAAGAAATCTTAAGATGAAGGGAAAACAAATGCTTGCCAATAAGACTGGTATTTGGATGACAATGAGATCCCCATTCATTCCTCTCCTAGCCTCTGCGCTTCTGTGTTTTCGATCACTAAGAAATTGAACTGATTGCATTTTTGTTCTCTATCTTGAAGGAGTTTGTGATGGTAGAAGATCAAAGAAAAAGGCTTATCAAGTAAAGATTGGGTTTGTTAGACTCTCTATAACCGAAGAGATTTTTTTTTGTTTAGGATCTATGAGGATTTTTTTCCTTTTATTTTATTTTTGGTTACAAGAAGACTATGGATTACTCTGTGGTTTCTCTAATGGCCCGTTTGGATAATAGAAGTATTGGAAGTAAGAAGTATGTTATAGAAGTAACTTTCAAAACTATGAAGTAGGAAGTAGTGGAAATAGCACTTTTTTTGTTTGTTTTATATATTTTTAGAAGTAATGAAAGTAGAACCTCTTTATCTTTCATTTACTTTTTTTGTTTGGATAATATTTGGAAATATTACTAGAAAGTAACTAACACATGTTGCTTCCACAATTTTAAAGCCACGCAACGCTCTTTAATTTGATCTAGCACGTTACAACCAACTTCATGCCGCTATGACCCTTTCACCACTTGAGAGCAAGAAGAATCCTTCAACCATATAGTTTCAAAATGAAATTTCCTCTCTTCTTTGGACAAGTTTGTGCACCAAGAACAATTGGAATATGATCTGGAGCGAGAGCATGATTTGTGAAAACCCAGGTGAGCTTCAGTAAAATAGTTCAACCAAACACTATTTCTGACAAAATGGTCAAGTCCTTCCTGTACAATGACACCACTACTACTCTTCCCAAACCATGTACACGTATTACCATTAAATCCAAGGTCAGGAAATCACGATCATTCAAAAGTTGTTAGAAGTTGTTAGAACTAATAAAGGAAATATTAATAAAAAATTTATTTATTTCCTAATTAATATGCATTTCAACTACTTCCGAGCTACTTTTGAGTATTGAGGATTGGAAAATTATTTTGGAAGTAAGGATGACACGTAGGCGTCACATAAGCGTTTAAGGAAGTATTGGAAGTAAGTTTTTCAGAAAATCAAACATACTTTTTTGCTTGGAAATGGCAGAAGTAGCCTCTACTTCTTTTACTTCAGCTACTTCATAATTACTTCCGTGCAAACAAACAGGTGGACATGGTTAGTTGAGATATCCCCTAGAACTAAGGTCATTGTTAATGGGCTTATTGGGCTAGGGTTAACAACTAATGGGCCCTTACCATGTCTCAAGCATAAGTTAATCTATAAATAGATTTATCCTCTAATCTATTTTGCATGCAAAAAAAATCTCAGTCATTACACTGGCTGATATGATTAGTGACATGAAAAATGTAATGTTGGATTACTTCATCATCTGGACTTTTGATAGTGTGATTAAATGCATTGTTTTGTCACTAAAAGCTTAGGGAGTTAAGAATAACCTGATAGTCCATATTTGGGCATGAACCTTGGAGATCCTCTAATGGTACAAGGAAAGGAAATATATGCATCGATACTAGCCATATGAAAGAACTTTTTGTTCACAATGGATAAAACCTTGAATATCTGGCCAATAGATACTCCACTACAACATTCTTCCTTGTGGATTACCTAAAAAGGATAATGTGTACTCATAGTTAGTCTATATCAAAGGAAGATTGCTCATTGATAGTGAGTCTAATTCAGACTGCAACAAGAACGAACGAGTTCAGCTTGGTGATAGTTGCACATAGATAACTTAGAGGGTGTTTGGTGGACCTTTATTTCTGCTCAAAGTAGTTTTTAAGCTAGCTTTTTCATATCTACATGTTTTGTGACATCTCAAATAAGGTAGCTTTTAAGCCTTATTTAAAAAAGCTAATGGGTTCCACAATTTTTCAAAAACTAGCTTATAAGCTCATCTAAATAAGCGTCAAAAAATAAACCCTCCCAAGCACCCTCTTAATACTTATATCAGAAGCTTATGCTTTGGATATCTTGTTGGTAATAGATGGCAATCACAACCAGTACCTCATAGAGCCCCATCCCTTGGTGGACTACTATCAACTATACCATCTTTTCATCAAGAAGAAGTATATTACATGTTGAGATTTTTCTGGCATCAGGAATTGTATGAATTTTGTGCTTCATCATGGGCAATTTCTCTTGTTGCTATATATACTTTTCTTAATCAACAGATTTTAAAGGTGAATAGAGGTTTGTATGGGTGTAACTTTGTCAGGTTTAGGTTAATAAAATCAAGGCTATTATAGGTGTCATGACCAGATGACAAGTTTGTGCCTCTACCTTCGCTTGTTTAACTTGGTCAAGGTTGATTGTTGTTACATGTGGATGTTAGATGATTGATGAATGTGTTCATTGTTTTCTTTTCTGTACGTGCGTTTGAAGTATTTTTTTAGCTTCTATTTAGCATCATATACATTTTCTTGGTTATGTTTGAAATGGTGTCCAGGTTTAAATATATTGCTGGGTTCTACAGGGTATGTGTGCAATGCTTGATGATTACTTAACAAGTGTTATCACCTGGATTTCTAAAATGATGTTAGAATACAGAAACCTGAGTAAAAATTAAGTTTCTAAAATCATCATTTATGGCATAGGCATCCTCTCATTTATCCCCAGCCCAAACTCTCATAATTTGAAGAAAAAAAATGTCACAAATTCGTCATTTATGATGCAGGGTTCTTCTCGTTAATCCCCCAAT
Source organism: Asparagus officinalis (assembly GCF_001876935.1). NCBI lineage: Eukaryota > Viridiplantae > Streptophyta > Magnoliopsida > Asparagales > Asparagaceae > Asparagus > Asparagus officinalis. Next base: position 98,013,847 of record NC_033798.1, on the reverse strand, counting down.
CTACCCTTTTATAATATGAAATATATACAATCTTGGACTTCTGTAAGCCTCCCAACAAAATCTGAGGTCTTGTTATATTTCTCGAGGACAATGCATTATGAAACTCCTGTGTTCATTTTTTATGTCAAGTTATATTTGGATAGGTCTGTTTACTAAATTAGCCTGTCCAGTTTCATGTCCAACTTGCAATATGTTAGAATGCTATATTTTTATTATTATAAAATATCAAAATGTTCACCATGTCTGTTAGTAACAAGCTACATTTAACTAATTAATCCCGCAAAAAGGAATATGGCATCCTTATGCTGAATAATGTAGAAAGATAATCTAACTGAGGTGTTTTCTGATGTCTGACTGCTAGCTATGCAGTAAAATAAGATGTAGTAATTTTCTCAGATGGTGATGTATTGTTGCCCAATGAATTCGACTTTTTTCATTGATGCAGAGTTTTTAATGATCCTTAATGTGAGAGCTCAATATTTAGTCCCACATCGGATGTTCACATCCAAACAAAGGCTTTAAAAGAGATAACCTATGGAGTCAAGTGCAACATTAGTTGATTTTGGCAGTTGATCAAGCCACACAATGTGTGGGGTCCTACAACTTACACTGCTCCGACGGGCTCACAGGCCTGGGACGTGTCACTTAATATATATATAATACTAGAAAGTGATTTTGATGTACTTTTGACACAATCATCATAACACATGGTTTTGAGATAATATCGTCTCAAACAATCTGAAACATGTCATTCACGCTGATGCTTTATTCAGATCACTTGAACCTTAGATTTATCTTCTTCATGAATAAGGTGCATTTAGAACACAATCCTTTGACAATCCTTGGTTTTATTATATTTTGCATTTTTTGCTAACAGAATATTGTGAGAGATATGCAAAGAGGGAAAAGATCGATGATGCTTCTTCAGATGAGAGCAGTGATGGCGAGATAACTGACGATGGTAGCGGTTTTGATGATGATGACATTGCTGGAAATTCAGACCCCTAAATTAATGACAGTAGTGTGTACACATCTATCAGAGGATAACCTTTTACGTACAGCTCATCTATTCTTATGTAGGACCAACCCATAATTATAATGTACAATTGGCAAAATTTTAATGTAATACAATTAGGCGCGGCATACATGTGTAGAATTTTATAGCCATGTGTGCTGGCAAAGCATAGCAACTTAGAGGACGAATGTAAGTTGTTACTATTATTCTTTATGCATCTTATTTTCAAAGAACAGGCTACAATTCGGTGGAAGCGCGATATAAATATGGTACAGTTTTGAAGTATTTATTCATTTTTGCACCGAGATACTTAATTTGTCGATCTGAGGATCATAGACATTGCATTTTCATAAGGATGTTGTTGGTCTTTTCAGTTGAATTGCATTTGCATAAGGATGTTGTTGGTCTTTTCAGTTGAAGAATGTGATAGCATTGCATTTACTTTCTTATGCTTAGAATTTAAATTTAAGACAGTCTATCAGAAACTTATGTTATTGATGTCAAATTAGTGGTGAATGACGATAACAAGGAGAATTTTTATAAAAAAAAAAACCCTTTTTAAAGGATAGTTAGTTAAAACGACCGTTCTGCTAAGTATTTAGCAAAATCGACCTCTTTTTTGGGCAGCTCAGCAAGTCCGGCAAAAAAGAGGTTGATTTTACAAAATAGGATCTGGCAAACACAGTCCCATGTGCTTAGCTGCAGCGCTTGCTAATCTAAGTAGTGGATTATTATTCATAGGGCGTAAGAGGATGGTGATCGGTTTGTTGTGTATCTCGGCCTGTCCCTGGGTTGAGTTCTTGGTTGTGCAAGTCTCGATCGAACGTTCGATGTGCTGGGAAGTTCACTTCCCCAAGGCTAACTCCATCTGTTTGCGGACTCGGAATACACTGATGCCAGCTTTTCATATTTTGCAAAATCGATCTCTTTTTGGTCAGTCTTGGTGAGCTAGCCAAAAAGAGTTCGATTTTGCTAAACATTTAGCAAAACGGTCGTTTTTACTAAATATTTTTCAAGACGGATCTCTTTGAAAAAAATTCTCATAATAACAATAAGAGCAATTTTTTGATGAGTTTACCGATTGACTTTTCCCCTACGCCCTTGAGTTTGACATAATCTTAAGATACAGGCATCGTTGTCAATTCCCGAGTCTGCAAGTAGATAATCCTATCATGTAGAAAGTTTGACAATTGAGTTAATGTGAATAAAGTTTTGGAGTATTCACATATTGTCGCTTGTATATTATGTATTTTTCTTTCTAGTGTTTTCCCCCTCTCTACCCATGAGAATGCTTCAAACTTGCCGGATGTTTTTCGTGTTGGGAATTTAACGTCTAAATCCCTAATGCAACAGAAACGCAGAATAGAGAAAAGTACACAAGATTTACGAGGTTCGGCAACTGCCTACGTCCTCGGGAGCCACACAGTCAATTTCTTATTAATCAAACAAGAAATTACAAATCAAGAGCAGATCCCAAACTGAGATCTCTCAAATGAACACTGTACCTACAGTATTAATAATCAAAGGGAATAAACCCTTTCAATTTTCTGTCTCTCTCTTAAATCCCTTTTCAATCTCCCCTCAATACACGGTTGAGAGCTGGAGATGAAAAACCAAAATCGCTGCTGCGATTTCAAGGTTGGAGAAGAGGAACGCTGCTGCGTTTTGTGCCGCTGCCAGAGAAAAAATCAGAGGAGGAGAAGCGACAAACCCTAGGGCATCGAGGTTTGCTTTTATAGGCGAATACGATGGGCTGGCGACAGCCTGTCGCCAGCGCACAAGCTGGACGCGAAGGTCGGAGCGTCTGGACGCGATCGTCGGAGCTTGGACGCGAGGGTCGGTGTCCCAAACGCGAGGGTCAGATCCAAAAACGCGAGGGTCGCGTTGCCCACACGCCGAGGTCGGGAATCGCCAAAATTCGAACTCGCCTGCTCGAGCTTAACCTGGAGCTTTCGCCGTCGACTTCGCCTAAGTCGACGCCCACGCTCGCCTGCGTGGTTCTCAAGCTCGTCGGAGCTTCGCC
>NC_033798.1:97968601-98009853 GCF_001876935.1 Asparagus officinalis | reverse complement strand
CGTGGTCTTCTCCTTTGCTATGTTGAACGCAACATTGCGAGTCAACGTCAATCTGATAACTCCGAGGGCTTGTCTATCTAGAAGGTTCCACTCTTCTTCCTTCTTAGAATCCGCCTTCTTCCTTGATAGTGGTTGATACAGATTTTTCTGATACAGATAATCCTCTATCTGCATTTTCTAGAATCCGAAATCTGTTCCATCAAATTTCTCAAGTCTCATTTTTCCTTCATCTGCGGCCATGGCTCCCACTTGAATCTGACTTCCTCTAGATTGTTTCACGCTACGATACCAGTTGTTGGGAATTATCCGCCGGGGCTACGCAAAACCCCTAAAACAGTAGAAACACAGTATAGAGAAAAGTACATTAAGATTTAACGAGGTTCAACAACTGTCTACGTCCTCGGGAGCCATACAACGTCCTCGGGAGCCACACAGATAATTTCTTATTAATCAAACAAGAAATTACAATTTAAGAGCAGATCTCAAACTGAGATTTCTCAATTGAACACTGTAGCTACAGTGTTAATAATTAAAGGGAATAAACCCTTTCAATTTTCTCTCTCTCTCTTAAATCCCTTTTCAATCTCCCCTCAATACACGGTTGAGAGCTGGAGATGAAAAACCAAAATCGCTGCTGCGATTTCAAGGTTGGAGAAGAGGAACGCTGCTGCGTTTTGTGCCGCCGCCAGAGAAAAAATCAGAGGAGGAGAAGCAACAAACCCTAGGGCATCGGGGTTTGCTTTTATAGGCGAATACGATGGGCTGGCGACAGCCTGTCGCCAGCGCACAAGCTGGACGCGAAGGTCGGAGCGTCTGGACGCGATCGTCGGAGCTTGGACGCAAGGGTCAGTGTCCCAAATGCGAGGGTCGGTGTCCCAAACGCGAGGGTCGGATCCAAAAAACGCCAAGGTCGCGTTGCCCACACACCGAGGTCGGGAATTGCCAAAATTCGAGCTCGCCTGCTCGAGCTTCACCTGAAGCTTTCGCCGTCGACTTCGCCTGAGTCGACGCCCACGCTCGCCTGCGTGGTTCTCAAGCTCGTCAGAGCTTCGCCGGAGCTCCTCGTTGGAATTGAGGTTTGATCTACACCCCATTCTAACAATCTCCCATTTGGAGATCAAACCGCCATCAACAGACTATCTCATCAAGCTCCTCTCCTGTGTGGCTCCGCCCTCATCATCTATGCATGAAGGTCAACTGAAGTTACGCACAACTCCAGTTTTTGAACTGTCACCGTCTTTGTTAACATGTCTACTGGATTCTTACTTCCTGGAATCTTTTCCAGTTTTAACACGTCATCTTCCAACAGAGATCTGATGAAGTGGTACCGAAGCGCAATATGCTTCGTTCTAGAATGAAATGCTGAATTCTTCGCCAAGTGTATCACACTCTGGCTATCACTGTGCAAAACATTCTTCTCCTGTTTGAATCCCAGCTCTGTTAACAAACCCTGAAGCATGCTGAATTCTTCGCCAAGTGTATCGCACTCTGGCTATCACTGTGCAAAACATTCTTCTCCTGTTTGAATCCCAGCTCTGTCAACAAACCCTGAAGCCATATCATCTCTTTACTGGCTTCAGTCACTGCAACATACTCAGCTTCTGTAGTGGATATGGTAACAATCTTTTGTACCTGTGACATCCAACTAACAGCTGTAGTTCCAACGGTGAATACATAGCCGGTGGTGCTTCTTCGGCCAACGGTGAATACATAGCCGGTGGTGCTTCTTCGGTGATCGACTTCACCGCCGAAGTCTGCATCTACGCACCCTTGCACTTCTACCTCTCCCTTACCAAAGTGCAAACACTTCTGTGTGGTGCCTCGTAGATATCTCAGAATCCACTTGACCGCTTCCCAATGAGCTTTTCCTGGATTCGACATAAACCGGCTGACCACTCCCACTACATGGCTAATATCTAGTCTCGTACATACCATTGCGTACATCAAGCTTCCGATGGCTGAGGCGTAAGGAACCTGAGCCATACTCTCTTTCTCTTCTTCTGACTGAGGAGACTGGTCCTTCGATAGACAAAAATGGCTGGCCAAGGGTGTGCTCACAGGCTTGGCGTCGCCCATGTTGAATCTCTGCAAAACACGGTTGATGTACTCCGTCTGAGATAACTGCAAGAGACCTCTCTTCTTATCTCTCGTGATTTGCATTCCAAGGATCTTCTTCGCTGGACCCAAGTCCTTCATGTCAAACTCCTTTGACAGCTGCTGCTTCAAACTCTTGATATCTTTCATATCTGCTCCTGCAACCAACATATCATCAACATACAGCAGTAGGATGATATAGCTGGACTGATATCTTTTGAAGTAGCAACAGTGGTCGGCGTTGCACTTCTGGAAACCTTCCTTGTGCATAAAGCCGTCAAACTTTCTGTACCACTGCCTTGGGGCTTGTTTCAGGCCATACAAGCTCTTCTTGAGTCTGCACACCAGGTTCTTCTTCTTTTCTTCTGAGAAACCTTCTGGCTGGTGCATGTATATCTCCTCTTCTAGATCTCCATGAAGAAACGCCGTCTTCATGTCTAACTGCTCGAGATGAAGATCTTCAATTGCTACAATACTCATCACGATCCTGATAGTATTTAGCTTTACCACGGGAGCGAAAATATCGGTGTAGTCAATTCCTTCCTTTTGTTGGAAACCTTTGACAACTAGCCGGGCCTTATATCTTCTGGAACCATCATGCTCTTCTTTCACCCGGTACACCCATTTGTTGTGGAGTGCCTTCTTACCCGTGGGCAACTCAGCTAGTTCCCACGTCTGGTTTGATATGAGAGACTTCATCTCATCTTTCATTGCAAGCTCCCACTTGCTCGCATCTCCACACTGACAAGATTCATCAAAGCTTTCAGGCTCCCCACCATCTGTCAACAACAGATAGTTCATGTATCTCCTGTTGGGTACAGGAGGACGAGAAGATCTTCTTAATATCGGAGCTGGTGCGTCGGGCTCCTGCGCACCATCTTGTCCAACAGGCTCTTCTTGCTGAGGACCCTCTGCATTGGGTTCTTCCGAGAGGTTACTCGGGACATCATCTGCATCTACAAATATTGACTCGCTCTCTGAGTCATCAGTCTTGTGCATGTCCTTGTACATCACCTTCTCGTTCTTGTTTTCGTTGTCCCAAATACGTTAGCCGAACTCATCTTCACCATAGCCGATGAAAGTGCATTTCTTTGACTTGGGATCAAGCTTATTCCTGCCTTGATCACTAATATGCACGTAAGCTACACAACCGAAAACTTTAAGATGTGAGAGTTTTACCTCCTTTCCGCACCATACCTCCTCTGGTATTCTGTGCTCTAATGGAACCGATGGACCTCGGTTGATCAAGTAAGCTGCTGTGTTGATTGCTTCTGCCCAGAACTGCTTCGGTAGGCCTGACTGTACGCGAATGCTTCTGGCTCTCTCTGTCAATGTTCGGTTCATCCGCTCAGCTACACCATTTTGTTGAGGCGTGCCGGGCACGGTTCTCTCAATTCTGATCCCGTGCTCATAGCAGAACTTCTTGAATCCGGTGTCTTCATACTCACCGCCATTGTCGGTCCTGAGTTTCTTTATTCTTAAACCGGTCTCATTCTCGACCATAGCTTTCCATCTCCTGAAAGCTTCAAATAATTCTGACTTATGCTTCAGAAAGTAGACTCATACTTTCCGAGAGTGATCATCGATAAAAGTCACGAAGTAGTGTTTTCCACCAATGGACGCGGTGGTTGTTGGTCCCCACACATCTGAGTGAACGAGCTCTAACTTCTCTTTCCTAGGGGTTCTGCCTCTTGTCTGAAAGCTGACTCTATTTTGCTTTCCGAGTATGCATTCTTCACACATATCCATCTCTATTGACTGCAGTCCTGGGAGTTTTCCCTTTGTGTGCATAATTTTCATCCCCTTCTCACTCATATGACCGAGTCTCTGGTGCCACAGCTTTGAAGTCTCATTGCCTGCTGCAACTGAGATCAAACAACGTGCACCTGCTGTCATATATAGGGTATCAGTCTTCTTGCCTCGGGCAATTGCCATTGCGCCCTTTGAGATCTTCCAATCATCTCCATGGAAGGTCATGGTGTATCCTTCGCCATCCAACTGACCTACGGATATTAAGTTCTTTCTCAGGTCGGGAATATGCCTGACATCCTTCAGCTCCCATACTGACCCGTTCAACTTAATTTTCACCACGCCTTTGCCCACAATAGCACATGGTTGATCATCACCAAGATATACGTATCCAAGATTTCCGGGAGTATACTTCTCGAAGAATTCTTTCTGAGAGGTAGCATGGAACGACGCTCCTGAATCTAACACCCAAGATTCCTCCTTGCTCTCTAAAGAGCATATCAATGTGTCGTCTCCTCCTGAAGTGGAAGTGACATTCACCTCTGCCTTCGCCTCCTTCTCTTTCTGTGCACTCTTGCACTGATTCTTGTAATGCCCGGTCTTTCCACAATTCCAACACTCGATAGCCTTCGAGCTGTTGCTTGGATTCCTTGATTTGGACCTCCTGTCCTTTGATCTACCTCTGAAGTTTTTGCCTCGTCCGTTCCCTCTGGTTGAATTTCTACCTCTTGACTCTGTATGCAATACTGAAGAGGTTGTAGCTTCACCCGTCTCTCTCCGTCGGATCTCCTCACTGAGAACCAAATCACGAACGTCGTCGAACTTCAACTTGTTGTTTCCCGACGAACTACTCACTGCCGTGACTGTAGCATTCTAACTCTCTGGTAGGGAAGACAAAAGTATCAACGCCCGAACTTCCTCATCAAACTCAATCTCAACTGAACTCAATTGGGTTGTGACCGTGTTGAGTTCATTAAGGTGTTGTGCTACTGACGCGCCTTCCGCCATTTTCAGATTGAATAACCGCCGCATCAAATGAACTTTGTTCGCGGCTGATGGCTTCTCATACATGTTTGAGAGTGCTGCCATAAGACCCGTCGTGGTCTTCTCCTCCGCTATGTTGAACGCAACATTGCGAGTCAACGTCAATCTGATAACTCCGAGGGCTTGTCTATCTAGAAGGTTCCACTCATCTGCCTTCAAAGAATCTGGCTTCTTCCTTGATAGTGGTTGATACAGATTTTTCTGATACAGATAATCCTCTATCTGCATTTTCTAGAATCCGAAATCTGTTCCATCAAATTTCTCAAGTCTCATTTTTCCTTCATCTGCGGCCATGGCTCCCACTTGAATCTGACTTCCTCTAGATCGTTTCACGCTCTGATACCAGTTGTTGAGAATTTAACGCCTAAATCCCTAATGCAACAGAAACGCAGAATAGAGAAAAGTACACAAGATTTACGAGGTTCGGCAACTGCCTACGTCCTCGGGAGCCACACAGTCAATTTCTTATTAATCAAACAAGAAATTACAGATCAAGAGCAGATCCCAAACTGAGATCTCTCAAATGAACACTGTAGCTACAGTGTTAATAATCAAAGGGAATAAACCCTTTCAATTTTCTGTCTCTCTCTTACATCCCTTTTCAATCTCCCCTCAATACACGGTTGAGAGCTGGAGATGAAAAACCAAAATCGCTGCTGCGATTTCAAGGTTGGAGAAGAGGAACGCTGCTGCGTTTTGTGCCGCCGCCAGAGAAAAAATCAGAGGAGGAGAAGCGACAAACCCTAGGGCATCGGGGTTTGCTTTTATAGGCGAATACGATGGGCTGGCGACAGCCTGTCGCCAGCGCACAAGCTGGACGCGAAGGTCGGAGCGTCTGGACGCGATCGTCGGAGCTTGGACGCAAGGGTCAGTGTCCCAAATGCGAGGGTCGGTGTCCCAAACGCGAGGGTCGGATCCAAAAAACGCCAAGGTCGCGTTGCCCACACACCGAGGTCGGGAATTGCCAAAATTCGAGCTCGCCTGCTCGAGCTTCACCTGAAGCTTTCGCCGTCGACTTCGCCTGAGTCGACGCCCACGCTCGCCTGCGTGGTTCTCAAGCTCGTCGGAGCTTCGCCGGAGCTCCTCGTTGGAATTGAGGTTTGATCTACACCCCATTCTAACATTTCGATCTTTCGATGGTTCCATTTGGAGCCGGCACAGAGGAAGAGTATCTCAAACAAGAGCGCAAGTGTGGATTCAGGTCCTTTCATCTATAAACTTTCAGATCAAATACGTGAACAATTTACTGTCGTAACATTTGATCTAATCTTAGTAATGCTATATTTGTTAATAGAGTTGCAATTTCTAGTAAATCTAGTTGCTATGAATAATCATGCGGTGATAGACCTAACGCAGAGACCCTATCAGAAGCCAATGAACGTATACACTTGGGCGATCTCAACAATATTCATTCCTATCGGAGCGAAAAATAACAATACAACACAAACTTTGTATGTACTCCCATCTCGAATACTAGTGATACGATACGCTACGATCCTTTTCAGGAACTGTCGCGTGTCAAAAAACCCAATGAAAATGATTAATTTCAACATTTTACATAACTTACTTGATGACCTGCATTGCCAGGATTTTATGTTAAATCCAATTAGAAAACAAAAGAAAACAATCTTATAACAGCCCAACAACAAATGTGCATAAACCCCAATCCTTTAATCTTTTAACAACTAATCCAGATAGCAACCTGGCAACAATAGTTCATGACCGTTATCTCCCGCCGGCACTCAAAAATTTTGAATTTTTTTTTTCTCCTTCTCTTGGCTCTGTTCAATTGTCCTACCCGATCTTTGCAAACTCAGCCAGTGCCCTCCCCTTGTCAATAGAAGCAATATCTTTATTGGCCTATCCCCATTGTTGTTTCCTCTCATTTCCCCTACTAATACAAATCCTGTACCTATCAATTCCAACCCATTTGCGCTCCTCAATGGAGAATATTCATTCTTGGATCCTCTGTATCTCTCTCCTCCTCTTGATCTACTCTTCAACCTCTGAAGAAGACAGTATCAAGCGCTCTCTCATTGCCTTCCTCGAAAAACTCTCCCCTTCAAACCCCCGTATTGCTCAAGATCTTCGTTGGAATTTTTCAACCAATCCTTGTGTTGATCGATGGAGAGGAATCGGTTGCAATAATCGAAACACTTCAGTACGAAGAATAGTACTTGAAGATTTAGAACTCGGAGGATCAATTGATGCTAGTCTACTCTGCAAAGCTAAGTCTCTTGTAGTCCTTAGCCTTCAGAATGATAACCTTCAAGGGAATCTGCCACCTGAAATCTCCAATTGCAGTCAACTTACGCATATTTTTCTCGATAGAAATCGACTTTCAGGAAATTTACCCTCCTCTCTATCTTCTTTCAATAACCTGAAGAAGTTCGATGTCTCTGATAATGATTTTTCAGGCGAGGTTCCCAAAGGCCTAGGCAAGATTTCAGGCTTAGTATCCTTCCAGGTTCAGGACAACAAACTGAACGGTACAATACCCGAGTTTGATTTCAGTAATCTTCAAGAATTCAATGTCTCCAATAATTTTTTCTCCGGTCCAATCCCTAAAGGCGGTGATCGCTTTGGCCTCAGTAGCTACTCCGGGAATTTTGGCTTCTGTGGAGGACCATTTGATGCAATTTGCTCTTCGATTCCTGCTCCATCCCCTCTTTCAGAAGAGAACTCGAAGAGTGAAGGCGATAAGGCCATTCTATTCTCAGGTTATATCCTGCTAGGCCTTTTTCTCCTAGTATTCATCATGTACATTCTTGTTAAGAGAAAGAGGACCCAAAAGAAAAAATCAGGAAATGCAAAGGAATCAAGTACTTCAACCGAACAAAAGGCTAGTAGATCAGAGTACTCGATCTCATCAAATGAAGGTAGTGCTGTTGCCACAACAGGCTCAATGTCTTTGATAGTATTGAAGAATCCAGCAGTGAAGGAGTTGAAGTTTGAGGAGCTACTGAAAGCTCCAGCTGAGTTATTGGGAAGAGGGAGATTCGGGACTTTGTATAAGGTTATGATGAGTGATGGGAATTTGCTTGCAGTTAAGAGGATCAAGGATTGGACAATATCGGCACAGGAGTTTCAGAGGAGGATGGAGAGGTTGGATAGAGCAAAGCATCCCAGAGTTCTTTCAGCGATTGCGTTTTATTGCTCGAAGCAGGAGAAGCTGGTGGTTTATGAGTATAAGCCTAATGGGAGCCTGTTTAAGCTTCTCCATGGTATGTCTTCTTTCGCATTCTTAATATTGAATAAGCAACCGTAATTTAAGTTTTTTTCTTATTTGAGGATATGGGCTGAAGAAGAACTCTGATACTAATGAGATAGGATTATGGCCATGTTGTTTTTCCTAATAAGACGTGTGCACGTAGATATTCGAAAAAAGATCTTTACAAATTGATTACTGCTCTATGAAGCTCTCTTGACCATAAACCAAAAAACTCACAGAGTTGATGTTAGCTTGGTATACATTTTTAGTTCAGACTGCTTAAAGTTTTTGGACAAAATGGTTCTTGATCAGAGTACACTGAAAAGCACTTTCTTTTTCATCTCTGTTTGGGATAATTTAGTCATCTGATCGCGCATGATTTTCACATGAGACATTAGTTTAGGTTTGGGGGATATCTGACAGAAGTTTTTGGAGGTTAAAGTGACTTTTCCAAACTTTATATGGGTTATGTCAATTTTTATTTTTTATTTTTTATGAGGGCCTTAACCCATTCTATTAAGAGAAGAAGGTGTAGAGGATGTACAAGAGTTGGTAGAGAAGGTAGAGATTACAAGTTATAGAAGGATGAAGATAATAAAACTAACTACAACGTGATCGGTGTGAGAGGCAAAATTCATCCATAAATAAATTTAGGCATGGAAGATGATGAAAAAAAATCTTAACAAAGCCACACGGATCTCAAACTGCAGGTAACCAAGAGAACTGCACATTTGATTGGAACAGTAGGCTAAGCGTAGCTGCAGGCATCGCAAAGGGCATGTCATTTATGCACAGAGACCTACAAGAGGTCGGTATAGGCCATGGCAATCTCAAATCCTCCAACATCCTAATGGACACCAACATGGAGCCCTGCATCAGTGAATATGGTCTCCTTGCAATCCCGAGGCAAACCAGCCTCAACAACGGTCGAAAATCAATTAAGCCCATAAATGACACAGCCCTCAAAGATGATATTTTCAGCTTTGGTGTCATCCTTCTTGAGTTACTTACCGGAAAAATTGTTCAGAATAATGGTTTTGATTTGGCTCAGTGGGTGCATTCTGTGGTGAGGGAGGAATGGACAGTTGAAGTTTTTGATAAGGGACTGCTCTCTGAAGGAGTGCCTGAAGATAGAATGGTGAAGCTTCTTCAGATTGCATTGAAGTGCATATACAAATCTGTCGATGCTCGACCAACTATGAGCCAAGTTGCCGAGATGATACATTCATTGAAGGAAGAAGAGGATAGGTCTGTTGTGTCTGAAATTGATTCAAGAGATACTTAAAATTAGGGAGTCTATTTTCATATTGTCATGGAATTTATGTATATGTTCCGTTTGACTATTATTATTTGCTAGTGTATATGTGTTGGTCACATATGAGGTATATGTTCCGTTTGACTATTATTATTTGCTAGTGTATATGTGTTGGTCACATATGAGGAGGTGGAAAAACATTGTTTATTTGTTACACTTATTATTTGCTAGTGTATATGTGTTGGTCACATATGAGGAGGTGGAAAAACATTGTTTATTTGTTACACTGATGACATAGGTGGTATTAGTCCAAATGGTGCTTTCAAGCTCAAATTTAATAAATGAGGATGTCTATTTCTTGTTGATTTCTTGTTTCATGGTCTCCTGACATTAGAAATTAAATAGATTCATGTCACATATTTTATTAGTTAATGGACTATGGTAGAAACACTGATTGCATTATTTCAAATAATGATGGGTCATCCCTGTGTTGCTACTCCAAATGGCACTTTCAAGTTAAAATTTGACAAAACCTAGTACTAATTCGCATGAAGCGTGTACTCAAATAGTCTTTTTTTAGATGGTAGTTTAATCTCGTTTAGGAAGTTTGCTATATTTTAATTATTGACATTTTTATCCCCTTCTCTTTTTCCTACATTCTAGTAGTGTCATGTGGCATGTTTTTGAAGAAGCATAGTCTATGTGCAAAGCAATTGCATAACCCATTCTTGTAAGTAACATCAACCTATCTCTATCAAGTAATTAATAACCACTGGAGTGGCCATTAATTCCTACCTTGAAAGAAAATATGAAGAATTTGGGAAGTGGGCAGTTACATGTACCATCCATGAGATCATCACCCGTTCATGATGAAGTCATGTACGTCTGCAAAAAGTAACAAAGATCAGAATGCATGCTTATCTTCAGTTTTTTGCAAATGATCCAAATATTTCTGTAAAACATATCTACTGGATAGTTGATGATCCGAAACAGAAAAATCATGCTTACCGCATAATTGAGGGTAAGTAAATTTAAATTATTAACAATCTAGTAAACATAGTCTAGTGGTTTTAATGACTTCTGAGACTTCAAGTTCAGAACTTAGTTGCTCAAATATCTTTAGTTGGTTTCAACTTGGTTTTTGAATTCAGATCCAATTTTAATTTGTAGAGATAAGAAACGAAATATACTGATTTGGATCACATGATTCAGAGTAACTGATCATAGCTCCTACATCAATCCAAGATAGCAACCCAAGCATAAAAAAAGACTCCGTGCAGATAACATCAATTCTAATTATTCTCATGATGAAACTTATTCTCGTTAGGATTTTTTTAAAAATAGACCGATTTTGCTAAATATTTAGCAAAATCGACCTCTTTCTGACCGCCCAGCTGAAAACATACGGGACTACTAGTCCCGTATGTTTTTAAGGGCACTAATCACTAATTAGTGCTCCCAGAAAATATACGGGACTAGTAGTCCCGTATGATTTCTGTGAGCTCTTTGGCGTTCAACAAAACGTACGGGACTAGTAGTCCCATACATAAAACAGAGACTTTTGGCCCAGATCTACGGAACTACTAGTCCCGTAGAAAAGTCGACTATTTAAACAGTTGTGCCCTAAATTTGGGTACAGACACTATTCCCAAACTCATCTCACTCTCGATCTTACTCTCAATCTCTCTTCTCTCTCCCAAACACATCTCACTCCCTTCCAAACCCATTGAACTCTCTCCCAAACCCGTCTCACTCCCTCCCAAACCCATTGAACTCTCTCTCTCAAACCCGATTGCCACACCCCAAACCGATCTCCATCTCTCCCAAACCCATTCTCTCTCTCCCAAATCCAACTCACCCCCTCCTCCCTCAAATCTGACGCCATCTATTATCTCTGACGCCGACGCCGTCTACACTCTCCGACGCCAATGAGATTCGAAATTTCATCAAGGTAACAATTTCATATTTTTTTCATAAATTTCTCAATTTTGTTTAGTTAATACTGTATATCTAGAGGTATATCTAGAGGAAATAATTAATTATGATAATCAATTTGTAAAATATCTAATTTATATACGTCAAATTTTAATTCTTCAGTTAAAATGACGAATGGAATTCCGATTATTTACTTATTCAATGGAAAATTGAGTGTTGGAATGAATAATTTTCCTATATATGACGGAGGCTCTAGAAAAATGTTCATGTTGTCTAGAAATTACAATTTCGATGGAATGGTGGAGCAAATATACAGAGTTACCAGAATTAATCATGCCGAAAATGCTATTAAGGTCTTCTGTAATTGTCCAATAAATGAAAACAGAACAATTGCTGTAGAGATCACCACTGATGAAGAATTGAATGACATGATACAACTTGAGAATAAACAAATCGCAATTGAGTTGTTCATTAAAAATATTCCAAAGTTTGGGGTTATCGAAGTTTCGTATGCTCATGGAGAGTTCTCTCGCATGCTTGAAAGTCAAATCTCGCTATCTCAAAGTGCCTTGCACTTAAAAAAATAACTCAGGTGCAATGTCAAGTGACATGTTTCACAACACATCGGGTCATGTTTCAGTTGATTTATCGGTTAGTGGTTCTATAATAGAAGAGGACGAATATATAGATGTTGATGATGATAGTGAAGATGTTGAGTCCGAAGAGGAACGTCTTGATAGTATGCAGTTCGTAATTGGAGAGAACAATGATGACGCAAGTTGGATAAATGAATATCGCATGAACAGCGATTATGTAGAGTCTGAAAAACCGTTGCCCGAAGAGTTTAAAAATGATGAGTGGATAAATAACTCACAAGCTGAGTTAGTTGAGCCTGGTCCTAATTTCGATCGACCCGAGGATATCACTTTAAAAAAAGGAGATCTATTCAAGAATAAGAAAAGCTTAATTTTTGTTATACGTGAATGGGTAATTAGGAACCGGGTCAAATTCAAGCCGGTGAAATCCAATACAACTAGCTACCATGTAAAGTACTACTTCAATGAGAAATGTCAAGCCGCTTATACAAGTGCTGCATACGATAGAAATTTAAAATGTCCATGGAAGCTTAATGCAGGTGTTAGGAAAAAATCTAACGGGCAATTTATGATCTCAAGTTATTGTGGACTTCATACATGTTGCAATCCGACTATCGCTAATGATCATAAAACAACAACTTTCGCTTATATCATGAAGCTAATTATGCCCGAAGTTAGACGAAAATTTGATCTTACTCCAGGACAGATAATTACAACGGTTCATGCTATGAAAGGCATAATTATATCCAAGTTTAAAGCATATGATGCACGGAGGAAGGCGTTGATTAGAATCTTTGGAGATTGGGAAGAATCTTACCAAAAACTTCCACATTATCTTGCAGATGTTAAGAGAAAAAAACTGGGTACGGAATATGAGATAGCGTCTAAGGAGATCACACCGGAAATAGAGAGGTTCATCGGGTATTTTGGGCATTTGGGCCCGCTATCAAAGGGTTCTCTTTTTTTTGTCCGCTCTTAAGCATCGATGGAACACATTTATATAGCAAATACAAAGGAGTACTCTTGGTTATGACCGGTGTAGATGCAAACGGTGGGCTATTTCCAATAGCTTTCACAGTTATGGAGGTGGAGGATACATTGAGTTGGAAGTGGTTTTTTCAGTGTATTTACAAATACATTCCGACCGTTCAAAGTCCAAGAGTTATTACCTTTATTTCTGACCGAATGAAAGGAATTCTACGAACATTGCATGAGGTGTGGAGTGCACCACATCATCACCGTTATTGCTTGCGGCATATAAGAGCTAATTTTAAGAGAAAACATGGAGAGGTCAATTTACAAAATTTACTGTGGCAAGCCAGGTGTGCCACTGACTCACTTGTATATGAGCATTGTAGAGAGAAAATTAAATCCCTATCAGTTGAAGCACACAATTGGATTGATAAAAACTTGAAGCTGCAATACGAAGATCGATAGGCATTATGTAAAGATGGTGGAGTATGTTATTGTATGATGACGACTAATTGCTCTGAAAGTTTTAATGGTGTGCTTAAGGGTGCCCATGTTATGCCAATTAGTGTCTTAGTTGCAAGGACGTTTTATAGATTGAACGCATACTTTAATAAGAGACGGAGTGATGGTGCAAATTAGACGAGTAAGTACACTCCAAAAAATAAGTTAATGTTGCAGAAAAGGGTTGTGGCTGTAAGAACATGTAGAATTGAACCATTCAACAACAATGAATGGGAGGTCAAGGATCGTGATGGTACTTACACCGTTCATCTCTATGACCAAGAGTGTAGTTGTACTTGTAGCTTACCACAATTACAAAAACTACCATTATGGAGAGGCACGTATCCGATCGTTTGTTTAGACAGTTTGGATTCGCACAGCACGCTCCACAATTGGTCGAACAAGTAGAGAGAAAGGCGTTTAAAGGTGGACATTAGATTAACTGGCAGCGCACGCATCAATCATACATTGCTCGGTAGAATGATTGGTATCAACTTATTATCAATCAACTTTATCCTCCGATGAAGGATGTCGATTATATTAGATGGTATTGGGGGACTACCCGACTTTGGATAATCAACCAAACCGCGCCTCCAGTCGACGAAATCGAGATTCGCAATCAACAATCTCGATATGTACCAAGAGGGTTAGATGAGAGGCGATGGATAAGTAAATTGTGACAATTATAATAGATTTTTTATTCTTTATGTTAGCTTTTGGTTTCTTATATGAAGCAATATTTTTATGTAATTGTAGATAGACGCATTGGACGAGGTAGAGGAGATTACACGTATCGATATTGCAGCAGATAGTGGCGAGAGTTCGTAGAGCTTTTCAACAAACTCATGAGGATCGGCATTATGGTCGTGAGCAGGTGGATCTTAAAGATACTACATATGTACGCCAACGTAGACGTGGTAGATCTTACACGCACGACGATGAAGCTGGTTCGTCACAACAAGCTGGTCCGTCACTACCCCACACACAACCGGAGAGCGAGCATATACAAGCTCAAGATGAAGGAGGCCGCGTGCGAAGACCGAGACAACGGGGGAGGGGTGGATTTTTTTTTCTTTGTTAGTTTTTTCATGTAGATTATATATTGTCGTATGTATTTATTGATGTATTTGGATTTGTTTAGCTTAGACTACATATTATCGTATGGTTAGACTTGATACATTTGGAATTATTTTGTGATGATGTGTATTTTTATAGAATTTTGGATGTGGTGTTGTGTATTTCGTCAGATTATGTGTTGTGATAATGTATTGTGTTGTAATGATGTGTATTTTTTAGATTTGTGTTGTGATGTTCTAATTTTATAACTTTTATCAATGTATACAATGTAGATGATATATTTTAGCAAAAATTTTGGTCATATACAAAGCTAGAGGTATGTGCATGTTTTGTGCATGTTTTGCCTCAGCCCAGCAAACATACGGGACTACTAGTCCTGTATGTTTGCTGGGCTGAGGCAAAATGCCTCTGTTTTATGTACGGGACTACTAGTCTCGTACGTTTTGTTGAACACCAAAGAGCTCCCAAAAATCATACGGGACTACTAGTCCCGTATGTTTTCTGGGAGCACTAATCAGTGATTAGTGCCCTTGAAAACATACGGGACTAGTAGTCCCGTATGTTTTCAGTTGGGCGTTTTTTAAAATCGACATCTTTTTGGCATGTTGGCAAAAAAAGATCGATTTTGCTAAATATTTAGCAAAATCGATCTATTTTTAAAAAATTTCCTTCTCGTTATGATAGATAATGCCGGCGTTGTGGAATCTGTTGAATGTATGACTAATTTTAGTAGACAATTGTGATATATAACAACTTATTATAAAAAAAAGTTGGCTTGTGATTAATGCAAGGAGCACAATTTTGAGTCTTAAGTCACATCTAAAAATTAATTCATGAGAGCTTGTTTCTCTAAGTAAAAGCAAATTACCTCTGAGGTAGACCCTGAATCATTTGATTTGATCATCTCAAGAGTGAACTCTAACTTTACCCACATGTAGTTGAATTTTTGTCATCTTAATTTTAGGCTATAATTTTTATTTTGAATGAAAAATAAAAAAATTACAATTAATTATTTTTAAAATGAAAAGAACTATATAATTTAGAGGACTCCAATTTTTATTTGCCTCCAAATCTATTAAATTTGTCTTTCCATACCCTTAACTATATTCAACCTCATCTTATTCACTGTACTACCGAATTCATCTATATTTACCCTTTGAACGATGCTCAATTCCATCTTACTGCTGAATTATTATTTTCCTCTCATAAATTGATCTAAAATATCCATAAAATAAATAAATGTAAAGTAATCACTAAATATTGAAGTGAAGTGATAGTTCAATAGGATAAAGTGAAACTAAAAATAGTTAAGGGGATAAGTAAGAATGGGTTTAATAGTTTAGTAGGCAAAATGATATTGCAAATGGATCATAGTATGTGCAATAGTCCAAAAGACAACTAGGTTGTGAATCCAATTTAGAAATATTAAATGCCTATGCGCATACTCTTTGATGAGGAGGGAAATCTTGGTAGTCTAAAATTAAGAGATTTCTTGGGCTATGGACCTTATTGTCCTTGCACTGGCTTAAGAAACTAATAATTTGTACAACTAAGATCCAAGGTTAAATATATTTTAAGAAGAGCATACATCTGCAAATGTACAGTTTTCTAGGGCCTGAATCAAAAGGTTTTTGTTCTTTCTAAAGCTTGACAACAAAAACTGCTCTTCCCTCTAACCTTTGATCAGAGACCCCTTTGGGAGCCGCACCATCACCCACCCCACGTACCCTTTTTTCGAATTCTTAGGATAATATTAGTTTACTGCTGAAGTTTTATTCAAAAGAGAAAGAGAAAAGAAGCAAAAATTTTATTTTAAAAAAAAAAAAACCTTTGCCAGCCCTGTGAGTCTCTTCTAGGCTGTGACTCGCTTCTAGGGTTTGTCTCTGACCTCAGAAAAGAACCAGGAGATCCCCAAACTCACTAGAGGTAGGCGACCGGTTTCTTTGCTTAAATCTTTCTTCAAAAAGCAGTTGAATGAAATCAAGCATTTAGTCGTTTATAAAGATTGAGTATGTTTTGGGTATATACTCGAAGAGAGCACAAGCAAGAGATTTTCCCTTTCTTTTATCTTCTTCTACCTCAGTGACTTGGATTTCCTCTTTATCTTCTTAAAATACAGAGTTTTTTTTATTGCCCATGATCTGTATCGAAAAAAGTTTGAATTTTTAGTTTGCCCATTTCGTAATACTACTCTGATGCTCTAAAAGTTTGAATCTTTATCCTGCCCGACTCCTCTAATGGCCTCGGTAACCTTTCAACCCTGAGAAAGTATGAATTTTTGGATTGCCCATGTCCTCAGATGACTTGTTTATGCTCCCGTGACAAGCAAACAGATGGTAAATTTAGCTTCCCCCTCCCCTGAAACAACTTGGGTTCTCCCCCAAATCAATACCATCAATGGAGTTTTGCAAAGAGATTCACTTCCTTTGCAAACATCTCAGCCTCCACCAGCTCCATCCTCATCCAATAGCAGTAGAATTAGCCCAGCAATCCTCTTCATCATAGTAATCTTAGCTGTCATCTTCTTTGTTTCTGGTCTCCTCCATCTTTTAGTCAGATTCATAATAAGAAAAAACCCATCTTCTTCTTCCCATTCCAATCACCACAATCAAGAAACCACTAACTCAGATGCCCTCCAAAGACAACTACAGCAGCTCTTCCACCTTCATGACTCCGGCCTTGATCAAGCCTTCATTGATGCACTCCCCATCTTCCTCTATCGAGAGATTGTCGGTTCAAAAGAGCCCTTTGATTGCGCTGTCTGCCTCTGTGAGTTCTCCCAAGACGACAAGCTCCGTCTTCTTCCGATTTGTGGCCATGCTTTCCATCTCAATTGCATTGATACTTGGCTTTTGTCGAACTCTACTTGCCCTTTGTGTAGAGGAGCACTATTTGTACAGGGAGCTGCAATTGAGAATCCGATATTTGATTTCGAAGAGGAGCTAAGGTTGGAAGAGGGTCGAATTGGGGAGGTGGAGGAGATTGGTAGTGAGAAGAAAGTAGTCCCTGTGAGACTTGGAAAGTTTCGAAACACGGGCAACAAAAATGATAATGTTGGTGCTCTTGACACAAATACTGATGGAAATAATATAATTAGGAGAGAAGAAGGGGAGAGTAGCAGTAGCAATTTGGATGCAAGGAGATGTTACTCAATGGGATCTTATCAGTATGTTGTTGGAGATGCTAATCTTCGAGTGGCATTGAGTATTGGAGATCAAAATGGTGCCAGAGCAAAGGGCTTTGTGGGGAATACCATAGCTATTGATAATGAGGAAGGGAAGAGGATCGGTGCTAGGAGCAAAGGCGAGAGCTTTTCTGTGTCAAAGATTTGGTTATGGGGCAACAAGGGTAAATTTCCTACTCCCTCTGATACTTCTCTTGATGGTCCGTTGCCATGGATGATGGCTAGAAAAAGTGAAGGGAATACATGAAGCACGTCTGTTCTTTTACTTTTGGAAAGTATATGGTTTTGTTTCATGGTTTTAATGGCGGTTATTTAAATTTTATCAAATTAAATTCATACCTTTTACTCTTGTATTGCCTCTTATTTGTTTTTAGCTTGCATTGTCCTTGTGAATTTCTCAAGCTCTGGTGTGCCTGATGGATGAATGGTAGATAGAGTCTTTGGATGAAGAAGATTTAGAGTCTAATTAGGGGCTTGTATGATATGTAGTGTTCCTCAACTGCTAAGTTTTCTCAATTAATGATAAGAGTATGAACAAAGTGCCATTCTATTACTAATGTAGAGAAAAATAGTATTTCTTGTCATATACTCGGTGTTAATCCTCTAACAAAGACATGGCCTTGAATATTGTTGTATGATAATTTGACGCCTTTGGCTTTTTACTGTTATTTCTTGCCATCCCCTTTGCAGATATATTTTCATTCTTAAAGAATCAATATCCTTGTGTTTGCAGGTTCGTGCTGTTTTCTCTTTTTTCCACTTTTCCCTTTTCCTGTTTATTTATTTTCATTGTGAGTGTTTTCACTATTTTAAGAGGCTTTACTATTATGATATATTATATTTCATATTGAAATGAGCTTGGAGCATAGAAATTGACCTAAGCATCCCTGCATCCCTTTTCTTCTTCTAAAGCTTTCATTCAACCTCCTCTTCCTATGCTTGATGTTTGAGACCTTTGTTTTCCACTGTTTTTAATGGTCTTCATAGGCCAAAACATCTTTTTGTGGGAAATGATGTTCAACCACAGAACAAATTTTATGAAAACCGCTGCTCAACCATAGGGTTTATAATAAACAGGGCCTTTTGTCTTAAGCCTGTTGAATTATTGAGAACCTCTCTTCTTTCATGATAATAGCTTCTCGCTTAGATTGAGATAATGATAGCGGTGTCATATTTAAAAAGTGAGAAAACGGATTCTTGTGATGAGAGCTTTGCTTGCTAGAGGTTTATCTACTATTAATGATGTATCGAAAGGATATGTGACATTCCATTAGTGAACTTAGGTATTCCTACACTAGCTCAAGGATAAGTATTCATTCTGTGGTCATCAATATATTGGACCGAGATCAGTGTATACTTTCTCCTATAATGGATGAACTAGTCCTCTATATTTTCGAACCGTTGGAAAGTAGCCTAATAATTCAAACTTTTAGAAAAGGTTTATCTACTATTATTGTATTCAATAGGCATCCTAAGGCAAATGTGTCTTTGATTTACAATACGCAATCGTTCAAACCGCAATAAAAGGATAATGGAGGCAAACTTAAGTGCATGACAAGTGTGAATAATAAACGACCCAAATTTGTTTCCAGGATCGCTCAATTTCGATCCCCCACTATCTGCGTACTCATAATTGCAATGAATTTCGTGGATAGCCTGTCATTTTCCACTAGGTAGAAAAGCCAAGGATTGGTGTATGCCTTTTTGCAAACTTTAGTCTTGATCATATACCTGAGCGCAACTTCACCCTATTTCAAGTGCCCCCTTCAAATTTTGAATTCATCAGCTTGTAGAGAATTCTCTTTAGGCTAAGTAGCACCTAAATACCTTATAGAGTTTTAGTTTCCCCTAATTTGCATTTACGTGCCCTCACTTGTTTTTGGCATCACCTTTGTGCCCTGAAGTTTCTAGAAAGTCACACTTTAATACCTTATATTTTGTGAATGTGAGAATTTTCCCTGAATTTTAGCGTGTGCCAGTCACAAGCTAATTTTAAGACTTTTAGCCCTTAACATAATTTGTTGAATTTACTGTTAAACTTGCCATAATAATATTTTGAAATCTAATAATTGAGGTAGGTTTAAAATAGAATTAAGCTATGTTTAATCAACAAAACATTAAGAACTAAAAGGTATAAAACTAGCTGACTGTCACATGGAAAAAATCTGAAGGAAATTCTCACGTTTGTATAAAAGAAGTTATTGAAGGGTAAATTTTAAGAACTTCAAGCTATATAGTCAGCCAAAAACAAGTGAGGATGTTAAAGTGCGCAGTAGGGAAACTATAGGTATTTAAGTGCTATTTACCCTTATCTTTATCTTTTTATGCTTTTTCCCCCCTTCTTTTTCTAAAGTCACTTCTTTTGTGCGCCATATCTGCTTATCTTTTCCTCTTCAGCCTTTTTATCACCTCCTGTGCTTTTGTGCTTGTGGAATCTTCAGAGTGCTTTCACAAATATTAGGTAAAAAGAGAGCTTGGCAGCAGAAAGCAAGTGCATGAGCATTTGGAGGAAACCCAGCTCTCCTATTAAAGTTCGTGCGGAGAATATTCAGCCAGAATTGACTTGGTCATGTTATGAATTTGGTCGGATCTAACGAATGCCATTGAAGTCTGATTCTGATCTGACAATGTTAAGGTGTACCTGCTTACAAATTCTAAGCCAGGCATCATATAGCTGGATAGCATAAACTCGCTTGCAATGTTACTTGCATTGATGGTCCACTATAGTCGTACGCATCACCAGGTCCATAGATCTATGGATGATTCAAATGTTTTGATATCTCTCAAATAAGTGTGCATTTGGTCCAGATAAGGTTCGGATATGATACTTACATATCCATATCCGTTTACACGTATCGGATACAAAAATATCTCGGTAATAAAAATTCATATCCATATCCGCTAAAATTAGATACAGATATACATGCAGATATATAAATAGATTTGCGAATATGCATGTGGATACAAAATGGATATGAGAAAACATGATAGTATTGAAAAAAATATAGTTCATGTGATACAAAAGAGTTCATTGATATATGCATTATATCTGAAAAGCTAATACTAGACATCTTGATCATCAAAATTAACCTCATATCCATAATCTAAAGATTAAAATCTAAAGGTTAAAACTATCGTAACAATGTGATTAATATGTATTCATATATTTTGGATACGGATTTGGATATTTCATTGCAAAATCATATCCGTAATCATATCCTATTGGTTATAAATTTGAGTAACCATAACTATATCTTGATGGATACGGTTACATATATTTTTTCGGATACGGATACGGATACAATCTAAAGATTAAAACTATCGTAACAGTATGATTATGTATTCATATATTTTGGATACGGATTTGGATATTTTATTACAAAATCATATCCGTAATCATATCCTATCAGTTATAAATTTGAGTAACCGTAACTATATCTTGATGGATACGGTTACGTATATTTTTCGGATACGGATACATATACGGTTTAGCATCTCTACTCTCAAAATGTTTACATGTTCGGAAACTCAATAATTTAAATCTGATAAAGATCTGACTTGCAAAATTGATACGAAATAGTAGATCATTGCCTAGACGTAGAGTTATTTCATGAGAAATAAACAAGATCACATTCTCTAGAAAATTTATTATTTATCCAAAAGATCCATAACGTCTGCCTATCTCAATCGTTCTTATTAAATTAGGCTAGCACATTGTGTTTAAGTTTGTTGATTGTTGCTGTTATATTTATTTTTTGAATATTATTTATCTTGTATTTTATGATTTATATGGTCGGGTTGCTGCTCCGAAAAAGTTTCTCTTGCGCTGTGTACAATTTTTACATGGATGCTCTAGGTTCGGGCAACGGTTTATTTCTGTATGGGCCTACTATGCTCCTTTTTTAAAGCTTACAACACATGTTATGGGCCTATATTCATACGAGGTCTGCTTTAATGCAGCCACTTATGAGGGCAGACGGGAAGAAACCAAAGTGCACCGCATAAATGTCCGCATGGATCCGAGCAGTTGGTTGTGAAACGCACAATGGAAGAATAAATTATTATTTTGTCTCTTCTATTTATTCCAAGTTTGATTCAGAACTGTCTGCTTGCGTGGGGGCAACTCTAATAAAATCCGCACTTAGAAGAAATGGCACCGAATGAAAATTTGGAATGATCTTGGGAGTTTAAATTTGATGAAAATATCCAGTTATTTTCCTTCATTACGTTAATTATGCAGTAAAAGATACCAACCTTTTAAGGTCAATCTATAAATTTCTAGGCCAATAATCCAATAATTGATATCTCTGCTATATCATTATACAAAGAATCAAAACTGTTACATACTTTCTCCTACTTTTGTTGGTTAGGAGTAATTACTGGGTAGAGATCTCCTACGTTCTTAGTTTTGAGAATTTTACAATTGAATATAGGAAATTTCTATTAGTAATAAATATAAAGGAGATAAAATCTAAGATGTGAAATGTACTTTCTTTAAAGAAATATTTGCTCTGCTTAGTAATCCATGTTTGCTCCAAGTTAAGCGACAATTAATTACGTGGATTAATAATATTGATTGATACTTGATGGGACTCAAACGCTATCATACGAATACGTAGACTTCGTCTTTCTCACGGGAATAGACTACCCGGCGACGCGTGTTAGGCGTTGACTTTGGGGTTTTTGGCTAACCCCCAGCCTTCAACGGGTTTGATTAGCCTTTACCGACTACCGTTTGAGTCGGGCTAGCATGCGAATTGTCTAAATCCGTTCCGCATGTAACGTTGTGCTAAGAGAGTGAATTCTCTGAGACTTTGTGCTATGATGTTGAATACATAGGCTTCGCCATTGTTACGGGAATAGGCTACCCGGCAACACGTATTAGATGTTGACTTTATCCCTACTTAGGCTTCGGGATAAAATACCCCAGAATCGAACTCTGGTGTCTTTTTCAATCGGTAAAAGACTAAACCGGCAACACATGTTAGGTGTCGACATATCCTTTCTTAGGATTCAGGATGACATTCCCCATGCGTGTAAGGCATGGATTTTGGTGTTATTAATAACAACCTGCCATAATGTTGAATATGTGGACGGATGTTCTTTTTTAGCGGTTAAGAACTAATCGGCAGCGCGGGTTAAGCGCAGACTTATCCTTGCTTAGGTTTCAGGATAGAATACCCTAGAATCGAACTCTGGTGTCTTTTTGTACGGAAAAAGACTAAACCGGCGACGCGTGTTAGGCGTTGACTTATCCCTACTTAGGATTCGGGATAAACTTCCTAGGATGAATCCTGAATTCTTCGAAAAGGATTGGTATGGGGAAGGAAGAATTTTATATTCTATTCCCCGAACAAAGAAGGAAAGGAGACTCGAGGTGGGATCTCCACCCCCAGAATCCGGAAAGGTGAAACCAAGAGTGGGATCTCCACTCTGAGATTCAAAAAGATTCAGATAACCCTAACTGTCGGAAGGTTTGATTACCGAACTAAAGATGAATTTCTCGTTTATCGAGAATGAATTGTGGTTTTGGTCCTAACTGTAGGAAGGTTTGACCAAGTGGGAGGTTTGAGGTGACCCTAACTGTAGGAAGGTTTGATCACTCGATTTGAAAGTGGACCTCTCGTTCATTGGAGGAATCGAGAGGGGATTTTGGCTGTGGACCGAATGGAAGGTTTAAGATGATCCTAACTGTAGGAAGGTTTGATCGCTTGATTTGTGGACCTCTCGTTCATTGGGAGAATCGAGAGGGGATTTTAACTGTGGTCCTAACTGTAAGAAGGTTTGACCAATTGGGAACTTTACGTCCAGACTCTAACAGAGAGAGTGTTGAGTGCACAGACACAGTGAGAACTTGAATGGGAGTCCTTATTCATTACATTGCTGTGGTTTTGGGAACTTCCCGTTACATAAATCGTCCACCCCCAGTTTCCTCTGCGGAACTGGTTCGGACATTATTATCAGTTAACTAACCGGGTTATCCTTAAGAATATTAGCTTAATATTCTCCAGGAACTTCCCGTCAAAAGTGGGGAAACAGTTTAGACTCATATACCTATTGGAGTATCAGGGAGTAGTTTAACCTCTTATACCGGTCGGAGGATTGAGAAACAGTTTATACTCGTATACTCTTTGGAGTGTCAGGAAGCAGTTTATACTCTTATACCGGTCGGAGTTTTGCCGTTTTTATTTGGCTTACCTTAGCGTTATAACGCCGGCTTCGACCAAGGTCTGAATGCTATTCCTGAGAGCAAAGCAATCCTTGGTGGGATGAACAACCCTTCTGTGGTATGCACAGTACTTTGGGTCCGTAGTGTTATCAGCTTCCTCCTGATTCGTGATAGGTGGTAGCTTGATCTTGTTGCCTTCGAGGAGCGATTCGAAGATGGTTGGAACGTCTTCGTCCTTGAAGGAATACTCTCTCTGGAGTCTCGGACCCGAAGTCTTCTGCTGCCTTCGGGATTGCTGTTGTGACGCTTGTGCAGTGAATCTAGATTCACTCATGCGTTTATTTCTTCAAAATTACAGCACATGCATTTATTTCTTCAACAATTCATTAAAAACCATCCTAACCATCCAAGCTTTCACTCCAGTGAATCTGGATTCACTCCAGTGAATCTGGATTCACTCCAGTGAATCTGGATTCACTCCAGTGAATCTGGATTCACTCCAGTGAATCTGGATTCACTCCAGTGAATCTGGATTCACTCCAGTGAATCTGGATTCACTCCAGTGAATCTGGATTCACTCCAGTGAATCTGGATTCACTCCAGTGAATCTGTTTAAACAAAAAGAATAAGAAACTTATGGTAAAAAACAAGCTATAAAATTTTAAACCATGAAAAGATTTCACCTTTTACAGCAAAAAATTACGCTTTTTATGGTAAAAAACAAACAACTCACATACTGAATCTGATTCACTGCTGTGAATCGAGATTCACTGCAGTGAATCTAGATTCACTTATGCAAAAAATTACGATTTTTATGGTAAAAAACAAACACCTCACATAACAAGATGTTGAAGACAGAGAGAGAGTTGAGCGAACCTTGGAGGGTTGACGGAGCGGATCTACGGGTTCGGCGTTGGCGTCGTCGGAGGTGGATGATGGCGAGGTGGCAGGGGGTGGAGGAGCTCGGATCTGGGTTGTTTGATGGTGAGAGAGAGGAAGAGAGAGAGGGTTGGTTCAAGCTTTTGGGAAATGGAGGAGAGAGAGAGAGGAGAACGTGAGAGGATTGGCTTTTAGTGGTTCAAGCTTTTGGGAAATGGAGTAGCATTAATTACCTCTCTTTAGTGGGCTGTTTATTTTACCTTATTACCCTTATGCAGCTTTAATCTCAGCCATTGGATGAATCTAGATCCAATGGAGAGGAGAGGTTTTTAGTTTTTAGGATAGTGAGGTTTGTATTTGAACCTCTCCCTATATATATATATATATGTATATATATATACATATATATATAAAAAGAGAAGTGAGAGGAAAGAAATGTGTATGCTGTACCAAGCACAAAAAGTGTATGCTTGTTAGTGGAGGTGGCATATTCCCATCCACTCATTCAAATCATAACATATCCACATGCATTTCTCACCGATCGTGATGTGGTCCCCCATTTAGACGATTGGAGGGTGATTGTGCCACTTAACTACCAAGCATAAAAATTTGGCTTGGTACCAAATATTACCCATATTCCAGTATTAAATATATTATATATATATATATTTATATTATATATATATAATATATAATATATATATTTATATATAATATATATATATATATATATAATAATATAATATAGGTATATATATATTTAATTACAATAGTATAGAGAGAGAGAGAGAGAGAGGAGCAGAACAGAGAAGAGAGAGAGGAAGAGAGAGAGAGAGAATGGGAGGTGAGCTGCAGGCGTAGAGAATTCCTACCTCGCACACGTGTATGACATGATGAGCCCACACATATGACAGTAAGGGGCTCACATGTCATACACTTGGCATGCCGTAGGATAATTTCCTACGCGAGCCAGCCTCACGCGCCGTTTTCCTCATAATTAGTATATATATATATATATATATATAGTATATATATATATAATATATCATATATATATATATATTATCAGTAACATATATAATATATATAATGAGGGTTTTTCCTTTTTATACACCTATGTGGCACAGATCCCAATAACTCACATTCTCCTCTCCTACTTTATGAGGATGGTGAAGATATGCACATAACGTCAAGAGAGGGAAATCCCCTTCATTGACAATGATACCCATTAATATATATATTAATATATATTATATATATATATATTATATATATATATATAATATATATATATATAATATAATATATATAATATATATATATATATATATATATATATAATATATATATAATATATATAATATACTATATATATATATATATATATACTATATATATATGCGAGAGAGAGAGAGAGAGAGAGAGAGAGAGAGAGAGAGATAGAAATGAGTATGCTTGGTACCAAGCACAAATTTTGTGCTTGGTAGTGAGGTGGCACAATCCATTCCATTCATTCAAATGGGGGAACACATTCACATGAGTTGAGGAATGCATGAAGATATGCAACTATTTGAATGAGTAGAGAAGATTGTGCCACTTCACTACCAAGCATAATTTTTTGTGCTTGGTATCAAGCATACCCATTTTTTCAATATGAGAAATATGAGTATACTTGGTACCAAACATAAATTTTGTACTCGGTAGTGAGGTGACACAATCCCCTCTACTTATTCAAATGTGGGACCATATCCACATGAGTTGAGGAGTGCATTGAGATATGCAACCATTTGAATGAGTGGAAGAGATTGTGTCACCTCACTACCAAGCATAACTTTTATGTTTGGTACCAAACATATCCATTTTTCTTATAATCAGGTTTTTATCATTATATGGATCAATCTAAAGTAACAGTTTAACAATTCATTATGATGAGATTTAATGATGTCTTTTTACTTTGATATCTCAAGTAATTTTTTAAACACTTAACTGCTACAAATTTCAATTCCGTTTCACTTTGATATCTTAAAGTATTTCTCACGCATCTTTTAGATACAAATTTCAATTCCATTTCACTTTGATATCTTAAAGTATTTCTCACGCATCTTGATATCTAAAAGCTTTAATCACGTTTCACTTTGATATCATGTCCAAATTCCACTAGATTTCATGTTAAATTCATATCAAGTACTTAAGAATCGAGTGTTAAACACTTGATATAAATTTAATAGAAAATGTAATAAGATCCATACATAGATATTAAAGTGAAATGAAATTGACGTTGGAGTACCTAACAAAGAGATATTGAATTGAAATATCAGGATTTCAATGTGTTAAAAAACTTTAAGACATCTAAGTGAAAATGTGGGTAAGCTTCGTCCGTACCAAAGTGAAGATGAGTCAAAAGGAAAACATAAATCTTTCTTCTTCATTTAGTCAAAGTCATACCATTGAAGGGTTAAATGTAAGTCTCTT
This sequence comes from Asparagus officinalis, assembly GCF_001876935.1. Lineage (NCBI taxonomy): Eukaryota > Viridiplantae > Streptophyta > Magnoliopsida > Asparagales > Asparagaceae > Asparagus > Asparagus officinalis. The sequence goes on along the minus strand of NC_033798.1, from coordinate 97,982,715 downwards.
AAATCACCCTTTATTGCAAATTAGTTTCTTACATTTTAGTATTTGCTCATTAGTCCCTCGAATCTTTATTGCTATTACAAATTCTTCCCTCTTGTTAGGTAATGTTACTTATCAGGGTGAAATTCTATTAAAATTATGGAAATTGATGGTTTTTCAGTAAACCCCTATAATTCACCCTATCATTTTAAAACCTCACTAACCAGTTTTATAATAGGTCATACCCACAACCCACTCAAAATAAAACTCAAGCCCACCAACTCACTCAAAATAAAACTCAAGCCCACCAACTCTTTCCTTTTTCAGTGGCTACGAACTTTCTCAAACCCCATCCAGAGATATTTTTTTTACCAAAAAAACTATTTGGCTCGCGGACCATAAAACTCAAGCCCACCAACTCTTTCCTTTTTCAGTGGCTACGAACTTTCTCAAACCCCATCCAGAGATATTTTTTTTACCAAAAAAACTATTTGGCTCGCGGTTGGACCGCGAGCCAAATAGCAATGCTCTTTTTTTACCGTCCCCTTCGTACAGCGGAAATGAACTTTTCGTACGACAATTAGGTAATTCTATATATTGGATTAAGGGTTAACCCAACTAGAGTTAGGGGAACTTTTGATGCATGAGTTCCCAACTGGGGGTTAGGGCTAATCTTGAGAGCTTACGGTCCCTTGACCTCCTTTGATGGTTTGTAGAAGAGGATTTAAGACTGACTATTAATTCTCTCTTAAGTTGTGAGACATATGCAATAATTGTGGTCCAGTAGGCAAAGGTTGCATACCTTCTCCCTACCCAGTTGTGATCACAGACTTGTCATAACATAGACAACACACCCGTGCCGGACATACACACCACCCACGGACAAAAAAAAAAAAATGATTGGGGGTGTTGATGTTACTTTGGTCGAGTCCAAGAAGGTAGCTGAGTCAGCAGCTATTTTTTAGATATCGACTGCAGATGAGATGAGTTACATATGCGTTTAATGTGATTGTGACTAGGGAAGCATGATGCTGATGAATTCTGATGAGTTATAAAGACTTTTAGGGTTAAAACAATGATGATTCTAACTATGCATCCACTATGACAGTGACTGGCTGTTTGCGGGTAGTTCGAAGGCACACCGCCTCTCGACTCGACTTTGCGAGTGGACCGACAAAGGACGCCTTTTGACTCGGGAATCTCGGATTGGGAGGTTCTTGACCTAGTCTTGCCAAACGAAGAGGCATGAGATCGTCCTGAATTGAGGGGCTCAAGGGAGGACACCTTTAGACTCGACCTTTCTCGTAAGGGTCGAGTGAAGACATTATTAGACTCGTCCCGCCTAGGGTCGAGTCGAGGTGATGCGTAGCCAATTTGGGACAAGAGTCGACTCCTGGTGGAAAATTAACACTTAGGGGCTGTTTGGTTCCATGTTTTTAAGGGAAAGTTTCTATTGAAAGCCTGCCAAAAGTGCCAAAAGTGTCACTTTTTGGCAGGCTTTCAGCCAAAATCTTCTTTTTTAGGGGTGATTTGGGCTGAAAGCCTGCCAAAAAGTGACACTTTGGCAGGCTTTCAAGAGAAAAAAATTCTAACCAAACAGCCACTTAGGTCATTTTATATGATAACAGAAACTTATTAGGAATTCTAAGGGCATCTCCAACCCATCGTACCAAAATGGTGCAAATTTTGCACCAAAATGGTGCAAAAGTCACATCTAACAGTAATTCATTTCCAACCCATTGCACCATTTTTACACCAAAAAGGAATATTCTCAGTATCTTTCTTTTTATCTACTTTTATATGATTATTTCTTATTCCCTATATTTTTAACTATTTCAACAATTAACCCCACATATCAAATTTTATTTTTTTCACATATTTTCCAAATAAAATGATTTATTATTTAAAAAATTAAACTAATAAAACAATAAAATATTATATTTTTATTATTAATATTGCCAAAATATTACATTCAAGAACACAACAGAAAATAAAATGCAAGAAAATAATTAAACATTAACAACAATGTAAAAATTACAAATTTAGTATGCTCTTAACTATCTGAATTAGTGTATTCCTCCCATAGATGATCTATCAATGCATTACGAAGCGCAATATGAGCATCTTTATCCTTGATTTTTCCGTAACGTGCAATAAATTGAGTAAATCTTGTAGTTTCATCTGCTACCATATCAACTTCTGGTATTGGTGCTTCCCTCACTTCTTGAATTGGTGCATAAAGATCACGTTCATCCTCGATTATCATATTGTGCATAATAATGCATGCAGTCATTATGTCATGTAATACATGTTTTTTCCAAAAACGTGCTGATCCTGCCACGATTGCAAATCGTGATTGGAGAACTCCGAACGCACGTTCTACATCTTTTCTACATGCTTCCTGTTTCATGGCAAAATATTTTTTCTTCCTACCTTGTGGCTGTTGGATTGTTTGTACAATAGTAGCCCATTTCGGATATATACCATCAGCTAAATAATAACCCATATTATACTCTTTTCCTTGAATAACATAGTGAGCGGGAGGAGCAATACCTTGAGCTAGGTTAGAGAAAAGATTAGATGACTCCAGCACATTGATATCATTATTGGTGCCTGGCATACCAAAATATGCGTGCCATATCCAAAGATCATAATCTGCCACAGCTTCGAGGATAATAGTTGGTGACCCACTACGTCCTGTGTATTGCCCAGACCATGCTGTTGGACAATTTTTCCATTTCCAATGCATACAATCAAGACTTCCTAACATTCCTGGAAAACCACGTTTTTTTCCAATATAGAGTAGCCTAGCAATATCGTTAGCGTTAGGTGTTCGTAGATACCGCTCTGCGAATATTTCCACCATAGCACGACAAAATTTTGTCATACTTTCAATTGCTGTTGACTCACCTATTTTAATGTATTCGTCCGTAGCATCAGCTGGTAGACCGTATGCCAACATGCGAAAAACAGCTGTTACTTTCGTAACGGTGATAATCTCATTCTACCAAGTCCATTACTTCGTTGTTGGAAGTAATAGTCATGATCTTTCACTGCATCAACAATACGAAGGAACAAACTTCTTGACATCCGATATCGACGACGAAACATATCTTCTCCAAAACGTGGATTATCGGCAAAGTAATATATGACCAAATTCTGATGCGTATTTTCTCGATCGCGGTTGATCACTGCATGACCGAGAATCGAGCCACCATGGATCGGTTGGTAGTTGTGTTGACGTAAATTGTTAACGAGGATCATGTTGTTGTTGATGTACTCACAAATTACTTCTTCGGTTTCATCAATCTCTACAATGATATTGGACAGAAAATTATCATCATCCGAAGATGAAGATGATGATAAGTATGATGGACCTCCAACATCGAAATTCATTTTTGAAGTAAGAAAAGAATGACTGAAGTATGCAGAAATGGTAAATAATAATTTTAACACAACAACGAGTAATTGTGTGGATGTACCTAATCTAGTATGCTATTTATAAACTTTGCTTAGCTGTATACATTGAACAATGTGTAAAGTTGAGCTGATTTTAGGAAATGTTTTCCAGCTATTATCAATTTGTCACAAAATTCAAATTTGCTTTTAGCTATATACGTTGGACAATGTGTAAAGCTAAGCTGATTTCAAAAATTGATTCCCACTCGTATAAAGCTTTCACACAATTCAAGGAAAGCTGAGTTGTGTATACGTTGGACAATGTGTAAAGCTGACCTGATTTCAAAAATTGATTCCCACTCGTACAAAGCTTTCACACAATTCAAGGAGAGCTGAGATGTGTATACGTTGGACAATGTGTAAAGCTAACCTGATTTCAAAAAATGATTCCCACTCGTACAAAGCTTTCACACAATTCAAGGAAAGCTGAGCTGTGTATACGTTGGACAATGTGTAAAGTTGAATTGATTTCAAAAATTGATTCCCACCGACAACTTTGGATAATGTGTAAAGCTGATCAATTTGTACAAAATGATTCAATTTCAAATGTTGACCACCGACAAATTCAAACCAACAGCAAATTCAAATTCAAACAAAAAAAACAAATTTGGATTGGCTATAAATAACATTCACGAATTCTACTTCAAACCACCCAATTCGAAGTATTTCTTCAAAGTATTTCTGATCTCCAAACCAACCGCTTTTTACAAAAAAAAATATTTGTTCGATCATCTGGATACACTATTACTGAAGATGTGCTCCTTTGTCAAGTATTCTTGGATATTTCTCAAGACCCTATTATCGGTAGAAACCAGTCTCGAGATGCATTTTGGTCTCGTGTGGAGGACAAATACAATGAACTTCGAGATCAGCATTTTGAGATGCGTGTGAGCCGACGTTCTCGAATGGAAATCATAAGTAATGAAGTAAGGAAATTGAATGCGTGCTTGAGACAAGTAGAGAATCTGAATCCAAGTGGTGCTTCAGATGAAGATATTGTAAGTATTCTATTAATTATCGTTTGAATTTTATTATTATTGTTGAAATACATAACTTGATGTTCACTATAATTTACAGTTAGTTCGAGCAAAGATGTTATTTATGCAAGAACCAAAATACAAAAAAAGTTTCAAATTTGATCATGTCTGGAATATGGTTAAAAATTTTGAAAAATTCAAAGATGATGTCCCCACAGCAAGACAAGTTGGTCGAAGACAATCCCAAAGTGTGAACTTCGACTCGTCACAATCAGATAATCCCACTCCGGAATCTCCTATATCAACATCTCCCGGACTGTCATCATTTACTCCATCTGAACGACCTATTAGGGTAAAAAAAGCTAAATTGAAAAGGAAAAATGATGATCATGAGTCAAGTGTAGTGGACTCCATCGAGACCTCCAACAATCGACTTATAGACAGGTTAGACAAGGCGAGCTTGGACAGGCAAGAAGCATTTGATATCGAACGAGAAAAGATAGCCATGAAAAAAGATAGAGATGAATGGAAAATTATAATGAAAGATTTGAATTCCATTGCTGATCCAAACGTGCGTGAGTACGTTCGAGCTCAACAGATTAAAATAATACAAAAAAGAAATCAACAAGAACAAGGGTCTGCTTCTAATTTTGGCAATTATTTCAATGATATTGGACACTCTGGCCCCGATCTACCAGATTATTGAGAGTTGCTTGTCCATCTTAAGTAACGTCACCATGTTTAGTTTGTATTTTATGTTTTATTTTAATGAAGTTTTATATTATGTGTGTCAGTTTTTATATGTTATGTATTTCAGATATGTAATTTATATTTGAATTATGTATTGTGATTGCTCTTTATATTTCATGGGACTTTACTTATAATGTCTAGATTTTGATATTATAATTAATAATAATGTCCGTTAAATTTTAGCATTTTTTTATTTTTAAAAAATAATTTATTTTGTCCAAATTATACAATTGGGGTAAAATTATAAAATTTAAATATTATTGGGGTTGTTTTATATATTTAATGAAACAATTGGGGACAAATTGTAAATATATAAAAGTATGAGGTATAAAAAAAATTGAAAAAAAAAACAGTAATGGGGAGATGAACAGTGCGACGCCAAATATAACGTCGCGCTGTTCATCCCCGTCAAAATGCGGTAATAACTGCTGCTCGGTTGGAGCTCCCACGCAGCAGCATTTTCACTTTTTGCCTCAAAATGCCGCTGCGTTGGAGATTGTCTAACAGATGGACGACAATCATATTAAAAAAATGACCATTTGAGGGACTAATGAGCAATCACAGGTATTTTAAGGACTTAATATGCAGTTAACCCAACATTAAAGCCCCCACAAAACCCCACATTGATTCCGCTTCCCCAACTCAACGCCCCCTCGATATGGACGACGACGATTCCACCCCCAAACCCCAACGCGCCACCATCAATGTCAACAACATCCCCCGCTCCGCCACCGCCACGAGCTGGTCGCCTTCTTCTCCTCCGCCATCGGCCCCGTCTTCGCCTGCAAGATCTCCTCCGTCCACACCAACTGGAAATCCCTAGGCTTCGGCCGCGTCCAGTTCGACTCCATCTCCTCCGCCCAAAAAGCCATAGCTTTCTCCAACACCAACCCCCTCCTGTTCCAGCGATCCCCTCTCTCGATCGCCGAATCCCACGCCGACATCGTCCCGAGAGGCACCGGCGACCGTCGGTTCGATGATGTGGTGATTAGGTTTGGGAATGTGAGGGATGAGAGATCGATGGAGGTTTTGGGGGAGTGGAGAGGGGTTAGGGTTGAGGTTGTGGATTTTAGGGGAGGGATGATGATGGCGATTTCCTTGGAGGATGGAGGGGAGGTTTATAAGCTTGAGGTTCCGTTTGGGGATGTTGTCAATAGCTTTGCGTGTCGGATTGGGAACGGGATGGAGCACAATGCTGTTCTTTTGCAGGTGAAAATTTGACTTGGTTTTCTTCGGTTTGATTAGCTAAAGATTTGATCTTTGTGTAGTTTTTTCTGGAGGTTTGATGCTGTGCATGTTGGAAAGACATCAGCTTGATCCTGTGAATAGGATGATTGTTGCAGATTTTTGTTGAATTTGTGATGAGTTCTGTTCAGGAAAATCCTACACTTTAGTTGCCTTTAGGAAGGCCACGAGGTATCCACAGTCTACAAATGACTCTGGCAACATCATACTTTGTGTGTCTTTACTTTTGGTTCCAATAGTTAAAAGAGTTACTGTTGATTTTTCTGATAACAAAAAGAATCTTATAACGCCTCACAATGTTGCATTTGGTTTTATTCAAATACAAGTGATGGACACTCAAAAGTAATTTCCTGACGCAGAATGCTATAAGTTATATACTACTCAATTGTTTCTTTATTTTCTCTAACTCTTGTTTCTTTCTTTGACGTTTACTTTTTACCTAATTAGTCATATGTACTGATAGCTAAACTATCCCTGTGATTTTCAGCTCCAGTATGCACCAAAAATATATCACAGGATTTGTGGGCCTTCTTTGAATACAAAATTCAATAGTGCCCGCTACCATTTTTGTAAAGAAGATGTTGAGTTTCTTTGGGTTCGTGCACCTGATTTCTCAGCAACAAGTGTCATCGGGAGGTCTTATTATCTTTGTTTGGAGCTTGCAAATGGGTTATCATCTTCAAAAATTATCAAGAGTCTACCATTTTTTGGAGAATTGGGTAACCTAATGCTCATGCCAGGGGAAGTGTTCTGTTCGTCATCAAAACTAGTTCCTATTTTAAACTGTCCAGGTGATTGTACAGTGTCGTATGAGGTCCTTTTTCAACTCAATTCACTGGTTCACTTGCAAAAGATCTCCTCTGCACATGTTAACTCGAATCTGTTTAGTGTTCTCAGTCAACTATCTTCAGATACCGCGATAAAGATCCTTATGATGATGCATAAGTTGAATTCAACATGCCACAAGCCCATATATTTCATTCAAAATCATCTCTCTCGCTTTGGAAAGCAGCAGAGTTTGTCATCTGACGGAAATAGACAAGAAAAGTTAATGAGCTGTCGTAGAGTTCTTATAACTCCTTCAAAAGTTTACTTTTTGGGCCCCGAGTTAGAAACAAGCAATTATGTAGTAAAGCATTTTTCTGCATATGCTTCTGACTTCCTTAGAGTTACTTTTGTTGATGAAGATCGCTGCAAGCTTCCTTCTCAAGCAATATCGACGAGGATTGGCAAAGATATATTTTCAAAACCCTATAGAACTGGAATTTACAATCGCATACTATCTGTTCTGAGGGATGGAATATCCATTGGCTCAAAGAAGTTTGAATTTTTGGCATTTTCTGCGAGCCAACTTCGTGATAGTTCTATTTGGATGTTTGCTTCTAATGACTTTGTGACTGCCAGCTCCATTAGAGAATGGATGGGTCAGTTCAACGAAATCTATAGTGTTTCTAAGTGTGCAGCGAGAATGGGTCAACTATTCAGCTCATCTACTCCGACATTCAATGTCCCATCCCGTGAAGTCAAAGTTATTCCAGACATTGAAACTAACACTGATGGCGTCAAGTATTGCTTTTCAGATGGTATAGGAAAAATATCTGTACCATTTGCCAAGCAAGTTGCAAAAAAGTTGGGACTTAGTAATACTCCATCAGCATTTCAAATTAGATATGGCGGGTATAAAGGGGTTATAACCATTGATCGCACTTCTTTCTGCAAGCTTTCTCTGAGGCCAAGTATGTTAAAGTTTAAATCAAACAACACTATGCTCAACGTGACAAAGTGCAGTGAGTCCCAGCCATGTTATTTGAATCGTGAAATCGTGATTCTCCTATCTACATTAGGAGTAGATGATGAAATATTTGAATTGCTGCAACATGACCAGATGCGTCTTCTAGATAACATGCTAACAAGTAAAGAGGCTGCTTTGAGAGTTCTAGGTAGAATGAAAGGCTCTGCAATCAAAACAGCTCTAAAGATGTTAATGCATGGTTATGCACCAGATTCAGAGCCTTATCTTCTGGCGCTGCTTAAAGCTTATAGGGAATATCAGTTATCTGATATAAGAAGTAGATGTCGGATATTTGTTCCAAGAGCCCGTGTTCTAATCGGGTGTTTAGATGAATTAGGCACACTAGAGTATGGCCAAGTGTTCTTGAAAGTGTCAATGACGGACGAAGAGCTTCAAAATCCTGATCAAGCTTTTTTTACAAAAGTGGACAGGTCAACAGCAGTAGTAGTTGGGAAGGTTGTGATTACAAAAAATCCCTGTCTCCACCCTGGGGACATTAGAGTAGTAGAGGCTGTTTATGACCCCAAGTTGGACAATATGGGTTGGGTTGATTGCCTTGTCTTCCCTCAGAAAGGACAGAGGTAAGGTTGATGCTACATAGTTTCTTACTAGTGGTTAAAGGGTGTTGCATATTTACTGAAAATAAATATCTACTTGAATAATTAAGTGTGCATGAATTAGAAAGCATGTGCGAGGATAATGTTTAACATTAAGGCTTCGGTCGCTACTTGCCCCCTAAACTATCAAATTTGTCCCTCCACATACTCCTTAAACTATTTTTGGTATCCGTTTGCCCCCTAAACAACTAATATCATTCCTTCTTACCCCCCTTGAACGATTTTCAGTCTCACCTTGACCCTTGAACTGACACTTTCTCTTATAAATCCATTTAAAACACACAAAATAAAACGAAAGTGGTAACTAAGTACTGAAAGTGATAAGGGGTAAGCTGGGACGAATTTAATTGTTTAGTGGACGAGGTCGAACCGGAAAATAGTACAGTGTAAGCAAAAGACGAATTCAATAGTTTAGGCAGCATGTGAGGACTAAAAATAGTTCAGAGGCAAGTAGGGACAAATTTAATAGTCAAGGGGGCAAGTAGGGTCTGGATCCTAGCATTAATTAACAAGCCTGGAAATGAATGGTGCACAATTTATCTACTTATTAATGCATCATGCCATCTGTTCTGTTTCTAGTGCTAATATGTATTCATTACTGTTTAATTGATATGTCTTTTCTTGTAAGCGTTGCAAAGCTAATTAGGAAATCAATTGGGAATTGTTCTGCTTTTGGATTCCTAAGATACTGGAACTAATATTTACATATTTAAATGTTCTAGACATCTGGGTAAAGTATCCTTCTGTATAATCTTCACTAATTGTATTATGGATACATCAAATCATACTTAAATGCATGAAATTGGGCAACATTTTTCCTAATCATACTTACATATTTAAATGGTTGCTGGATTTGGAACTTTACATGAATGCATGAAATTGGGAAACACTTTTACGGAAAGCTAGAATCAGAATTCAGCAATCCGTTATGATTTTTGATGATCAGGAAACATTTTCACAAGAAGCTAGAATTATGGACTAGCAATCTGATATATGGTTCTCTATAATTAGGAAACATTTTCACAGAAAAGTAGAACTAGAATTTAGCAAAATAAGGTTTTGTCGTGGTTTTAGATAGTCCGTCACTTAGAGCAGACTAAAATTGATGGCAATTATATGCCTAGATCCATTAATTTATTTATTTTTTAATTAGTTTAACTTTGTTTACAAATAGTCAGAAGGCTTGTCATTCAGTTAAATAAAAAATCCTCAGATCTAAGCTCTTTTGTGATGATTTATGTCATTTAGGAACTTGAACTTGTCATCCTATTTGAAACCCAAATTTGAAACCGATATCCCAGATTGATGATAATATCTCCATAGAAAATTTTTCTCTGGCTAATTGTATTTATTCAAATTTTTTGAGTAAAGACAAATATCTGAGTATTCTTTAATAATCATTGCAGTTTTTTATACTTTGAATGAAAATGGTAAGGTGCAGTGATTACCTATTAGCAGTTGAAGATAATACCATAATAGGAACACATCAAGACATGTTCCATGGTGTTGCTTGCATGGACACATTTCACCATTTCAAATCACCTCAATATTGGTGGGCTTGTCCACCAGAAAGTTTGTCTGAGGTTGAATGTCCCACGGTGGCTTCCAATGTCCTCAGAAATATGTTGCTAGCTTAATGAAAATATAATGTCAACACTTATCATTGAAGCAACACTTTTGAAGGCTTCATTACACGCATGGTCTAGCTGTGCTGAAATAATTTATGGACATCATAACTATATGATCTCATTAGCAGTTTAAATCATATTATGCAGGCCTCATCCAAATGAATGCTCGGGGGGAGATTTAGATGGAGATTTGTTTTCCATATCCTGGGATGAAAGACTTATCCCATCAAAGACTGTAGCACCGATGGATTACATTTCTAGAAGGCCACGCCTAATGGATCACAAAGTTTCACTAGAGGTTTGTTCAAAGAATCCAATTTTAAGTTGCAAGTAATTCATAATAAAGAGTGAGCTTTCTTTAATTATATTGCTTATCAAGATCACTCTAATTCTTATCATTATACGCTCTGAGCTGAGTGAAGGTACTCCTAAATTTCTGCTTTGTTTTAAGAAGGGTTACAGGGGGTTGGTTTTACACATAACTCCCTTAAACTGTGTAACCCCCCCCCCCCCCCCCCCACAAAAAAAAAAAAAAAAAAAAAACCCAAACTCAAAAACAAAAAAAACAAAAAAAAAGGAAAAAGAAAAAAAAAGAGAGAAAAACCCACAAAAAAAACCCAATGGAACTTCGAGGTGTCTTACAGACCAACTTTCAAGTTTTCTCACTGGAAACCCCTACTTGTAATTGGCACTAACGTTTCCTTGAGAGAGAAACCCCTTAATTTGGGGAGGGAATGTACGTTGCCTGCAAATAGCAAATGGCTAAATTGGGGATTTTTTTCTGTAAAGAACATTGTATTTATTTGTCAAATACAGCTAGCGGATCCGGTAAGAAAAGTTGAAAGTTCAAGGGGTTTTGTGAGACATCCAAATGTTCAGGGGAATTATGTGAGATGAAAAAAAGTTCAGGGGTTATGTGAACACCCTAGTTTTTTTTGGTGCAGGGGGTGGGGTGGTGATGTTAACCTTTTAAGAATTCAGCCAGATATTCGCTTTATACACTTTGTTTTAGAGTTCATTTATAGCATCTTTTCAAATAAAGGTCTGTTAGCTAATTATGTATATGACTGCAGGAAGTTCACAAGTTCTTCATCGACTACATGCTAAATGACAATCTGGGCGCCATCTCAACAGCCCACTTGGTCCATGCCGACAACGAACCAGACAAAGCCCTGAGCACTAAATGCCTTAAGCTTGCTAATCTTCACTCAATGGCAGTAGACTACGCCAAAACAGGAGCCTCGGCTGAAATGCCAAGTGGACTAAGACCCAAAAGGTTTCCAGACTTTATGGAAAGAGCAGAGAAGCCCAGTTACAAGTCAAGTGGAGTCCTGGGCAAACTCTACAGAGCAGCCATCAATCCCCATAACATCAGCCAAAACATTATTTGTGAAGAAATTCCTTATGACTATGATCTTGAAGTAGATGGCTTCGAAGAATTTCTAATAGCTGCAGAAGAATTTTATAGTCGGTATGCAGAAAGGCTGAGTGCATTAATGAAATATTACGACATAAAGTATGAGGATGAGATATTGACAGGGTACATGAGGAGCCGTCAGGCTTATTTGAATGATAAGAGAAAGTATGAAGATATGAAGGACCGGATTTTAATCGCAGTAAATGGGCTTCATAAAGAGGTTGAAGAATGGTTCAGGAGTAGTTGTAATGAGAATGAGTTTAAAAGGATGGCAGCAGCTTGGTATCATGTAACTTATCAACCAAAGTACTCCGGCTCTGGAATTAAGTTTCTGAGCTTCCCATGGGCAGTATGTGATGTTCTGCTGAGCATTAAAGCTTCAAAAACTAGTACGAGTCAAGAAGTCAATGATGGGGGCTCGATGATGTAAATATGTAAGTGACTTTCCTGTTATGTTTTCCTTCTTTAATCAGGTTTAGTGGTGCTATATAATGCCAAGTATATATTTAGTAAGTTGACTCAGCCTGGTAGTAAACCTTTATTAGAGTAGAATTTAGGAATATACATAATAAAGAAACTGGTATCTGTATACCACCAACCTCATGAGCTTTTCTTGTATGCATACTCAGGAATCTACTACAGCTAATTAAGTCTAACTTAAATTGGAATTTCATGGCTTTACACCAACTATTTCTGCTGACCATGAGTTCAAGTCTGTTGCAACTACTTGGAGCTTTGTTAATTATAGCAATTATTATTAAAGAATGATAATTGCTATGAAAATAATTTCATGGTTAGATCGCTAGATAACTAATTGTCACAAGCATGTATTTGAGAGGATGTTGATTGTTCAAGTAAATAACGATTACATCTCGTGATGGTGGAAGTTAGGAGGAGGGTCATGATCAGCATATTTAAGACAGCAAAGAGCTAAGGTGTGGTGACATTCGCGAGTGTGAAGGATATCCATACAGTTAAGTCAAAACAACCAAAAGGTTTCTCAAAACATCATGCTTTGATTACTGACATGCGAGAATATGCAATGTCCTTCCGTGTTACATTAGTTTCTCATCCATACTACCGTCATGGTGGTTGTGAATTCAGACAAACTATTCAATGCTTATGCCACAAATAATCCGGAATACGCCACTGGGATTGCCTAGTCTGCTGAGATTCGAGTGCCCTTCTACTCAACATGTGGTGCATGCCGGAGTTTAAATTGAGATCCATACCCCTCGTACCTCCGGGGGTTTACCTGGCCTGTGGCAGGACCTGTAGAGTTGTACTGGAGGCGCTGACGTGAAGCAGTTGAAGTTATTCCAGACGGGATTCGACGACCTCCGTGCCTCTCCCCGAAAAAGGTACTCTGGACCTCTCAGAAAAAGATTCTGGAGTAGAATAGAGATAGAGCAATCAATGTCCACGAGGAGCTGTCCAAATTGGACTCTCTCTCTCTCTGCCCTCCTGATAGCGGAGCGATAAGCGACTTCAGAAAATATCAAGTGATCTCCCAAGAGCTACAGTACTTGATTAATTGATCCGTTGATGCATCTCCCTGTACTCAAAAAAGTGATGTATCTGCTACCTCCCTTATTGGGCCCTCTTTCTCTTCTAGAACCTGAGTGTGAAACTAAGATTTTTCACAATCCATCTTGTGGAAACGCTAGCTATCGCTGCATATGGTGATCATCTCATGTCATTTATAGCATAATCTAAGACGAAAGGGTCTAACAGACTAAATCCACTACACAATTGTCCTCTCTTGATTTATTAAAAATAATAATAATAAGAGGGTTGATTAGTTAGTCTAACATTCGACTCTCCTGGAAAGCGCACTCGCAGAAGTTTAATATTCCGAAATACCCGGGGTTGGTGCTCGAGGTCGTGCGTAAGAGGTTGCTCCTCCGTCATCACCAGAATTTAATTTTCCGAAGGACCCGAGGTTGTACTCGAGGTTGTCGTGCATGAGAGGGTGACTGAAAATTCATCGGGTGCTTTGAAGTTCCAACTATATTATTTCGATCACAATAACCAGGACTTTACACCTTTTAACTCACTCTATTGCCCTGAACGTAACAAATAAAATGATATGTTTATACGACAAGCGAAAAAAAAATTACAATAAAGGAAGCTATTTAAATACACATTTCAAAAACAACCCAAAACAAACAAAACAAATTACCAAAAAATATAGGAAAATATCCCAAACGCTAATGAACGGCCCCAGCCACCGCCTGCGGCGGCGGAACGAAC
>NC_033798.1:97956136-97968484 GCF_001876935.1 Asparagus officinalis | reverse complement strand
CGGGTCGGATTCGGTCGTTGAATGAGCTGACGCGGTGCCAGAGGGAGGAGGAGCGGGGGATGCAGAAGCAGCAGCAGCGTGCTGAGGAGGAGAAGGTGGAGGATGGGTCGTCGGCAGTGAGAGGGGAGGAGGAGCGAGGGCTGGGATCCATTGAGAAACCCTAACCCTAACCCTAGTTTTTTTTTTGAGAGGAAGAGGGAGGAGATCAAGAAAAGACGAAGGGTTTTTTGAGTTTTTAATGGTCTCGTGTATCGTCAACGGGTGGGCGGCGACGTGGCGAATCATTTGGAACGGCTGGATCCAGTGATTGGATGGGCCAGTTTAGGATATAATTCTTTTTAATTTTGGAATCCGCACTCAACTTCACACTTAATCATAGGTTTATTCGTTTGTTTGTGCTACAGGGACCCCAAATAGGGGACCCCTGGGGACAGGTGAGGTGTCAGCGCTTGGGGGCCTGATTTACTGTTCATGACGTGCTTCTTAGGTGACTAGGATTGGGGCTCTCGTCGGTGGCTTCAGAGTGAGGAAAGAGGCGCCGACGAGGGTCCGTCGGGCGAGATGACTGGCGTGATGGTGAGGTCACGTGCTCGACGTGATCTCTCTGTTGCTTGGCGGCGACGTAACCAGTCCGAGGAGGGATGCTATGCTAAGCTTCTGAAGGGGAGCGAGTCCCTGATCGTTGGTCTCTTGAGGGAGGAGGAATGTCGGAAGTAGCTTGCTGCGGCTGTTGTGGAAACCAACTAAGGAGCTCGCTGGTGAAGATAGAGAGTTGCTGCTGGAGGGATTAAGAGATCTTTTGAGCTGTTTCCTCAAGCTGGACTTGAGTAACGTAGCTCTGGTGTGGTCCTTCAGGAATGGACTGGTCAACCCTATGCTCAAAACCAGACATGCTTGTTTGGAAAAGAGAGAAGGCCCAACGGTGGGCGCCAAACTATTGATGTTAATAATCACACTGGTGATGTAATGAGAATGAAATTGAGTAGCGGTCGCTAACTTCTCCGAATATCTGGTTTTGAGTTGAGCTGCTTCTTCCATGCACGTGTAATAACTCGTAAGAGGACGGGGACTAGTTCCTCTATTGTTCCTCCGACGATCAAGTCAGTGATGTACTTGAGTGGGAAAGTGGTGAACTGTGCGAGTTCTTCGGTGCAGTATAGTAGATAAAAATTCTGAGAAAATTACTAACCTTCCATTTGGAATAGTTGTCCCTCTTATAACCATGCGGGAGGAGTATTTTAGTCTTTCTCCGTCAAGTCTGAGCTAGCGGTTGAGTCAACATCAATTTTATGCGTGTCAGTTGTGGAGTGGTCACAGAATGAGCGCTTTCACTTCGGTTGATACAAGTCGCCGTGCAAACACCATTGGTCGCGAAATTATCAAAGGTGGGTTGAGAAGAAGATGATAGAAAACACAAGAACAATTCAATTGGTGAAGGAAAATACATTCTCTACATTATGAAGAATCAAAGATTACAAAATCTCACCCTCACAATCTCACTAGAATAAAGAACAAACTCTATAATCTCTCTAAACCCTATTCACTTGATTAGAATTTCTCCTCTCTATCTCCTCTAAGAATACAATTTGATTGTTTTAGAAACCCTCAACAATCCTATTTATATCCCTAATAATGTGGATGACAATCTTGTAAATAACAAGTCCAAATAAATCAGGAAACTACGTCAAAACAGAGTTCAAATCCGAACAGGAATCCTTATCCAATCGACCGGCAGGTGCGCCGCGGTCGATCGGCCAACGAGGTGGAAAATACACCTTGAAACTACCCTGTAATCGGTCGTGCTGCGGTCGACCGCCTAGAGAACACCAAAACATCCATGTAGCGTGCACGTTTTCGGTCGACCGACCAGTTTGGTCCGGTCGACCGGCCAGAACCTAAACTTCTGTTTCCTGATTTCTTGCTTTTCACTTCTTTCGCAGCCACCAACGGCTTCATCCACGCCTCTATTCTCAAGATATCATGAGAATCGTCTATCCTCAAGCTCCCATGAGGATCGCTAAGCTCCCGAAGCATGGAAGTAGATACACCTGTATCATGGCCCCCCTTTAGGAACTTGAAGCCCCGTTCAAGTTAGAACTTTAGCTAAGGAAACTCTCGAGCTCATCCATCTTTTCTGAACCACCTAGCTTTGCTAGGAACTTGGTCTTGACGTCCGATTGGAAACGATTCCTTTGTCCCGCGTCTCGTCATAGTCACCTTCTGCTCCAATTCACAACCCTCTTTTAGTGGCTCCTCATAAGAACTAATGCATAGCGAGACAAACTTCTTGCTTGTATTCACTAGCCTCTTCGCTTGGTTCACTGTCACTAAGTTTGTCTCCTTCTGAAGAGTCGTCGAACAAAATATGAACTTTTCACCATCTTTGGTGAATGTGTACTTTTGAGCCCGTCTATTGTAGGTCGCGTATCTATCCCACAAATAGGGATTATCCAGTATAACCTGACAAACATCCAATGGAACTACGTCGCATGTGGCCTCGTCAATATACTACTCGTGAAGCGCAAATCTGAAAGTGCATTGGTTGGTCACACTCAATCCTGTCTCCTTTTGAATCCACCCTAAAGGATAGGTTTGGATGCTTGACCATCTTCAGACCCAGCTTCTGAACCAAGGCCTTAGATATCAAATTCTTTTCGCTGCCCGTATCAACTATGCCATCAGCCAAACTGGTCTTTACTTGCAACTTAAGAACAAAGAGCTCCTCTCCGGGGTCGTTCTCCTCTTCCGTGGCCTGTTTTCCCGTCATAAGGTTGAGATTGCTATTGGGTTTTATCATCCCGGGAACTTCTTTCGGACCATGAGCTATCACGTATGCTTTTTTCTCCTTCTCCTTCTTCAACTCCTTTGGCTTGAGATGAGGATACTTCTCCCATCACTGATTAGCTACGTGCCCTGTCTTCTCGCAATGACTACAAATCAGCCATGTTTTTCCTGGATCATCCTTCTTCTTCTCATTCTTAGATTGAGAACCACTAGACTCGCCTCCAGCTTGTTTAGCCTCTCCTTTGGATTCGTTGCTCTTCTTTTGCTTTCCCTCAATGGCAATAGCCTTCACGCTCGCTTCTGCATTAGATTCAACCGTGAATAACCTCATCTCCTTCTGGATGTAATCGCTCAATCCCTCCATATACTTCATAAAGACCGAGTACTCATTCGTCGCAATGTTGAGGACCATCGCTTGTTGCTGAAACTCAGTCATGTATTCTTGAACGGTTTGATTGACTTTTTGGCGCAAGCCGTACCACTTGTACCAACGCTCTTCAAGGAATCCTATCGGGTAGAATTGCTTTCGTAGTAGCTCCTTGAAATTGTTCCACGACACCGTCTTCTTCTCCTGCTTACAGTAGGATTTCCACTATGTCAGTGTATGCACTGAAAGCTTCAAAGCCGCGAAAATAATCTTCTCTTTTGACGAATAGCCATAAAGAGTAAAATAAGTCTCCATCCGCTCGATCCAATCGTCAAGCCTCTCGACGTCAACACTCTTATCATAAATAAGAATCTCTACTCTGAAATGTATCTTCAGATTCTGGTAAGAACCCTTACCCCATTGATGTGGAACAATCTTGACGCCTTCGACCTCCTCGTCTGAATCTGAATTCTCATGCTCCCCATCGAATTCTACAGGTCCCTTCTTTGACCCCGACGGAGATTCGACCTTCTTGTCGCCTCCTTGGATGAGATCTACGAGTTTGGTGAGCGTCGAACTGATTGCCTCGACCTATTTCTCCACCGTATCAAATCTCGTTGAATTGTCCCCTTCAGTCATCTTCTTCTTCCTTGATTTTTGGACTTCTTCTAAAGAAATAAGGATCTCGCCTAACTTCTTGTATTGAGATCAAGTAAGGACCATACACAGGATGTTCCGTTCACAGGATCTGTTGCTTTGATACCAACTTGACACGAGTCGCCGTGCGAGCATCCTTAGTTATGGAATTACCAAAGGTGGGTTGAGAAGAAGACGATAGAAAACACAAGAATAACTCAATTGGCGAAGAAAAATACATTATCTAGATTATGAAGAATCAAAGATTACAAAATCTCACTCTCACAATCTCACTAGAATAAAGAACAAACTCTCTATTATCTCTAAACCATAATCACTTGATTAGAATTTCTCTTCTCTCTATCTCCTCTAAGAATACAATCTGATTGTTTTAGAAACCCTCAACAATCCTATTTATATCCCTAACAACGTGGATGACAATCTTGTAAATAACAAGTCCAACAAATCAGGAAACTACGTCAAAACAGAGTTCAAATCAGAACAGGAATCCCGATCCGGTGGACCGGCATGTGTGCCGTGGTCGACCGACCAACGAGGTGGAAAATACACCTTGAAAAGACCATGTAATCGGTCGACCGACAAGAGACTACGCTCGATTGGATATTGCTACCGGTTGATCGGCGGAGGTGCTGCGGTTGACCGGCCAGCGAACACCAAAACATCCTTGTAGCGTGCACGTTTTCGGTCGACCGATCAGTTTGGTCTGGTCTACCGGCCAGAACCTGAACTTCTGTTTCCTGATTTCTTGCTTTTGACTTCTTTCGCCGCCACCAATGGCTTCATCCACGCCTCTATTCTCAAGATACCATAAGAATCGTCTATCCTCAAGCTCCCGAAGCAAGGAAGAAGATACACTCGTATCATCAGCATTAATGAGATGGGATAGGCGGTGCGCGAAGCCGACGTGGTCTGATGTGTTATAAATAGTGTTAGGGATGGAGAAATGATGGCGCCTGTCAAGCATTTAATGTAATGTCGATGCGCTGTAAGCGGGGGGTTCGAGGTCAAAATTACCCTTAGGCTGGTGTCGAGGGGTGTGGAAAAGTAACGTCTTTCGAGTCGACCCAGTGAGACGTCAGCTAATTAACTGGTCGAATGGATTTGCACCGGGCTGTCTTTAATGAGAGGACCGACAAGTTTCGCCATTCGAGTCAACCTAGCAAGATGTTGACTCGGCGATGTAGGGTCGAAAAATTAAAGTTGATTGAATTTCTTGTTTTAAGAATGGATTCGAGCACTTGGCACGAATTCCTTACAATAACTCGCTCTCTCGATTACAGAGGAAGAAAAGATAGGTTTGACTTCTCTTTTATTTGAGATGGGTACTAGGTGGCGAGAGGATGCTTCACTCGATGCTTGAGTTAAGATTGCTTCCCGTTAACGATTAGAAACAGATCATGAACGCTCCTGTTTGGTTGCTAAATGATTTCCGAAGTGGGATTTTGCCAAGAGGTCCCCAAGTCCCTTTTTCATAGCTGCTTGCGACTATTTATAAAGCTTTAGCACGTAACTGACGTGCTACAATCGTGGGGTCATGGACGTAACCGACTCCTGAGATTTAGCCAACGTGGCTGACTGGGTCTTCGTGGCCGTTACAACCTGATTTAATGTGGGTGACGAGCTTAGCTGCATTGGCGAAGCTCATCCTTGATGTCAAGCCTCGCTATGTGGCGAGCTTCGTCTTTGATGTCGAGTCTCTCCGCGTGGCGAGCCTCGTCTTTGACTAAGACAAGGTTCGCCATTGTGATGAACCTCATCATGTTTGAGAGAGTGTCACGTCCCGCTTTCCAAAATATCCGGGAATCGAAACGTGAACAAGCCCGCGACGTATTAGATTGAGAAGAAATATACACTATCATTTTTTTTTTCTTTTCTTCTCAATCCAATACGCTAAGCGTCTGGAAATAAATACAATGTGAAGTCACAGGTCCCCGATCACAATCAGCAAGAATATAATAGACAACCTCAGAATAAAGAAATATCATATCACAAATGGGATAACATCCGAGACATAAAAATACGGGTCAAACATGCCCTTATACAAATCTGAACAAATAAACTGAAGAAATATGAAATACATTGATCAGGCAGGAATGAAAAGAACTACAAAAGTAAACTGGAACCATTAACTAATAAATAAAAAGAATAGGCTTCAGCTCCTTCTGTTCCGTCTACATGGTACTCCTGCTGAGAATCATCTGGCTCCTGGCGAACCTGTTCTTCCTCTAAGTCTGACGTACACCAGAGAAAACAGGTGTACGTCAGCGTGCATGGCACACGGCAAGACCCTACAAAACAGCGAATGTAAACCAAAGCGAGAAACGATACGATAACAGAAATGACAAAGAAACGTGCAATTGGAAATCCAATAAAATCAACATACAAATTCACTACTAAAACATGATAGACATAAAGCATCCAAAATCGATCAAGTAATGAGATCATACAGCTAGCGATCAGACTGATCATCCAAGTAAAAGGGGCATATACTAGATAGAATTAATACTTAAAAATCTACAACATGAAACGTAGTACGTCGAGCGAAATAATCCAAACAAGGAAACCCGAATTAATACTTAAAAATCTACAACATGAAACGTAGTACGTCGAGCGAAATAATCCAAACAAGGAAACCCTCATGTATATACCATATGTCTCAAATATAATCCAAACAAGGAAACCCTCATGTATATACCATATGTCTCAAATTGTAGATAATCAAATATTAATCCCGATCTATGTATGAAAAGAAAAACACTGGTCTATATCTCAACAAAACTAACAAAGTCCACCATAAAGCAAGCAAGCATATTATTCTTGTTTTACATGTTATTTGAATTGGGGAAGAATATTTTGATGTATATAATCGGGTCCCCGTAAACTTGTCCGTGGGCCGCCTTCAAGTTAAGTATTGGCCTTCTGACCCATATATATAACACTCATGATATCACGATAACAGGAAAGCGTTGTGCCCGTTTATATACATGCTATATTCTCCGTCCAATTCTCCTTTATAACCCCATGTTGTCATATTAAATACGCAACTGTACATGAAATATTGTGCACTAGCCACGGAGTTACCGTGGAACGACTTCTGTAAAACTATAAAAATAACCGTGACCCACAACACGTCCGATCAAGAGTGCATCGTCTAGTCAATGCTATAATAGTAATAATCAAGGAAACCTCATACCGGGATATCGATATCGAGGGAACTCGGGACTCCTCACATCGGGATATCGATGTCGAGCGAGTATAGCCATGCTTTGAAACACGCTTATAAATCATACTTTTAACAAAAGTCGTCTTCATGTACAGTCTCTCCTATTGGGTAACAACTACGTGATAAAACAACAAGCTTCCACACAGCTATTCATGTCAAGCAATCCCACGCAGGTAATAATATATCACAAACTAATCTAATTAATTAACTCATAACAGATCTAGAAATTGAATGGCGTGTCACATAATAATTTATGATAAAACTAAGAATTAAAATAAAGTAATCAAGCTTCGGGATCTTGCCTCGGGGTTCGTCGAACGATTCAACATTGACGGCGCGAGTCGGATTCGACGCGGTGGGCACGACATCGGGAAGAGCTCCGGCGAGGGGCTGTCCAGCAACGACAACGGCGTCGAGTTTTGAGGGTTTCGTCGGAGTTGGGCGTCGGCGAGGTGGAGAGGCAGCAGGGAGGCGTGTGTCGGCGAGGGCGGCGGCTGGAGGCTTGGAGCTCGTCGGAGCTGGAGGAAGCTGGCGACCGGAGGAGTCTGGTCGTGGATGAGGGGTGGGGATGGATCTCAGGTCACCGGCTCGTGGCTATGGTGTGGGGCGATTGAAAAAGGAAGGCGACGGGTGAGGTAGTCGAGCTTAGATGAGCTGAGCTGAGCGTTGGTGACGCCGCGGATCCAAGAGGCGGTGGCAGTCGTGGGTTGTAGAGGCCTGAGCGGTGCGAAGCTAGCGCGGTGGTCGAGCGGGGAGGCGAGGACGAGGAGTAGGCTGGCGGCAGTTCAGGAGGTAAAAAAAAAAAGAAAAAGGATGGGGGTGCTCAGGCATGGGGGTTCCGTCGGGCGGGGTCGAAGAGCAGCTACGTGCGGAGCGCGGGGGGTGAGAGGAAAGAAGGAGTATGAGTTCATAGGCGGCGGCTCTGATGTATGATTGGGGAAAAGAAACGCAAGGAGAGAGAAAATGAAAAACTATGAAAACTTATATAATATATATATATATATATATATATATATATATATATATATATATAATATATTTATATCATATATATATATTAATATATATATAATATAAATAATATAAACATATATATATATATATATATATATATATATATATATATTAGGGTTAGGGTTAGGTATTTAATCAAAAATAATTAAAATAAATAATTACGGGTACTTAAAAATTAAACTAGTTACGGAATAATTATCTACAAATAAAAATATACATGTTGTACTGATACAACAGTTGATACGAAATACAATTTATATGATTTGGCAGGAACGCAACTTGAGAATTTTCCAGAGCAAAATGAGGAGCTCGGTTCTTCATAATATCAAACTGTCAATTTATACAAAAGTGTTACATGAAAGTACAAGTGTTCATATGAGAAATCTCATTTTGTAGTTTTTCTTTTCGTTTACCAGAGAATGTCTGGTTTTTGATATGTTACACAAAGTCCATATTGGAAATGAATAAATTCAGTTCATTTACCAAAAAAAAAAAAAAACAGTTGATACGAAATAGTCGAAATATACACATATTGTATAATTAAACAAGAATAATTAATAATAAAAATATATTTACTTATATTTAAAATTAAATAATTATAGGATAATTATATACATAGTAAAACGTACCAGTTAAACTAATACGACAGATAATATGTAACAGTAAAAATAATACAACAAATTATACCAAAAAACACGTAATTAATAATACCATGTACTATATGAAATAATTCGTAATAATATTAGTAACACAATATATTATTTAAAATAATACGTAATAGTACCGACAACACAACAAATTAATTTCAGAAATTTTTACCGCATAAAATAAATTATCAAAATTATTTAAATAAATATATAATTAGATTTTTAAATCATAGAAAATTATAGAAAATTGAGAAAAATACAAATACTCTTTTAAAATAATAATTAAATATTTTAAAATACCAGAAAATTTATTTTAACTAGTATCAAAATTCACGGTTCTTACATTCTACCCCCCCCCTTAAAACAAATTCCGCCTTATGAATTTAAAATAAGATATGCACGATATCTATAGTAATCTGTAGAGCAAAAATAATTCATATAATGGCTGATAATAGAAAGTAAAAACATATATATTAATAATGGACGTGGATAAAAAGACATAAAAATTATATGTAACAATTATGTAATTATATATATCTATTACACTTACACAACGAACACAATATTAAATTATACCAATAACCATTATATCATTATACCCATTAGAATAACCAAATATGATACAAAAACTATAAACCCAATATACATAAAGAATAAACATAATACGACATATGAACTGTCATGTAATAATTTCCAAAATAATAATCAAATATGGACACAACAGTTAACTAAAACAGTAACACTTAGTCTTGTGTATATGAAAAATTGATAAATACAATAATTGAAATAATTAATGAATAGACAAAAAATACACTATTCAAGTAAAATATACACAACTTGCCAAAAGAGAAACAACGAATAAACACAACAAAATATCTGTAATGTGCAAAATCTATAACTAAGCTGCATAAACTTATAACACTTATTTCATATCCTAAAATAAACTATGAAACTACTGACGAAACGTAAAAGAAATAACTATGTTAACCAATAAACAATATAGCCCAAATAACACAAATAACTAATAAATTAATAAAATTAAAGACAACATAAAAAGACATACAAGAAAACATATAACTTGATAATAACCAAACAGTAATGATAACCAAACGCGTACATGAAAAGTAAATTGTGACCAAAATTATGTGGTAACATACACAGCAAACATGTATAAATATATGTACACTACGTAGAATTAATAAAATAAATACAACACAAAATAAAAATAACTATACTATAACATGACCACAAAGCAAAATTATAATAAAAACATAATAAATACTGAATCACAATAAGTATAGCAATACACAAATTGATACGTGAAAGAAAAATAAGTAAGAATACACTACATAAAATATAAGACATACCAACTACAAAAATATTACAACTAAATACGTATCCAAAATACAATATGTAAGAATACAAAAATCATAGCTAAACAAACACACACATTGTAACAACATTTAATAACCCTATACACAAACTATAAAGCCATAACACCACACACTCACACCGAAAATAACAACTCCTATTCAAAGAAAAATATAAGAATAAAACGATATTGATATAATATGATCTACAAAAATAAGAGAAACAAAACAGAAGAGTAACACGATGTAAAATAACACAAGTCAAAATAATTAAAAAAATACCAATCTGACAAAGAAAAACATAATTGAAGGACTCAATGCATTCAAATAAGCAACGAACAAATTAACAGTATAAAACTCAAAATACATTAACACATACAAAAATCATAGAATACACTGAAACATAAATGCTTACTAACAATATTGACACTCACAAACATACTACTAGATAAAGAAGTAAAATATATAAAAACAAAAAATATGAATGGTAAAATAAGTATATAAGCAAATAAAAACATAAGGAGAGCATAATTCCATATAACAAAAACATTTATATATTATAGACAAACATACAACGAATGATTGATGAACATGTGAATATAAATACCGATAATACATGAAATAGAACGCGATTAAACACAGTTGGTACTAAAAATCATGAGTAACTATAAATCAATAAAAATATATATCATAAATATAGTAATCTACTTGAATACACTATAATAAAAAGAGAATAGTAAGTATAAAAAAATGAAAAGTAAAACACAACACAAAGTAAACGAAATAATGAATAGAGAATGAACAATAACCAATAACACAATAAAAGGACATAAAAATCTAAAAATACCAATAAATACTGGAAAATAACACGCGTATACAATGTATATTATCACAATGATAAAACAATACATATCAAAAACGAAGCAAACAAACAGCAAATATGTAAGTACACTATAAACAACTCATGAGCAAATGCTATACATACCCACAAACGCATATTAGAATTACCTCTTATATTATTTATAAAAAACAATAACTAATGTAACAAAATAACTATATAATTAGTAACTCAACTCTAAATCTAACAATGTGAATAATTGCTTGAATATCAAAATAGAATTACTTTGCTCTTAGAAATAACAAAACCAATGCGAACATACTAAAATAATCTAACAAGACAAAACTTACTGATAAAAACTATATATTGAAAATGTAAAAGATAAGTATATAGTGCATATGTAGAATATTAAAATCATGAACTTATTAAAGTATATCACGAAATACGAACACTATACAACAATTTAGAACATAAGTGAAAGATAGATGGTATGATAGAAAACGCACACATAAACAATATAGATATGCAAAAGTATAATTAAACACAATAAAATAATCTAAATACCAGATATGCTTTGCAATGTATATGTGGAGTCTAAAGCAATGCAAAACACTTAATAACATGGTTTGAACAATTGAAATATATAAGTAATGATATATATTTTTATTAATAAAAATATACAATATAACGCTGTGTGTGATATACAAAAAATAATGTAATAAATAATACAAAAAAAATTAATACAATTAAACGATATATAAGTCAAATCAAAAGAAACATAGTTGTGAAAATAACAAAACAGAAAATAATGATCGGTACGGAAAAAGAGAGGTTATATAAAGAGAGTGTAATCGCGAAGCGATGAGATAAGAACCGTGGAAAACTCCGGAGTCAAAGAGTGATAAGATAGGGACGAAACAAAATCTATCAAGAAAATAGGATAAGGGCTCAAGAATAGTCTCACGAATAAAATCATGATATGCGTCTAAGTTGTCCTTTATATTCTCACTAGTGAGGGCTCGGGACCGTGAATCAGAACTGTGACATGCATGGGCCACCAGAAAACCTGTCTCGCCCCGCTTTCCAAAATACCCGGGAATCGGAACGTGAACAAGCCCGCGACGTATTAGATTGAGAAGAAATATACACTATTATTTTTTTTCTTCTATTCTTCTCAATCCAATACGCTAAACGTCTGAAAATAAATATAATGTGAAGTCACAGGTCCCCGATCACAATCAGCAAGAATATAATAGACAACCTCAGAATAAAAAAATATCATATCACAAATGGGATAACATCCGAGACATAAAAATACGGGTCAAACATGCCCTTATACAAATCTGAACAAATGAACTGAAGATGAAATACATTGATCAGGCAGGAATGAAAAGAACTACAAAAGTAAACTGGAACCATCAAAGAATAGGCTTCGACTCCTTCTTCTG
>NC_033798.1:97944756-97956126 GCF_001876935.1 Asparagus officinalis | reverse complement strand
CTCCTGAGAATCCTCTGGCTCCGGCTGAACCTGTTCTTCCTCTAAGTCTGACGTACACCAGAGAAAACAGGTGTACGTCAGCGTGCATGGCACACAGCAAGACCCCACAAAACAAATAGAGCGAACAAAAACCAAAGCGAGAAACGATACGATAACAAAAATGACAAATAAACGTGTAACTGAAAATCCAACAAAATCAACATACAAATTCACTACTAAAACATGATAGACATAAAGCATCCAAAATCGATCAAGTAACGAGATCATGCAGCTAGCGATCAGACTAATCATCCAAGTAACAGGGGCATACACTAGATGGAATTAATACTTAAAAATCTACAACATGAGACGTAGTACGTCGAGCGAAATAATCCAAACAAGGAAACCCTCATGTATATACCATATGTTTCAAATTGTAGATAATCAAATATTAATCCCGATCTATGTATGAAAAGAAAAACACTGGTCTACATCTCAACAAAACTAACAAAGTCCACCATAAAGCAAGCAAGCATATTATTCTTGTTTTACATGTTATTTGAATTGGGGAAGAATATTTTGATGTATATAATCGGGTCCCCGTAAACCTATCCGGGGGCCGCCTTCAAGTCAAGTATTGGCCCTCTAGTCCATATATATAACACTCACAATATCACGATAACAGGAAAACGTTGTGCCAGTTTATATACATGCTATATTCTCCGTCCAATTCCCCTTTATAACCTCATGTTGTCATATTAATTACGTAACTGTACATGAAATATTATGCATTAGCCATGGAGTTACCATGGAACGACTTCTGTAAAACTATGAAAATAACCGTGACCCACAACACGTCCGATTAAGAGTGCATCGTTTAGTCAATGCTATAATAGTAATAATCAAGGAAACCTCATACCGGGATATCGATATCGAGTGAACTCGTGACTCCTCACATCGGGATATCGATGTCGAGCGAGTATAGCTATGCTCTGAAACACGCTTATAAATCATACTTTTAACAAAAGCCGTCTTCATGTATAGTCTCTCCTATTGGGTAACAACTACGCGATGAAACAACAAGCTTTCACACAGCTATTCATGTCAAGCAATCCCATGCAGGTAATAATATATCACAGACTAATCTAATTAATTAACTCATAACAGATCTAGAAATTGAATGGCATGTCACATAATAATTTACGATAAAACTAAGAATTAAAATAAAGTAATCAAGCTTCGGGATCTTACCTCGGGGTTCATCGAACGATTCGACGTTGACGGCGCGAGTCGGATCCGACGCGGTGGGCATGGCATCGGGAAGAGCTCCGGCGAGGGGCTGTCCAGCAACGACAACGGCGTCGGGGAGGGCTGATCGGCGACGGGCTGAAGGAGGAGGGGCTCGAGTTTTCGAGGTTCGTCCGTTGACTCGGCGAGGTGAGAAGCAGATAGGTGTGTCGCCGAGTCCGGCCTGGAGCTTTGAGAAGCCGTCGGAGGTGGAGGAGAGGCGCGAGAGCTGTTCGTCTGCTAGGGTGGATTGACTCAGCGGCGTCGGCTGATAGTGTGGGGCGACGGAAGGAAGCCGGAGCAGAGGTCAGTCGACTTAAGGCTTAGCTGAGAATTGTGTTGACCGCCGGGATCAGAGGCGGCTGCTCCGCGATTGACTATGGGCTGAACGGTGGAAGCTGCAGTGGTTCGACGGGTGACATGGGGAACGAGGAGGAGCTGCGCTCAGAGTAGGGATAGGCTCAGCATGTCGTCGACCGACACCAAGGCTCGACCGCAGGGGTAGGAGAAAGAGAGAGATAGTTCATGCGACCATCTGAGATATTGGGAGAAGAACGAAGGAGAAGAAAATAAGAAAACTTTAAAACTATATATTATATATATTATTATATATAATATAGTGTATATATATATATATTATATATAATATATATATTATATAATATATATTATATATATATATATATTATATAGTGAGCTTTCTAATAAAAAAACTAGAAAACTAAATACCAATCCTAACCCTCCAATCGTGATAAGAACATCAAATGCGTCAAAATTGAACAAAAAACACTATGCATTTGCTATCCTAGTGACTTTTTGTTCGGATGTTATAATTGAGTTAGGATTTAGTTTTAGTTTTAGGCTAAAAGTAGTTCTATTAGAACTCACCTAATAAATATATAATATAATATATATATATATAATATAATAATATATTATATAATAGATATATAAATAAATATATATATATAATAAGATATATCGATATAAGCGCACACCCTAACTCCATGGTAGCGGATTGTCTGAACGCGGCCTGGTCGTGCTATCGGTGCATAGATCTTCCATTAATCTTCTATATTGGCTTTTTTTTTTCTCCCCTCCTATATACTACACTAAAATAACTCACATATATACTTACTCATACCCTATACCTCAACTACTACATATAACCTAATTTATCCCTATCTAAAATATTAAAACTATATATATATATAATATTATATTAGGGTTAGGGTTAGGTATTTAATCAAAAATAAATAATTACGGGTACTTAAAAATTAAACTAATCACGGAATAATTATCTACAAATAAAAATGTACATGTTGTACTCATACAACAGTTGATACGAAATAGTCGAAATATACACATATTGTATAATTAAACGAGAATAATTAATAATAAAAATTTATTTACTTACATTTAAAATTAAATAATTATAGGATAATTATATACATAGTAAAACGTACCAGTTAAACTAATACGACAGATAATATGTAACAGTAGAAATAATACAACAAATTATACCAAAAAACACGTAATTAATAATACCATGTACTATATGAAATAATTCGTAATAATATTAGTAACAAAATATATTATTTAAAATAACACGTAATAGTACCGATAACACAACAAATTAATTCCAAAAATTTTTACCGCATAAAATAAATTTATAAATATCAAAATCATTTAAATAAATATATAATCAGATTTTTAAATCATAGAAAATTGTAGAAAATCGAGAAAAATACAAATACTCTTTTAAAATAATAATTAAATATTTTAAAATACCAAAAAATTTATTTTAACTAGTATCAAAATTTACGGTCCTTACAGAGAGCCTCGACACTATTTTGTCTCTTGGCATTTTTAGTGCCCACAAGGCCAAATGATTAGTCGATGATAATGATCTATGAAGCTTAATGAGAGTGGAGGAGAAATAGGTTTTTTGACTAGCCTCTGAATCCCCCTCCCCTTTCTTTCATGTTGATCTTGCCTATTTATAGGCTTATGAGTATTATGTAGTGAGTTAATGAGATTTAACTCCCCTTAAAATGAGGGAGTTAATGGTCATTAACTTCCATTTAAATGGATGAGTTAGTGGTCATTAATTCTCCTTAAATGGGTGAGTTAGTGGTCATTAACCCTCCTTAAATGTAGCCTCTGAGAATTGTGACAGACGAAGTTCGTCAATAATGACAACGACGAACTTCATCTTCAATGATAAACTTCGTTTCTGGACGAACTTCGTCTTCTGAGGAGTTAGGCACTGTTTGACGAGGTTTGTCTGCAAATGGGCTTCATCTTCTAGAGGATTTTCGTCTCTAAGCGAATTTCGTTTTCATTGACGAACTTCGACTCTATTAACGGGCTTCGTTGGCTGAGATGAGGTTCATCATGGTGATGAGCCTCGTCATGCTTGTATCGAGGTTCAACCTTGCTTTATTCCTTAGCATTTTTTAGTGTCTACAAGACCCCCTTCAAAGTTTTCAGACCCAAACTGGATTGTATGGGGTCTGAAATACTTTGAACTTTCTCGACTATGACGAGCTTGATTTGCTTGACGAGCTTGGCCTCTTGGTGCGCTAAGCTTCTTGGTGAGCTTCGACGCTTCGGGGTGAACTTCGTAGTTTCAGATGAACTTCGTCATTTCCAGCCTCGACACTTCGAGACGAGGTTCGGCTACTTGATGAGTCTCGTCGTTCTATACGAACTTCGTCAGACCCATGTATGACTGACAATCAGGACTTAGGATTTTTAGCAAACCCTCAGCTATCAACGGACTTGATTTGTCTTTACTAACTGCCGTTTGAGTTGAACTAGTCATGCTCTTACCCTTAGCATTGTAATTTATCGAGGAGTTTCTCTTAGGCTCAATACTAAGATTTTTCCTCTATCCTTAGGAATTTGAGGTGTTGGATTAAACGTTTGATCATGATTACAATGGTTAAGTTGTAATCGAGTTTGGTTGTGCCGTTCAATATAACAACTCAACCTAGTGTTTTGAAAGCGAGGCTCATCGTATGGTAGGCTTGTTAAGGGGTGATGATATCGTTGATGAATAGTGACTCATCGCTTCGTAGGTCACTATTTGGAAACAAAGGGGAAGATAGGAGTTCATTGCTTGGTAGGCTACTATCAACGAATAATGTCATTTACAGGGATGACGGTGCGAAAGCAATCAAGTCGTTCAGTGACATGGAAGTATAACAATTATGATCAAAATAGAGACACATCACATGGTAGGCCACTTATCAATGGACAACATCATTTGCAAGGATGACGGTGTAAAAATTATCAAGTCGTTCAGTAACATGGAAGTATAACGACTGTGATTGGAATAGAGGCACATCACATGGTAGACCACTATTAACGACCGTTCTAAGGAAATAGAACGTTCAGAAAAGATCAGATAGCGAATCATTGCATGGTATATCACTATTCTGATCGAGTGACAAGTATGTGTTTATCGCATGATAGTACACTACTTGACGAGGTAGTTTTGATAGGGAGCCAATAGTTGACCATCAAAGGTAATTATTAACGTGATAGTTTTGTGGACTCGCCATCTTATTGAGGAGGATTGGTGGGTAAATTTGGAGGAAATCAAGTCGTTCAGTGACATGGGAGTATAATGACTATGATTGGAATAATGACGCATCACATGGTAGGCCATTATTAACAGACAATGTCACCTGCGAGGATGACAGTGTAGACATGATCAAGTCGTTCAGTGACATAGGAGTATAGCAACTGTGATCGAAATAAAGGCACATCGCATGATAGGTCATTATCTTCGATCATCCTAAGGAGATAGAACGTTCGAAAAAGATCAGATAGCGAATCATCGCATGGTAGATCACTATCCTGATTGAAAGACAAGTAGGGGCTCATCGCATGGTGGGCTGCTACTTGACAAAGTGTTCTAAAAAGGGATGAACTATCAGAGGTAACCATTAACGTGATAGTATTTTACGGTCCCGCCATCCTATTGAAGAGAATTGGTGGGCGAATTTGGAGGAAGTTGACTATCAAAGGTAATCATTAACATGATAGCTTTGTGGAGCTGATTGATGACGAGCTTCAAGTCGTTATGACTCCGTCAGAGAGAACAATCGAGGTAGTACATGGTTTTGTGAAGAAACCGAGACTACCCCTACTCTAGCGATAAGCAGGATTGAAGGGTAAAGACACCTGCATCCAATAAAACTTGGATCTTATCCTTCAGGATGTAGCATTTAGAGGTGGAATGATGAACCATCCTATGGTACACACAGTAGTTTGGATCATCCGTTCTCGACATCTCCTCAGGTCATATTGATTCTGGGAGCTTGATCTTCTTTGCCATAATCAAGGACTTGAGGATTAGTACGACCTGCTCATCGTTGAAGTCATACTTCTGTTGGAAGCGGCTATTCGAAGATTTGCCCTTCTGCTTCAAAGAAGATTTAGGGGAGGAAATAGTTTCCACTACCAAAGTCTCTTTCCCCTTTGATTGTTTCTGAGGGGTGAAGTCGCTCTGGTTACCCCCTCTTTGGGATTCATGTGGCTCCTCAACATCTAGCCTTTTGAGCATGTTTTCGACCTGTTCACCTTGGCGAAAAAGTTCTTTCCAAGTCTGGGTCTCTACTGCTCCAATCTTGGACAAAATATAGATTGAGAGATTACTGCGACATATCTCGATCAATGTATTTTTAGAGATTTGATCACGACAATACAATGATCGATTTCT
Organism: Asparagus officinalis; assembly: GCF_001876935.1. Taxonomy (NCBI): domain Eukaryota; kingdom Viridiplantae; phylum Streptophyta; class Magnoliopsida; order Asparagales; family Asparagaceae; genus Asparagus; species Asparagus officinalis. The sequence goes on along the minus strand of NC_033798.1, from coordinate 97,950,128 downwards.
AAATCTCTTGACAAAGTTACTGACAGACTCTTTCCTCTTCTGCTTTTCAGCTAGCAGGATGACCATGATTACTTCTGTGTCATCATCGAAGAATCTAGCCATGAAGAGCATTTCCATGTCCGTCCAAGATTTGATGGAGCCTAGTTCCAGCTTGCGAAACCATTCAAAAGCGACTCCTTAGAGGGTGCTAATGAACAATCGAATCGTAATGTGATCATTCCTCACTATGTGTCCAGTTTGCGTCTGGAAGTAGTAAACATGCTGGGTAGGAGAGCCCTTGCCATCGAATTACAGTAGGTTGAGTGGCTTGAACTTTGGAGGATAGGGGACGACATCCCATTCAGCAGGGTACGGTCTAACCACCACTAGTTCTCCGAAGTTTCTCTGGAGCTTCAAAGCATCAAGCTGCTTCTGAAAGTCATCCAACTTCTGGTCTCGCTCTTTCTTGCGAGGGTTGGACTCAACTTCAGACGGCTCTGAATGAATTTTGAAAATTTATTCATCCTCATCCTCTTCATTATTGCCATCTTGGTTTCGACGGCTAGATTCCTGAGCACTGGGTGAAGGTCGACGGTATCTTGATCCTGAGGCTTTAGTGGTAGCTTTCTTTTTCTTCTTCTCCTTGAGGAGTTTTTCCACTATGTCGTCTGATGGTTTCTTGTTGTTGGAGGAGGAGAATAGCTTGTTGTTCTTCCAGCCTTCTTACCATCTCTTCTTCATTCCCGGCCATGTGAGCGCTCACTTTCTCACGTTGATCGGTGCTAGATGGCTAAGAATTTGCAATGGCAGAGTTTTCAACCTCTTCATTGGTTTCATCTGCTAAATGTCGGTAATCAAGCTAAATTACCGAACCAGTACGGGCACGGGTGTGTTGATAGACACCTTCTCGCTCAATGACTAAATATTTTATCCCCGGAGAAAATTTAGGGTCAGAAGATTAGGAAGGACCAGTTGGCCCTTTGCCTTTTCCTCTGCTAATCATGTTGACAGTAACCTTCACAGATTCCTTCTGATTTCTGTGGCGAAAGCGTCTTCTTCTGGACAACGAAACTATTGACGATTCAGACAATCGCTCGAAGACTGAGGACCTTGGTGTTAGGCCACCACACTGGCATTTGGCTAGCACTGAGGAGATAAGTTTCTCACAACTGCAATTGGATTTCATCTGGTTTATACTGTGCTTACGAACCAGGTAATCACGGAGATCAGTAACATGACCAGCCCCTGTTAACTCAGGTACCTTGCTTATGCATGCGCAAGAATCTCTAAGTGTTAGAGATTGACGAGCCTGGTTGGCTGGACGAACCTCATGCTGAAGACGGGGTTCCTCGTCTGAGCTCACTTGGATGCTTGGGCGAGGCTCATGTATGATACGAGGTTCGTCTGTTGGGTGAGCGTCATCATTCATGCGAGCTTTGATATTCGAACGAACCTGGTTCGGGGGACAAACCTCATATTTCATGCGAGGTTCGTTAATCGGACGAAATTGGTTCCAAAGACAGATTTGTCGTCTAGGTCGAACCTCGTCTTGGACCATTGAATGTTTCTCTATAACAATGCTAGTCTGAGGTTGAAGGCGAGATTCGTCTTTTTGACGAGGTTCATCACTTCGTTGAGCCTGAGTCTTCCTATTCTGATCGGCAGGGCAAATTTGCACTGGTTGTTTTGGACGAGTCTTGTTTTGAAAGCAAGATTCGTCAGCCGAGCACATTTGAATGCATGGGTGAGGCCTGTTGTTTCGACGAGCCTCGTGTTGAAGACGAGATTCGTCATTCGAGCACATTTGGATGCAGGAGTGAGGTTCGTCATTTTGACGCACTTCAGCTAATTGACCTTCGGCAGACTTGTGGGACTTAGACGTGTTGTCTCGTGGCAAATAGTGGAAACCGTCCAATGAGACCAAGGCTCGAGCCTTACGGCGAGGCTGATTTTGTCGTTGACGTTGTCTTGCACGTCTGGAAAGCGTCTTAACAACGGGTTCCGCAGTAGCCAAAGTTTGGAGAGGTTGCTCAATAACAGCAACCAATGTTCAGCGAGGTTGTTTAACAACCCACCTCTTAGCCTGACGGCTAGTTTTCGGAGCCTCCTCAGTCAGAGGCTGAGATTCTTGTTTTAAGAATGGGTTCGATCACTTGGTACGAATCCCTTACAATCACTCACTCTCTCGATTATAGAGGAAGAGAAGATAGATTTGACTTCTCTTTTATTTGAAGTGGGTTCTAGGTGGCGAGAGGATGCTTCACTTGATGCTTGAGTCGAGATTGCTTCCCGTTGACGATCAGAAATAGATCATGAATGCTCCTGTTTGGTTGGTAAATGATTTCCAAAGTGGGATTTTGCCAAGAGATCCCCAAGTCCCTTTTTAATAGCTGCTTGCGACTATTTATAGAGTTTTAGCACGTAACTGACATGCTACAATCGTAGGGTTGTGGGCGTAACTGACTCTTGAGATTTAGCCAACGTGGTTGACTGGGTCTTCATGGCTGTTACAACCTGATTTAATGTGAGTGAAGAGCTTAGATGTGTTGGCGAACCTCGTCCTTGATGTCGAGCCTCGCTGCGTGGTGAGCCTCGTCTTTGATGTCGAGTCTCGTTACGTGGCGAGCCTCGTCTTTGACTGAGACGAGGTTCGCCATTATGATAAACATCATCATGTTTGAGAGAGCCTCGACACTCTTTTGTCTCTTGGCATTTTTAGTGCCCACAAGGCCAAATGATTAGCTGATGATAATAATCTATGAAGCTTAATGAGAGTGGAGGAGAGATAGGTTTTTTGACTAGCCTCTGAATCCCCCTCCCCTTTCTTTCATGTTGATCTTGCCTATTTATAGGCTTAGGAGTATTATGGAGTGAGTTAATGAGCTTTAACTCCCCTTAAAATGAGGGAGTTAGTGGTCATTAACTTCTATTTAAATGAGTGAGTTAGTGGTCATTAACTCTCTTTAAATAGGTAAGTTAGTGGTCATTAACCTGTCTTAAATGTAGCTTCTGAAAATTGTGATAGACGAGGTTCGTCAATAATAGCAACGACAAACTTCATCTTCAATGACGAACTTCGTTTCTGGATGAACTTCGTCTTGTGAGGAGTGAGGCACTGTTTGACGAGGTTTGTCTGCAGATGGACTTCGTCTCTTGGATGAGCTTCATCTTCTAAAAGATTTTCGTCTCTAAGCGAACTTCGTTTTCAATGACGAACTTCGACTCTATTGATGGGCTTTGTTGGCTAAGATGAGGTTCATCATGATGACGAGCCTCGTCATGCTTGTAGCGAGGTTCAACCTTACTTTATTCCCTGGTATTTTTTAGTGTCTACAGGCGAGTTGGCTAGGTCGGGACCTTGGCTATCCTAAGTGTCGAGTCGACTGAATGATGTGTGACGGGGGATGTTTGCTTGTTGTTGGCAAGGGGCCATAATTTGGCGACTGAAAACACTATAACAGTTGTTGTTGATGTTAATAATCACACAAATGATGTAATGGGGATGAAATTGAGTAGGGATCACTAACTTTTCTGAATATCTGGTTTTGAGTTGAGTTGCTTCTTCCCTTCACGTGTAACAACTCGTAAGTGGACAGGGACTAGTTCCTCCGTTGTTGCTCTGACGATCAAGTCGGTGATGTACTCGAGTGGGTAAGTGGTGAACTGTGCGAATTCTCCGGTGCAGTATAGTGGAGAAAACTTCTGAGAAAATTGCTTACATTCCATTTGGAATAGTTGTCCCTCTTATAACCATGCAGGAGGGGCATTTTAGTCTTTCTCCGCCGAGTCTGAGTTGGCAGTTGAGTCAGCATCAACTTTATGCGTGTAAACTGTGGAGTGGTCATGGAATGGGCGATGTCACTTCGGCATTAATGAGATAGGATAAGCGGCACTCAAAGCTGCATGGTCCGATGTGTCATAAATAGTATCGGGGATGGAGAAATAATGGCGTCTGTCAAACATTTAATGTGATGTCGATGCGCTGTTAGCGGGGGGTTCGAGGTCGAAGTTGCCATTTGACTAGTGTCGAGGGGTGTCGAGAAGTAACACCTTTCGAGTCAACCCAGCGAGACGTCAACTAATTAACTGGTCGAGTGGACTTGTAACAAGTACTTTTTGACGAGAGGACCGACAAGTATCGCCATTCGAGTCGACCTACTAGCAGATGTTGACTCGGCGAGTCGGCTAGGTCGGGACCCTGCTGTCCTAAGTGTCGAGTTGACTGAATGGTGCGTGACGGAGGATGTTTGACTATTGTTGGCAAGGGGCCATACTTTAGCGACTGAAAACACCATAACACTAGTTATAACTTGTGTTTAGTGATTTAAGAAACATATGAATGGTCACACTTAATTGGAAAAAAATATACAGATTTCATTATGAATTGCTTTAAGTCTTAGCTCAATGGAGTATTTCTTTTTGAACATAAAATTCATGGGACCAAAACTAGGACCATGTAATATTTGTTTTTCTTATAATTCTAACCAAGATCAATGGTTATTGTAAAGACTCATAGTGTGCCTCATAATTTTAAACTCAAAATCATAGAATCAATGATGGGACAAGTGATGTATTTTTATCGTAGTCCGTTGATCTTGAGGTAGAATTTTAAGAAAATGATAAGTATCATATTGTCGTATGGTTGGTCTCATAAATTTTGTTTCAAAAAAAAAAAAATTCTTAACTCACTATCTATATTGTTATTTGTTTTATCTAATTCGTGTTGCGTGTTAATTATGTTTTAGTGTTATACTGAAAGTCTGAGTGAGTTTTGTCTAGAAATTCTCGGATTTTCTTTTCTCTGGGTGTCATACGAAAACGGTGAGTTATTTTTATTATTATTTATTTATTTAACAGTAGAAATTTTATTTTCTTTTTCTTTTTTAATCTTTTGTGCGGCACCCGAAACTGAGAGCCAAGACAAGATGATGAGCTGGATGTGGACCGCCTTCCCTTGAAGAAGTGGGGACGTACAGGTGAAAAACAGCATGATGACTGAATTGACCACAAAAGCACCCAGTGTTGGACTTTTGGTTCATGAAAATGCAGTTTTTACTCTGTGAATAGTCTTACATCGGAAAATGAGAAGAAGTTCAAGAAGTTTATAATGGTTCACATCTCAATGGGCTTTGAGTTAGTGTTTAGGGCTTTGTATTGTTTGGGCTGTTGTTCCACACACGCGCGCGCGCCACACCCCGCCGCACTCGCATGCGATTTTTTGCCTCTTAAGTTTTATTTTTGCATGTTTTACACAAGTTTGTACCGGTTGCGGGAGTTATGGAAACATATAATGGACGCGGGATTTCTGTGTAACGTCTGCGGACTACCAGCGACGGTTAAGAACAACAAGAGCTATATAAAGAGCTGAAGCTCATTCGGAAGGAACACCGCAA
>NC_033798.1:97913206-97943844 GCF_001876935.1 Asparagus officinalis | reverse complement strand
TCTAATCTATTATTTACTTATATTTCGGGTAACCATCTTCGTCTGAGCAGAAGCTCTGCTACTAGCCTCGAGTACAGAGGCCGACCGTTTCCGGGGACTTTTACCATTAGGGGGAGAGGATCGACTGCGCCAGAGCGATAGGCGAGTCATCTATCTTCTAGGGCAGTGAATCACGACCGCACCCGTTCAGGTCTGGTGTTCTAACTCTTTTATTTTCAGATTTACACTATTTTTTTTAATTTTGACAGCAATCTAGAAGATAGACTAATTTCTTGCTGTTAATATAAATATGATATTAATTACTTTTAATTAGTAAATAATTATCTGTTAATTTCGTTAAAAAATTTATTTAAAAAAATTTACTGTTCATCGGGTTTTCTGTTCACCCGAATCTTCATATATTCTAATTGATTATTTGTATTTGTATTAGTTAATTGCTTTGATTTGTTTCATTAAAAAAATAAAAAAATATCGGATTCTGTTCATTACTGTTCATCCAAGAGAAAAAATTCATTTTGTTTGTCCATTTTTTACTGTTCATAAAACAAAATATATAGTTTATTGCATTTATTATCTCTTGCTAGTTTACAAATCTGATTTCATATCTTAAGTCATAATCCTCTAAGTTACTAGTTGAGTGGTATTGACAAATCTTTTCCATTCAAATATCAAATACCTAGATTAGTAAACTCAAAATTGGACTTATGGCTAACCCTGATCATTCCAAAAATGTCAAACCTGAAAAGTTCACCGGGGTTAATTATAAACGGTAGGCTAATCAGATGTGATACTGGCTTACCACTTTAGGTCTTTTATCTGCTATTGACATTCCCGAGTCTTCAACTAGCGGTTCTCAACCTTTGACTCCTGATCCTGAACAACATGTTCCTTCCATTTCTGGTTCTGGCGCTAGCTCCCTATCTAGCTCTATGAAACCAGAAGAAATCAACTATCATTGTTGTCATAGGATTCTTAGCGCACTTGCGGACAACCTCTATGACATTTATTATGAGTTCAAAAGTGCTAAGGACCTATAGAATGCTCTTGAAGCAGAATATGACTATGATAATGCCAGAATTCTGCGTTTCACCTCCTCCTCTTTTAATAAGTTCATGATCATGATGGTTGATGATAAACCCATTAATGAACAAATTCATGAATTTCAAGATTTCCTCCGTCACCTCCAATCTAAAGGAAACACCTTTACTGATGATTATAAAGTTTCCTGCCTGATTGATAAACTCCCTCCATCCTGGTCTAGATTTGTTGGAGATCTCCGGCACAAGCAAGTAGATCTAACCTTAACTAAAGCCCTAAAGGCTATTCGTATTGAAGACCAGCACAGGTAAAATTTCAAAACCGAGTCTGAATCAAAAGCTAAAGTAAACTTGGTAGAGGATAAGCCTAAATCTAGGAATTTCAAACCCAAAGGGAAGAAATTCAAGAAAAACCAGAAATCCTTCAACAAATCTTCTTTCAAATCCAATCCCAACTCTTCCAGCCATAAGTCTGGTGGAAAGTTCTGCTTTGTCTGTGTTAGAACCAACCACATGGCTACCAACTGTTTTTTTCGGAAGAAGGAACCGGCTAAACCTGCTCCTAAAGAAAATGGATCCAACAAAGTTAATATGATTGAAGAGAATCCAACTTCCTTCAGGCTAGTCTCTTCATCATATCTTGTGAATTCTCTTACTTCTTCCGTTGATTGGTACTTAGATTCCGGAGCTAATATCCATGTTTGCAATGATCGTTCTTGGTTTTCTACTTACCAGGAATCACGTGGAGGAAGCATAAGCTTAGCAGATGACTCCACTAAACAAATAATAGGAAGTGGATGCATAGAGCTCACCATGACCTCTGGGAAAGCTCTAAATCTGCAAGGTGTTCATCATGTTCCTTCTCTCCATCGTAATTTGATCAGTGAATCTCTTCTCCTTAGAGCTGGTTATAGGATTGTAAAAGAATCTAATAAGTTTGTGATTACAAAGGATAATGTATTCATAGGAAAATGTTTTACTTGTAATGACCTTTTCAAACTCAATGTAATCAATTTCAATTCTAATAAAATTTCTGAGTCTTCTGTTGTTCAAATTGTTGAATCTTGTGATGTCTGGCATGGACGACTTGGACATGTAAATTTTCAAACTTTACAGAAAATGATCAAATTGAATATTATTCCTAAATTCTCTTTTGACCTCTCATCCAAGTGTGAGATTTGTGTTCAAGGGAAACACACTAAAAAACCCTTCAAGTCTATAACTAGAAACTCTGAACCCCTCGAATTAATTCATAGTGATGTGTGTGACTCGAACCGAGTTCTCACCCGAGGGGGTAGGAGATATTTTGTGACATTTATAGACGATCACTCCAGATATTATTACACCTATCTTCTCAGAACTAAAGATGAAGTCTTAGATAGGTTTAAGGTGTATAAAGCTGCATCTGAGAACCAACTTGACAGGAAGATCAAGATTCTAAGATCTGATCATGGGGGGAAGTATACCTCAAATGATATGACTGAATATTGCCAAGAACACGGTATTATTTATGAGGTTACTGCTCCTTATACATCACAGTCTAACGGGGTAGCTGAACGAAAGAACAGAATCCTAATGGACATGATAAACTGTATGTTACTCAGTTCAGGAGCACCTGAAAATCTCTAGGGTGAAGCTCTTCTCTCTGCTTGTTTTATTTTTAATAGGATTCCCCGGAAACATTCTGATACAACTCCTTATGAATATTGGAAGGGGAGATCTCCTAATCTGAACTTCTTCCGAGTCTGGGGTTGCTTGGCTAAGGTAGCTATTTCAGAACCTAAGAAGTGGAAAATTGGTTTTAAAACTGTTGATGCTGTTTTCATTGGATATGCACTAGATAGCAATGTTAATAGATTTCTAGTCATTAACTCTGAAATCAGTGACATATCCAACAACAATCATTGAAGCTAGAGATGCAGTCTTTTTTGAAAATATCTCTCCTTTCAAATGCAAAATCTCAGAAAATCCTAGTTCATCTCTTCCTTCTGATTTACCATCTTCCAGTTCTTCTCAGCCTTTTGATATTGAACCTCGAAGAAGTAAAAGAGGTAGAATTCAAAAGGACTTTAGAGAAGACTTCTTTACCTTTTTGGTTGAAGGTGATCCTAGTTCATTTGAAGAAACAATGGATTCACCTGAATCTCCTTTCTGGAAAAAAGTCATTGATAATGAGATTAAATCTATCATGGAAAATCATACTTGGATATTCACCGACTTACCTCCAGGTTGTAAACCTATTGGTTGTAAGTGGATATTCAAGAAGAAACTTAGAGCTAATGGTTCCATAGATAAATTTAAAGCTAGATTAGTAGCTAAAGGCTATACTCAACAAAAGGACATTGATTATTTTGATACATATTCTCCTGTAGCCCGAATCTCAACTATCCGAGTTTTATTAGCCTTTGCTGCTATCCACAAGCTGATCATACATCAGATGGATGTCAAGACTTCTTTCCTGAATGGTGATTTAGATGAAGAGATCTACATGCACCAACCTGAAGGCTTCATTGCCAAGGGTCAGGAAAACAAAGTCTGTAAACTTGTTAAATCTCTGTATGATCTTAAACAAGCTCTTAAACAATGGCACTAGAAATTTGACAGAGTCATTGCTCATTATGGTTTCACAGTGAATGGACACGACAAATGTGTTTATTTAAAAATGATAAACAATGACTATGTTATCCTCTGTCTCTATGTTGATGATATTCTTATATTTGGAACAACTCTTCAACTAATTTTGAAAGTCAAGGATTATCTTTCCAAGAATTTTGACATAAAAGACTTAGGTTTTGCTGATATGATACTTGGAATAAAAATCTCTAGAGACACTAGAGGAATATCTTTAAGTCTTTCTCATAGTATTGAGAAAATACTGATCAAATTCAACTATCATAACTCTTAAACCTGTTTCCACACCTTATGATTCTTCTATATCCTTGAAGAAGAATGAAGGTGAACCTGTATCCCAACTGAAATACACCTTATGATTCTTCTATATCCTTGAAGAAGAATGAAGGTGAACCTGTATCCCAACTGAAATATTCTCAGATGATTGGATCTCTTCTATACATATCTATCCCAACTGAAATATTCTCAGATGATTGGATCTCTTCTATACATATCAAACCGAACCAGACCCGATACAGCTTATGTTATAGGGAGACTGAGTCGGTATACCAGTAACTCTAACCTAGATCATTGGTCTGCCCTAGAGAGAGTATTCAAATGCTTGAAAGGGACAATTGACTATTGCTTGACTTACACTGGATACCCTGATGATATTGAAGGGTATAGTGACGCCAATTGGGTCACAGATTCTAACAGTGTAAAGTCAATATCTTGGTATGTATTTCTTTTTGATGGTGCTGTTGTATCCTGGAAATCATGTAAGCAAACAGTAATTGCCAGGAGCACCATGAAATCTGAGCTGATTCCTCTTGATACCACTTGCACAGAAGCAGAATGATTAAAAGATCTATTTTCTGAACTTTCTTTGGTTCCTAAACCCTTTCCTCCAATTTCCATTCATTCTGATTCTAGATCTACCATAGAGCTTCTAAAGCATGTGCATGTAAATAAAAAACTCAACAGACATATTCAAATAAGATATAAGTCTGTACAACGCCTGATAGGCGAAGTTGTGATCTTGGACTTTGTAAAGTCTGAGAAAAATCTTGCTGACCCTTTGACTAAGGGATTATCCAGGAGTGTGGTTCTGGATTCATCGAGGGAGATAGGGTTAAGCCCATAAGAGAGGTCACTGACAGTGGTAACCCAACCATTATTTGGAGATTTAGTCCCAATGTTGATTCAATGTGGTAGAAACAAGCTGGACAAGTGACACTCGTGCGGAGCATCGACCCAGATATATTCATATATCTCTATGTAGCTTGTGCTACTACCCCTTCTCTATGATGACGATGCTCTTATGATACAGCTGGCTAGACTGAGTTTTACTTTTAATAAGTGCAACGTGTGTATTATGAAGGGTATTAAATAAATAGCTGTAGTACCCTTTGAGGACTTACCTACGTGAGAGGAACCGTGATGGTCGCGGTTGGGGGGGGCTGGACTAAACTTAACCCCTAGAAACTCTCATGAGTCGGTTTATTGTGAGCATGACCTTTAACGTTCAACCCGCTTTGCTCAATAGATGAAGACGTATTGTGTGTGTTTTTGTTAATATTTGATTCAAGGGGCCTAATTCAAGGCCTAGTCCATTGTGTCCCTCACGTGGCGATAAACTCACTAGGGAAAAGTTCAAAGCTGGAAGCTAGCTCTCCCGAATTCACGATACGAAAGGTTGCCCAACTTATATCCTTTTATGATTTATTGATTTACTTATTGTTTTTCGTTTCAGTCAATATTGCCTTTGGGGGGGGCTGTTGGACTTTTGGTTCATGAAAAGGCAATTTTGCCTTTGTGAATAGTCCCACATCAGAAAATGAGAAGAAGTTCAAGAAGTTTATAATGGTTCACATCTCAATGGGCTTTGAGTTAGTGTTTTGGGCCTTGTATTGTTTAGGCTGTTGTTCCACACATGCGCACGCACGCCACGCCTCGCCACACCACGCCTCGCCTCGACACGACGCACGTGCCACGCCCCGCCGCACTCACACGTAATTTTTGGACTCTCAAGTTTTATTTTTGCACGTTTTACACAAGTTTGTAACGGTTGCAGGAGTTATGGAAAATGTATAACGGACGCGGGATTTCTGTGTAACGTCTGCGGACTACCAGCGACGGTTAAGAACAGCAAGGGCTATATAAAGAGCTGAAGCCCATTCGGAAGGAACACATCAACAAGAAGAAGCGAGAAGAAGAAACATCCAATCCTCTTTTTCCCTCAAAATTCCGAAAGCTACGCTTTTCCTCTAAAATTTTCTCAGCTACTATTTATTTATATTCCGGGCAACCATCTTCGTCTGAGCAGAAGCTCTGCTACGCCGGCCATTTCCGAGGGCTTTTATCGCTATGGGGAGAGGATCGACTGCGCCAGGGCGATAGGCGGGTCCTCTATTTTCTAGGACAATGAATCACGACTGTACCCATTCAGACCTGGTGTTCTAACTCTTTTATTTTCAGATTTACACTAATTGTTTTAATTTTGACAGCACCCAGGAGATGAGAATTTATTTTTCTTTTTCTTCTCTTTTATTGATATAATAGGGGGAAATATTGATTCATCATTTTTCATTTAAAAATAGTAGGAAAACTTCTTGACGAATTGGGTCTACCATAGTTTGTGGTTACTTGTCTTAAAAGCTCTTTATTTTGCATTGATCCAGAAAAATTATTCATGGGAACACCACTTGTCTAGTGAGTTTGATCCACTTTATACTTTGTCAAAAAATTGAAGCTCTATCTTTAATTAATCCTTAAAATATAGTTTTTTCACACTACTGCTTGTTCTTTCGAAATAAAATTAAAAACTATTTTTTTAACATCATAAATGCAGGTAATATGTCCACAATCTTTTACATTTGGTGGGGTTATTGGTTGGTGTAATTTTGGGGTAAGATAATTTTTGGGACTTTATTTTATGATGTTATTCATTAGGACAATGATATTGAGATTTCATTTTAAAGTGTTATTCATTGGGACAATGAGATTGTGACAATTACCCCTATTTTTTCAAAATTATCCCACTTCTATATAATTTTTTTGTCCCAACCTCCAAAAATTATCTCATTCTTAACTTTAGGACAATCATGAGGAAAGTGGGATAATTTTAAAGCACTAATTTATTAAATATTTAATATATGTTAATTGTATTATAATATATAATATATCTTATTTATATTATATTATAAAATTCTATTATAACGTAGGATAATAAAATATTATATAATATTATCTAATATAACATTATTATATATCATTATTACATATTGTTTAATAATGTTTTATATATTATAATATTAATATTATATTATTATAATATTACTTTATATTATTTAGTATATATTTTATTAGTTAGAATAAAAATTATATTACAGTATTTTTATGATATAAATGATAGTATATATAAAATTAATATAATATATTCTATTATTTAATAATAATTTTAATTAATAATATTGAACATATTAATACTATATTATGATTATTATAAATATTATATTTTAATAAGGAGTCATGTCATCTATTATTCAATTTAAATTATAGTAATTATCATAAAATAAAATAAAATATTATATTTTAATAATAATTTAATATTTTAAATAATATTATATTACATTTAACAAAATATTATAATATTTGATTAAATATTATATTATTAAAATATTATATTAAATATATTGTTTGTTTTGATGACTAAGATCACGTATCCGCTTTGGGATGAAGTAGAGGAGATTGATGAGGGAATCACATTCTTCTCCGACTTTATATCTGGTTCTTGAATTGGGGTTGCTGAACAATCTGCACATGTAGAAACTCTTGAGAGGACGATGATTGGTTCCCCCGTTGTACCTCTGACGATCAAGTTAGATGATGACTTGTGTGGGGGTAAAAGAAGAGTCCGAACTAAGAGTCCCCCTCCGTATTTTTTCTAGAGTAGTGTTGATATCTGATATCACACAGTCGAGGGGGTTACAGTTCTGGTCTTCGTGCTGGCGGCGAATAGGGAGAGGATGAGAGATAGGGCCGACTCCTCCTCTGATTTTATACCCGATCCTTAGACTGGAATTCCTGATCCTTATGCACAAACAAGAAGAAACCCGTGGGAGGGCAGGGCTCATTTCCCCCAAGGTACCTCCGATGGTCAAGTCAGCTGGTGAGCTTGAGTGGGGTTTGAGGGAGAGTCCCCGGGCTATTGAGGTCCTTAGAGGGTACTCTTTGAGAGTTATCAGTTCTTTTTAACAAAGGTAAATTCAGAGATTTTATGAAGAAGTAGTAGAAAATCCCCCCTCTTTTACCTTCTTTCCCTCCTTTTATAGCCCATTACCTCTGAGAGTTTGACCATTGGCTTTGACTATGCACAGGAGGCGGTTGAGGGGTGAGCAGACAGACTACTAAGTCATCCTTCTCCTTCCAAATGTCGGCTGGCGATTGGAAGGGAAGTCATTCAAGTACAGGAGAGAAATATCTTCTCAGTATCCTGGATTTGACAAATGAGGCAGGGTAGAGGATAGGCCAGCTGTTTGGTCGTCCTTCCCCCTCCATATGGTGACTGGTGATTGGAGGGGAAGTCATTCGAGCCCAGGAGAGCATCATGGAGATCCCTGGGAAGTGACTTGTAAGGAGAATAAGCGGCTTATGCACGAGATTTGTCAGAGCGGAGATCTTGATAGGACTGATCAATACTGTAGTGCTGATTGATATCTGAAGCGAGCTTAGCTGGATCTCATCCCCTTAGTAGAGGCGGGTTGGTTCGTGAGTTTTCATTATGATTTTCCGACCCTATAGCCGAGTGAGCTTCGGGTCAAGTGTATGGTCGAGACGTCTGCTTGAGGAGTCGTCTTAATTACGAGGGACCGACTGATCCCGTATTTCGAGTCGGTAATGATGACCTTTGGTCAAAAGATGACTTGTCTGCTCGGCTGGCCGATAGACTTGCCCTTGGCTAGGCTTTTGGGCCTCTAAGCTAGTTTGGACCATGGCTTTTTTAAGCCTATGCAGATAATCTTTTGATATCTCCATATTTAGATGGTAAATTACCATAACAAGTAGTTCTTCCACCCCCTCCTCCCTTTAGAAGACGAATAGTACATGTATTTATACTAAAGGGTAAGGACAAATTGGCCACATTTGTCTAATAGAAGTAGTGGCGAGGTATGGGATGCTAGTTGTATCAGCACATTCTTGACAGGTGTCAGCTGGCGATTGGAGGAGATCTCACTTTGGCATCAGGTAGGAAGTAACTAGTGCTATGGCAGGGCATGAGCTAATAGCTAAGTCAGCTTCTGCTTTATAGGTGGTGCCTGGTGACTAGGGGAAAGATCATTTCGGTATTGGAGAAATCGTCTTCAGCATCGAATGGAGAGTGATTAATGGTGTGCAAGAGCTTACGCGATATGACAAGTCATAAAGGCTACTGGGGCTAAGGTCCTGATGGAATTTGTCCAGTGCTGAGTATGGTGTTGACACGTAGCCAAAGGGGATGTGCCCGAGGTAGGAGGTGTTCTTTGCATTTGTCGAGAGGCAACACCTTTCGAATCACCTGTCAAATGGTCGAGTGGATTCGCGACGAGCCGTCTTCGACAAAAAGTGGACGACAAGTTCCGTCTTTCGAGTCGACATGATGGGATGTCGAGTGGTCGAGTTGGCGGAGTGGTCACCTCTATTAATATCTGGCCGTCAAGTTGATTGGGGCAGAGCTTGCAAGCGTACACTTGGTAATTAAATTTTACTCGGACGGATGGTGAACACCATAATAGTTGGTCTGTTTCGCTTGGAGTCGGCTTTAGTCGGGTCCGAGTAAAATATAATAAAGAATCGCCTCTGCTTTACCATTGTGGTTCCGCCTTTCTTGGCAGATTGCGGGCTATTCTAGATGAGTGGGCCTCATCTTGATTTTGAGATTATTGTTCGCTGTGTAACTTGCCTTTATTCTAGATTTGAGATCTTTTACCACTGATTAGAGGATGACTCGCCTATTGTTAGAAGAGACATGTCTCACGCCCGTCGTCATGATGCTTTTGCTTCAAGTTTAAGTACCGGACGAATAGGACCAATGAGGCCGATCATTCGTTAGTCGACGTCTGAATTTCTCAAGTCGAGTTCCTAGGTAATGCTTTCGAAGCCAGCTGACAACCGTCGAGGGTCGACTACGTTATGGCTGACTGCTCGTGCAAATAAATGTCGCTTTGTGAATTTCTAGAAGCCTTTATTGGGCAAATGAAACGTTACTGTGTGAAATGATGCGATGTTATTCCAGTTGGCAGAAAGTTAATGATGACACTTTGGTTTTCGAGCATAATGGTGCGGAGTAAAGGGGTAAGGCGCTTCGATTTTCGAGCGAACCGCTTGAGATTTCGAGGCGAATCTCGTTCGTTTATTTTATTTCGAGACGTGGCGATCGTTCAAATAGCTCCACACATGCTTTTCAAAGATTATAAATAATCCATGGGTTGGGGGGGGAGAGAATTCTTTACGAGTTCTTGTTTCTAAATCCCTAACGCTTCTTCTCCAAGCTTTCCAAGCTCCACAGTAAATAAAGATCTTCCATGGCTGCTCAAAGTTTCTCTGTTGGTCGCAACAAGCAGAAGATCGCCCTCCTACGGTCAATTCGCTCAAAAGTTACGATTGGGAGTCTGGAGGATTACTATAGACTTCATGACATTCTTAAAGAGTTCACATTGGCGGCACCGAATGGGAACGATCCAGTGTACCGCCATGGTCACAACAGAGCACCCTTGTATTTGGTCCACCTCGACCATGGGCTCCGGTTGCCGCTGCACCCATTCATAAGGGACGCATGCGTTGCCATGTGGGTTTCTCTTTCCCAGTTCGCTCCCAACGCTATTGGGGTCCTGGTGGTTTTATTGTCATCTGCCACCGTGTCGTCGTCGAGCCCAGGATGAAATTGCTTGGGCATCTGGTCGGCATCAAGTCGATAAGGAAGAACCCACTATTATTCTTCCATTACATCAGCAACTTCAAGTTCGTCTTAGATGCTCTGGAGTCCAACAGGGACTGGAAGAAGAATTTCATCTAGGTATTCGGCGCCGACGATGTCCTCTCCTGCTCCGAGTGGCCTGAAATAAATAAGGATGTGTTGAGGCCGGGTCCGCTCTTGGCCGCAGAAAGACGACAATTGGAGAAGATATGGTCTTATGTCGGATCTCGAGAGAGGAGCAACCTTTTTGATACAGCGTCACTACGTGTGGCGCAAATTTCGATGATCCCGCCTACCGAAACCGACAAGGCTAGGGCGAGTCTGTTATTCCTGCCTCTTGCCGAAAGCCAAGAGGGGGGTCGAGAGGTGAGGAGTCGGGCTCCGCCACTAGGTCCCAGAAAAAGCTGAGAGGATACTTAGAACCTGAAGAGGCGGTCGGCATGAGGTCACAAGGGACCAACCTTGTTGTCCAAATAGGGGGGGAGACAAAGGATCAAAAATATAGCGACCAAATGCCAAGTCCAACCAGCTACAGAACAGGTGACAGGGTTGGCCCGGGTCCGACCAACTCTAGAACAAGTGACAGGGTCGGCCTAGGTCCAACCAACTCCAAAACATCAGTTGGTCGGAGAGTCGATTGCCCAAGCCAGTTGGGCTGACGAGATCATTATCATCGATGATCCTATTGCGGGGGAAGTGCCCCCAAAAACTAGAGCGCCTGATGCTAGAATCTATGCTGAAGAGATGGTTGAGCCAACTTCTAGGCTCGAGTCTTCCCGAAGACCAGGCAAAGAGACGGTTGGGTCGACTGGGGATGCTAAGGAACGGGCGGCGCCCCCTCCAGAATCTAGGGCGGGTGAGGCGGTTGAAGAGCAGGAGGTCGTCGGGGAGCATAAAGGCTAATGGCCTTTCCCTCACTTGATCTCAGACATTGAGCCTCAATATTGGGAGGCGGCAAAGGCGATGTTGGCGGGAGTGCCACTAGGCCCTTGTTTGCTATGGAGTATGCTTCATGAAGGCGACAAGTTCATCCCATCGGCGTCTCTTGATAAGGAGACGTCAATTTTGGGGTCTCTTTCGGCCTCAATTATAGTTGTGCAACAGTTCACTCTGCCGAAGGACGTGGGGGTCTTACAGAGGATGTCAAGCTTTGACTTACATCTGGCTCTTAAGGCTCACTTGGTCTGGGGGGCTCTGCTGGAGCAAGAGCTATACGATCGGTTCAAGTATATGCATGATTCTCCTCGAGAGTGGCAAGAAGATTTGGTCTGGGAGAAGGCGTCTAAGGAAGAGGCGGAATAGAAAGTTGGCGCCTTAGAGGCTGAATTAAATGGCATCGAGGCCCGTTGGCGCCGAGAAGTGGACGTTAGGGATAGAGTCATTGAGGGGCTCCGTTCTTAGGGTGCCAAACAAGCATCTTTGGTTGTCGAGCTTAGAGGTGAGGTGTCCCCACTGAAGGGGGAGGTTACTCGTATCCAGCGAGGAATCTTAGCGAACTAACCGCTTTGGCTGGGGAGGTCAAGTCTGAGAGGCACCTCAAGGCGGCGGCCGAGGAAGACGCTCAATCGAGTCATCTTTTAGTCAAGCAACTGAGGCGGGGTCTTGAGAAATAGCAGTCGAATCACCAGGTGTCCATGACACTTCTCAAGGACCTTGAGGATAGACTGGCTCACCTGGACTCGGAGCAGCATCAGACGAAGATAGTTGAGGAGTGGCGCCATGGCATCTTGGGTAGGGCTGAGGTGGTTTTGGCGTGCAAAGACGGAGTTGACTACTTTGCCTCACTAGTGCCTTTGATCTCTCATCCTTCGCCCGACTGCTTTTATCCACTCCGATTCTCCTGCTATCTTGATCTCTTAAGGGATATTGAGATGAGCGGAGGAGGAGTGAATTTAACAATGGGCGATGGCGATGGCGATGAAGAGTCAGGGGATGGCCTTGTTGAAGATGCTTTTATCTATTCTCTCATTGTTGTCGAAGTTCCTGTTGAGTCTCCCGCTGCTGCCGAGGCTATCGCCCCGACCGAGACTGCTACCCGGAGGGAGATTGTCGCCTCTGGCCAAGAAAGTTGAGGGCTGACATCTCTCTCTTTCCTTTTTTTTGTTTTTTTATGTTTTTGTTTTGTTTTTTGCTTTGTAAAGAGCTTGTAATGAAGTTTGAATATTTGGAATAAAAATAAACTTTGTTTTCATTCTTGAGTCTATCTTTATTTACTCCATATTTTTGCTTTGCTTTGCTAACTTGTAGCATGCAACTTTGCTCTTATAGCAAGAACTAAGTGTTAGCTGGGGTGAATCAGCCGTGTTGTGTTGACCCGACCGCTGGGGGTCGAGATGATTGGCCCATATTACACCTTGTGTTGGTCGAGTGTTTAGTTATTCGACTGATAAGAACTTGGAAAGTCGAAGTGCCTAAGTTTTTCTTTATTTTTTTGTCAAAGGGCGCTCAAACACTTAGGCTTCTTGCCTTAGAGTTATCTATGTTATCATGACAACCCTGAGGTTGAGTGCCCAGGACTTACGTAGATGTCTAGATCTTTGGTGTCCCCGTAATGGTCGAGAGGTGACTGTGAAAGTCAACCATAGGGTTAATGCCTTGGGTTTATTCCTAAAAAGGCACCAATGAATTTTTGGATAGGATGACAATATTGAGGTTGGGTGCCTAGGTCTTACGTAGACGCCTAGATCTTCATATCCCCATAATGGTCGAAAGATGATTGTGGGAGTCGACCATATGGTCGGTGCCTTGGGTTTATTCCTGAAAAGATACCAAGGGCTTTAAATTCAACCTTGAGGTCGAATGCCTAGAGCTTATTAAAGTTGACTAGGTCTTTTACAACCCTGAGGTTGTGCCTAGGACTTGCTAAAATCGACTAGGTCTTTCGCCCTGAGGAGGGCCACCCTGGGGGTAATTAGGTAAAATGATAACCCTGGGGTTGAGTGCCTAGGTCTTACGTAGATGCCGAGGTCTTTAATATTTCCATAGTAGTCGAGAGGCAACTGTGGGAGTCGACCATATGGTTGGTGCCTTAGGTTTATTCCTAAAAATGTACCAAGGGCTTTAAATTCAACCTTGAGGTCGAATGCCTAGAACTTACTGAAGTTGACTAGGTCTTTTACGACCCTGAGGCTGTGCCTAAGACCCTGAAGTCGACTAGGTCTTTCGACCTACGGAGGGCCGCCCTGATGGCAACTAGGTAGTATGACAACTCTGAGGTTAGGTGCTTAGATCTTACGTAGACGCCTAGGTCTTCAATAAAGCCATAATGGTCGAGAAATGATTGTGGGAGTCGACCATATGGTGGGTGCCTTGGGTTTATCCTGAGGAGAGGCACCAAGAGCTTTAAATTCCTTCTTTAGATTGAGCACTATAGGAATGTGAGATAGTAATTGGGTTAGTTTCGATAAGAGTTTTATTGATAAATCGAGATTTATAGGGATGTTGAGAATAACATGGCTATGTATTGAAAATAACACCGGGAGTGTTCGATATTTTGGAGATGTTGCAAGGATCTTCCGTTTGGGACCCTTAGTCGAAAGGTGCCGGCTCGCAGCTCTTACAGGACTGTATAAGGACCTTCCTATTTGGGAGCTAGCTTGCCTACCCAAGTATCTTTGTCAGAAGCGGCTTTGTGGAGGACGAGGTTGCCAGCCTTGAATCTCCTTGGTCGGATTCTGCTATTGTAGTAGCGGGTGACTCGTTGCGGGTTGGTGACCCGGGTTCGGTGTGCTTTCTCTCAAGTCTTGTGTAGGAGGTCGAGGTTAGCCCGAAGTTCTTTTGAGTTCTCGTCGAAGTGTTGAAACCGGACAATCAGCACGTCGACTATAACAGGTAGTGACAGTTCAGCACCATAGGCTAGCTTGAGAGGAGTCTCCCCGATGGAGTTTTTTGAGGGTCTTGCGATACAACCAGAGGATACTAGGCAACTTTGGTGATGGAAATCTTTCTGAGAAAGATATCCAAGAAGTTGGATTTGTTTCTCCTAAAAGGAAAACCAGGGTGGTTTCCTCGAGGAAGATTTGAAGGTGATGGGAGCTTGACCATCCTATGGATGGATAACTGGTAAATACTCCCAAGATGGTTGCTATGGCTATGGAGGAGTATGACTATGTCGATTCTTCTCAGCCAAGACCAAACCTTCTTAACTTGGGTGACACAACTCCGAACTCCATTCAGCTTGAGTGACACAACTCCGATGTTGCTCTATAGAGTGACTGACCAGACCATTGTCCAGAACCATACATGTCTTCTCGAAAAAGAGAGGAGGCCCCATGGTGGGCATCAAACTGTTGATGACTAAGACCACACAGTCAAATTGTATCCGCTTTGGGATGAAGTAGAGGAGATTGATGACAGGATCACCTTCTTCTTCGAATTTATGTTTGGTTCTTGAATTGGGATTGCTGAACAATATGCACATGTAGAAACTCGTGAGAGGACGGGGATTGGTTCCCCCATTGTACCTCCGACAATCAAGTTAGATGATGACTTGAGTGGGGTAAAAGAAGAGTCCGAACTAAGAGTCCCCCTCCATATTTTTTCTAGAGTAGTTCTTCCATCCCCTCCTCCCTTTAGAAGGATAATAGTACCTGTATTTATACTGAAGGATAAGGATAGATTGGCCACTTTTGTCAAGTACGGAGAAGTAGTGGCCATGTAAGGGCTGGTGGTTGTGTCAACACCTTCTTGATAGGTGTCGACTGATGATTGGAGGAGATGTCACTTCGACATCAGGTGGGAAGTAACCGGTGGTATGGCAATGCATGGGCTAATAGCTAAGTCAGCTTCTGCTTTATAGGTGGCGCCTGGTGACTGGGGAAAGATCATTTCGGTATTGGAGAAATCGTCTTTAGCATCGAATGGAGAGTGATTAATGGCGTGGCAGAGCCTACCCGATATAACAAGTCATAAAGGCTACTGGGGCTAAGGTCCTGATGAGACTTGTCCAGTGCTGAGTGTGGTGTTGACACGTAGCCAAAGGGGATGGGCCTGAGGCAAGAGGTATTCTTTGCCTTTGCCGAGAGGCAACACCTTTCGAATCGCCTGCCAAATGGTCGAGTGGACTCGCGACGAGCCGTCTTCGACAAAAGGGGACGACAAGTTCAGTCTTTCGAGTTGACATGATGGGATGCCGAGTGGTCAAGTTGGCGGAGTGGTCACCTCTATTAATATATGGCCATCAAGTTGATTGGGGTAGAGCTCGCAGGCGTACACTTGGTAATTAAATTATACTCGGACGGATGGTGAATACCATCATAGTTTGTATATTATATCAATTATTATATAATATCATATTATTATAATATATTATATTAAATTAATTAATAACATTAAATATAGTTATAATTAATTAGTAATTATAATATAATATATTATAGTTTAGTATAAAGTAAAGTAATGTATTACATTATAATAATATACCAAGTAATATGCTAAACCAATTAGGTAAATTAATTTAGACTTAATTGATAGATAAATATTGTACTTTAATAAGATGCCACATCATCAATTATCCTACATGAATTGTCAAATCAAAGCTCTAAATTGTCTCATAATCCTTAATTGTCCCACTTTACATCACTCAAAATATCCTAAAGGGATAAAATTGTTCTATTGAATCAATTATTCCATTTAGCTCCAACTTGTCCCAACCAATAACTCCCCCTAAGAATTTCTCGTTGATGCTGACAACGAATCTAAATATATAATTTTTCATAAGAATATTAAAAGGCCTACTTTTTGGGTTTAATTGTGCAAGATTGGAGTTAGAACATATCATTTATGTAATAAACCAACTATAAATTGAGATCTATCTCAATAAACCACCTCCCGTAGATGATATTTCATTTTCAGAATTTCATTTTCTAGCATGTCCCTTTCAATTTAATCAATTGCTAGACAACAATGGAAGAAAGCTACATCTAGATTTTATTTTCTAGATATTTTGTTAGTATGTTATGCAATTCAATTTCATCTCTTTATCACTAAATGGGACTTCGGTGACTATAAATACACCTTACACCGTATGATCAGCTCCAAGTATTGTCAAACCGCTAACATGTGCATAGCCCGGAGTCTACTTGTTGCATTGGTACTCATATCCTCAGTAGGGATCTTATTAAAATGATCCATATAAGAATGAGATGATCTACATCATAAATATAAAAGTTATAATATTTAAACTAATTCGTGAATCTTTATTCATGGATAGTAGTCCTATTCTTCAAATAAATAAATAAAATATATTAGTCCTTATGTCGGTTTCCTTGAATTATCGATATAGTGTACAGTTTGTGATGTTGGCTATATTTGAAAGGAAAACACCGATTCAAATCTTTAATGGTGCTTCCTTGTACGCCACAAAGAGATTTTGTTGCTTGTAAGGAAGGAAAGAAAGCTACGTTAATTAATTAATAAACTAAGTAAGCAACGACGACAATGGAAATCTGATGTAAATAGAGTCCAGATGACTGCGCCCCACTAGCTAAATGATTTTTTTTATTTCTACGTGGATCGAAGAAAATTTAGAAAGACTATATGGGTCATTATTATTCCTCGTCTTTTTGGTTATTAGTATTCAACATCCAATAACCATATTTGGATTTTATTAGGGAATTTCGGGTTCTACGGCATGGGTTTTAGTGTTGTTGATAGTTACTGAAATTGAACTGTATGATTCATGCTGATTCAAAAAAAAATTCGAATATAAAGTTTGTTTTTAGGATAAATTTTCAAAATAGACCAAATTAGAAATTTATTTTTAAAAATCGACCCATTTAAATTTTAATTATCATTTTCGACCTGGTTTCAGCCACCTAGCTAAAAACCAGGTCAAAAATGGTAAACAAAGTTTAAAAACTTTACGAGATTTAAAATCCCGTGAAGTTTAGTGTGGCTAATCAAGCACTAAACTTCACGAGATTTTAAATCCCGTGAAGTTTTTGAACTTCTGTATCTTTATTAGCGTGGTTAATCAGACACTAAACTTCACATAATTTTAAATCCCGTGAAGTTTTCGAACTTTATTTTTCATTTTCGACTCAGTTTCAATCAGGTGACTGAAACTGGATCGAAAATGACAATTAAATCTCAAATAGGTTATTTTTTTAATAAATTACTAATGTGGTCTATTTTGAAAATTTGCCCTTGTTTTTATTATTGTAATTGCGCATGAGGATTACCGATTACTTGTGTAGTGATGTATATGACCCATAAACAAATTGAATCCCCATAATGGTGATCTATAGTGTTCGATACCCTAATCAGATATCCCAAAACTAAAATTACAAGGTACAGATTAGATTTAATCTCAATATTATGTCCTATACACTATGTTCGGCACCCTAGCAACTTGCTTCACAGGCTTTACTCCTTAAATGTGATGTCATAGTCTTTGATGCGCACACAAACTGCAAGTTACGATGTTGTTGTTGATTAGCCCAATTACATGTTGGGCCTCGGCAAAAAGACGTCCAAGCCCCTTATGCAACAATCATTTGAACACGGTTGTTATTGCTAAGACTATCTCCAGCAGGAGTCGAAATTTTAACTTTCTCTCTCCTGCCACATCACTTTATTTCCCCTCCACATAATTCAACAATCTTCATTTTCTATCATCTCTACAGCAGGAGTTTTTTCAAAAGATTTTTACTTTATTTGGGACCCACTACTACCCTATCCCTCCAACATATATACCCCACCTTATTTATTCATTTCTTTATCTTATTTCATATATATTACTACTACTACTATTATTATTACTAATATAACTCATTTATTTATAATTATAAATTTTTAATATTTACATAAATAATATATATTATTAATCTCTATTTGAAAAAGTTTGAAGAATATAGAAGCAAAAGCAAAGAGAAGGAGAATAAGGTGTTGAAAACTCAGATTTTTTTGGTGTCCAAATTACACAAGACTAATCTCTATTTATAGAGGTGAAAAAATAAAAATTATTGATATAAAAATTATAAATTAATTCCTAGTATTTATCTCCCAAAATATCATTTAAAAATTAAGAATAAAACAAAAAAGGCCAACCAACCAAGCCTTGACACATGGCTCCAAGCATGGGCTAAGGACAATTCGCGGGACCCATGAGGTTAGAAAAACCGGAGGTGAAAAATTCACCCATCCGATTTCGGTTTTCCAATTCACCCCTCCAAAAACCCCCTGCTGGAGCCAAAAACCCCCCTAAAAAAACCCCTGCTGGAGATAGTCTAAGTATGTATTTAACAGTTATAGCCAGATTAAAGGCCAGCTTGGTATTGTTTTCTTTTCTCATATGACAACTAATAATAGTGCTTGATAACCAAAAAACAAAAAACATGCTTATTGAAACTTATTTATGCTTTTAAGGGATGCTTTTTAGAAGCAACCTGAGTATATTTTTTTATAAGCAGCTTTTGCTTTGTTTAGTTTTTTTTTAATTATAATCATATACACTATTTGGCTTTTGACAATATTACTTTATTTGTTCTAGAATTACTTTATTTGTTCTAGAATCATATTGTCTATTTTGGTAGCTAAAGTTATATCTATTTTGATAATGTTCACTCATAATGATTTTAGAGCACAATGTTACCAAACATTTTTACTGCTTTTGAAAGCAACTTATGATATATAATTACCAGACAACTCTTTCAACATTTTGTAGAAGTTACTTCACTAAAATGCTTATATACGCGACTTCTCATGAGCTCGAGCAATACCATATCAAACTTGGAATCAAACTTTCTCCCTGAAATCTCAACATCGGATTTCTTCTTCTTCTTTTTTTTTCCATTGCCAGTGCTTTCCCTCCCCTTTATACAGATAAATCATCAAAAATGTATGAAGAAAAGACATCTAAAAGCCCATAGGCAAGTTTTATCACATAATAAGAGTACCCATAAAACTATATAAAAATCTCTAATATCCATTGCTATAGCCATTGTACAGCATCCTAGAACGAATACCGTACTGATCATAGACAGGCTCCGCATAGTTCACTGCCTTAATCTCCACTGATTTCCTCTTGCTATCCAATTCTTGAACAGCCCCAAAAACTATCTCATTTGTATTCTCACAGCTCTGCTCGTAGTAAGTCTGAGGACCTAAAGAGTGCTGCCTATGCTGCTGAAGATGCATATGCTGCTGGTTTTGCTCAGCAGCGTTCCAATCGTTAAAATAAGCTCTCCCCTGTCTTAAATGATGTATTTTCTCCGTATCTTTGGACATGAAGGCATACGTCTTTTTTGGAGTAGGAGTTCGAGTTTCTACTACAGGGGGTGGCTCGTCTCCATCTGGGATCTCAAAGCTCTCTTGCATTGGCCATGAGTTTGTTCTTCGTTGCTGCTGATAATTGTTATGGTGCTGATAATAGCCTTGGTGTTGGCTGCTTCTTTGTTTCTTTCTGAAGAATGTTGATCCAAAGATTTCTGAGATTGAAGATTTGGCACCACCGATGAGTTTGGTTATGGAGGTGAAAAAACCTTCTTCTTCATTCTGTTGGTCGTCTTCATTAGGGATTAATGGTGGCCTTACTGATTGTTTTAGTGGTTTGTGGTATGGAGGAGGTATGGATGCTTTCGAAGGGGTCAAAGGTTCCTGAACCTGAAATTGAATAATGAAGGATGAATAATGAGAATAAATTGAACGCACATAATGGTCCTCCTTTTCCTTTTGTTATCCACTTATAATCAAGTATATAATAAGGAATAACAAGAATACGAGTATAACTTGCCCACAAGCTACTTATGAACATAGTGAAATAAAAATCAAATTTGACGCTAAAT
The DNA here is from genome assembly GCF_001876935.1 of Asparagus officinalis. Lineage (NCBI taxonomy): Eukaryota > Viridiplantae > Streptophyta > Magnoliopsida > Asparagales > Asparagaceae > Asparagus > Asparagus officinalis. Next base: position 97,923,457 of record NC_033798.1, on the reverse strand, counting down.
TTCAAAGCAAAAGACACGGTTAACATGCCCACAAGCTGTGAAAGAGGAGAAAAATAGAACGTGGCAAATCCTTATTGAGTTGTGTCTAAATTAATGGTTCAACAAGTTCATTCCTACATTTTGTTGCTTGTTCAGGTCTAGATGTAAGGAAGCGAAAGGGTTAAAGGCAATATAGGGTCATAAAAAGCCTACATCTGAGAAATAGTAAAATTAAGATAAATCTAAAATTGAAAAAAGGGTCCCTAGTCTACTAGTCTTGGAGAAAAGGTAGAAAGGGTTATAAATCTTATGATGGATTCATTGCATTTTGAGAAAATGGAAGCTGGCAACAAAAAGGTATTCAAAAGTACAGTATATGACTATTTAACAGTTGTAAGAGAAATTTAAATTGGTAACAGTAAGCTCACATCTTTTGAAGAGACGATCCCTCCAACTCTTCGCTGCAGCAAAGCAAGCATGTAACCAAAGAAACCAGCAGCAAGGAGGACAGCAACTCCTGCAAATAACAAACAACTAAGAAACAGCACTCTTTGGGATTCCAGAAGACACTCAAGCGCATTATCCACGGATGTAACTTTGATAGCAAATAACATAGCACCTACGCTAAATAAAAATTACCTAGTGGAAAGCCACTTCCATACTGATAAGCACAATCGTCAAAATGAAGCTGAATCTCTCGGATGGCCTGATTGCCTCGATCTACCACCAAAAGAGAACAACTGCTAGCTATGTAAACCACTTCAAAATCATTAGAAAATTTTGCCTCTTCACTTGGTCCATCAATATGCCCCCCTCTGTTGCCCTTCCCTCCAGCTATGGTTGTAACTCCTACATAAGCAAAACTGGTCAGAATTTGATTCTTTTTTCTTAAATATTTACACTGTTCCTTTATATTTTCCCCTCATCAGTAAATCTACAATTAATTAATTCAACTTTTCAGCATGCATTAATGTTTGGTAATGTGGCTTGCGTGCGTGGGTGTGAGTCAGGTGGAAGGGAATGGGTTTGGCTCAGTGAATATAATACTGCAAAAAAATAATTACTAATCAAAAAGAAAATTAAAAAAAAGGAAAAATCCCTTCTTTATATAACAAAGTAATCTCAGCAAAGCATTAAATTCAGGGATAGGCAAGAAGTCATTTATTATAGTTAAGCAATCTCGTAAAACCCATATAGCAGAGAGGGACAATTCGGCAAGCTGAATCTTGTAATAACTAATAACCTGGAGTGAAGAATGTTCCCAAGTAAAAACAGTAACTAAAACACATCAGAATTCACTATATGCTGATTTAGACCAATAACTGTAATTGGCTCAATGGAACTTTGTTATAATTCAAAACAATTTTCAGCCACTGGATGGTGACCTTGGCCTGGTATCCTAGTCTATGGATTATATGCACAACACCAGCATCAAATATGACACTTCTTTTAACCCGTAAAAGGACTTGTGGTCATATGTCCTTGCACTGCTCTTACTTGAAGTGCTTAGAAATGGAGTTCCTTCATTGTTGGTCCCTCGAAATGCTATCGTCATTACTCTGTAGAGTTACATAGGAATTCTTATACGAAGAAACCCTTTGGATCGTATCCCATATGATATTTAAAAACTTATGCTGGGGTGTTTGGTAACCCACTAAACCAGTTTTAGTCTATTTTGTGTTTGGGAAATGCTAGGCCAATTCTGGCCCAACTTTTCTTAGGTCATCTTTAGCCTCCTAAACCAGGCAGAGTTTATCCACCTCCTAGCTGGATCAACTCTGGCCTGGCTAAGGTACAATACATGGTTGGCCTTGTTTTTGTTGGGTTGCCAAAAAAAAGCCAGGTAATCTTATTCGACGTGCTTGTGTCTCTTAGCTAATCCAAGATGTACTCTAACCTGTGATTGACCAAGTCACAGTGCTACCGAATGTGACAATATATGCACTTCAATCTTGACTCTACCCTATGCCAACCAAGCCTCCAAACACCACAAGCAGCCATAACAATTTATCATTAGCCTCTGTTAACACTTGCTGGATGTAAGGGCTCACAGAGTAGAACTGGCTAATAAGCTTGGGATTATACTGGCCAAAAGAACTAAGCATATTTAAGTCACGAGTCTGAATATATTTAACCATCCAACTTCCTTTCCCAATTATATGGGTCTAAATCCCAACACCACACTTTTCCATACTAAACCCTATTTGAAACCAAATAGAAACAGGACACTCCCAGCATCCTTCTCAACTTTAGTTACAAGTTTAGTTACAATTAAGAAAGAACGTCTCTCGCAAACTTTTGCCTCAAACAAGCTTGTCAGGGATTCTAGCCAAATTGGTAACTGGATGATCATTGCCTCTATAGTCCTTTCTATAAATCAAATTATTGAGTAACATTAACCAACACTCGCTTATTCTGATTAACAGATATTTGTACCAATAATCTATTGCCCATTATACATCTAATAAAAACATCAAATTGCTCTTTGGGGTATGAACATGCTAAGACATGGTATTTATATCTGTATTGGGTTCAACTACATGAGCCGCAGAACATACAGTCTAAGGTGCGCACAACATACAGTCTAAGGTGGTCAATGAGCGCACAACATACTGTCTAAGTTCATCAGTGAGAAGACCAGATTAACTCTCTTAGTGATGGAAATATTTTCGCAAAAGACGAATTCCTTCTCAATAAAGGGATCTCTATTATTCAAGGTTTTAAATATCGGCCGACATGTCCGACATGTCGGCCGACATATCGGTTTGAGGGCTTAACCGACACGACATGGACGTTTTCAACACGTATGTCAGTTTTCATGACCAAATCGGAAATATCAGGATTATATCGGGCATATCGGCCTATTTTTTAGCTTTGAAAAATCGACCAATATTGTACTTTTTTTAAGATCTGTTTTTTGTTATCGGGTTTGGGTTTAGTGATAAATACCCAAACCTGATTGACCCGTTCTCATGTTTAAGGGTTTCTTATGAACCTGATAGAAAGAATTTATGAACCCAAATTCATATATTATTTACTTTTTTTATATGTTTAGTCTGTAGAATTTATAAAGTATGCTTATATTAAATTTATGAATGCTTAGATTACATTTAGGATATGATATTATATATATGCGCACTACCCGATATGACAATCCGATATTTAGTCAATGTCCCCCGATATATCCCCGATTTCCGCTATCCGATATGGATTTCAGTCATCCGACATGAACTCGACATCCGACATTTAAAACCTTGCTATTGTTAAGGTGGCCAACCCTTATTGACCACCATAAATTGGTTATATCGCTTACTAATTGTTGTGCGCAGCAAAAATTTCGATAGCACCTCCGATACGCAGGGTGCACAACAAGAGATTAGATCACAACGAAGTTCCTGTTTCACAAAGAAAACAAGAACCGAAAGTAAAATATCTCAACAAAGTGAGATATTAGCTCTTCCTCTCATCAGTTCTAGGACTGACTTGTCGAGGGAACCTACAAGCTATTACAAATCACAGCAAGACAAATTATTTTACGTGGTTCGGCAAATAACCTACGTCCACGGGACAAGGAGGGAGGAGATCTATAATTAAAGAGGGAGAATACAAATAGGGTTTACAATCACACAATCTAAACCCTCACATAATCTCTCAAACCTCTCATAATTTCTCTCTCAAATAGATGCTCAAACTCTAAAAGCAACTGCATAAAACTTCTCTTCAAAACAATCGAAAAAAAACAATCTGCTTTTTCTCCTTCTGTTTTGCTTGCACGTCGCCCAAGATTTCTCTTTTCACCATCTGCCTTCTGCTCTTTCGCCGCCTGCAACCGCCAAATTAGAAGCTCCTCTATTGATTGCACCTTTTTCACACATAAAACCCTAGGAATAGGAACCTCTTTATAGCTGCGAATTGTTGATATCGGGTGGGCCTTCCCTTCTCAGCGCCTGTGAGAAAGATTTCTTCACGAAAGAAATCTTCACGCACGTGGGTGGACCCCACACCCCACGTCCGTTCACAATTTTTCACATCGGCGAAGTTTTTCCCAATACTGAGCCGACACCAAAGCAACCAAATATCCTACTTGTTGTGTCCAGTACGCCGTGAAGTTAATTCACGACAACGGACTCAATCCACAACAAGTGGAGACCCAATTGAGAATGAGATCACTCTCCAAACGTCGGTATCAACTCCCAAATCAGCTGCATCATAACATGACTACCTACGTATCCTCTTGCCCAAGGAATCAAGCCTTCACGTAGTTCACCCAAATGGCCTCCAAAGACCTCAATACCGAAAAATGTTCAAAAGCTCCAAACAATGACCAAACTTCACACCTGAAACAACTTTGATCAATATATCTGCAGGGTTGTCTTTCGTGTGGACCTTCTCCAATATGACATCTCCATTATCTAAAACGTCACGAACAAAGTGGAATCTGACATCAATGTGCTTCGTGTGTGCATGATAGACCTGGTTCTTCGCCAAATAGATAGCTGACATGCTATCACAATATACCCGAAGAGTCTCATGTGCTATCCCCAAGTTCTCCAATAATCCACACAACCACAAAACCTCCTTAACAGCTTCAGTCACCGTCATATACTCCGCCTCTGTAGTAGAGAGAGCCACTGTGGACTGAAGTGTACATCTCCAACATACCGGTGCTCCTGTCAATGTAAACACATATCCTGAAGTAGACCGGCGCTTGTCAAGATCCCCCGCATAATCTGAATCTACGTAACCAATACAATTCTGCCCTGTCTTCACATTCTTCTGAAAAATCAATCCAATATCCACGGTACCTTTGATATACCGTAAAATCCACTTCACGACCTCCCAATGATCCTTCCCGGGGTCGTGCATGTACCTCGATACTATGCTCACGGCCTGTGACAAATTTGACCTCGTACACACCATCGCATACATCAAGCTACCTATTGTACTGACATATGGGACCTTCGACATATAATCTCTATCCTCAACTGAGACAGACGACATACTAGCTGAAAGCTTGAAGTTAGGAGCCAATGGAGTGCTAACTGCTTTTGAATTGCCATCAAAACTGAATTTCTTCAACATCTTCTGCAAATAGCTCTTCGGTGTAAGCTTCAATCTCTCATTCACCATGTCTCTCTCAATCTCTATACCCTATATCTTCTTTGCTTTTTCAAGATCCTTCATCTCGAACTCGGATGACAGCTTCTTTTTCAACTTTCGAATAGCCAAAGAATTCCTGGAGGCAATAAACATATCATCAACATATAGTAACAAATAGATGTACTCAGCATCCTATAGCTTGTGCATGTAAACACATGGATCATATGGGCTCCTCGTGTACCCTCGGCCAATCATAAAGCAGACGAATCTCTTGTACCATTGTCGCGGCGATTGCTTCAATCCGTAAAAAGACTTCTTCAACTTGCATACCAGTTCTTCTTTTCCTGCAGCTTTGAACCCTATAGGTTGTGTCATGTAGATCTCCTCATCTAAATCTCCGTATAGAAAGGCTGTCTTCACATCCATCTAGACCAAATCCAAATCCAGTTATGCCACCAACGCCAATAAAATCCAAATCGACGAATGTTTCACAACGGATGAAAATACCTCGTTGTAATCAATGCCCTCAAGCTGTGCATATCCATTGGTAACTAATCTGGCTTTGAACCGAATATCCCCAATAGAAGATCTCTCCTTCGCATATACCCACTTGCAACCAATAGCTTTTTTACCCTTAGGTAGCTTTGCAAGTTCCCAAGTATTGTTCTTCTGAAGAGATCGCATCTTCTCCTCCATAGCTTCCCTCCACCTGATCGAATCGGGGCTAGACTCTGCCTCCCTGAATGTGGATGAAATCATATCATCAACGATCTCCACTGATAATGCATATTCGATCATGACATCATTATACCTAGCTGGCCGATGAATCACCCTTCTAGGTCTATTCGTTATAATAGACTCTTGAACATGACCCTGCTCCTGAGTCTCATAATCTACTGTATCCTCTATCTGCCCGACTGTCATCTCATCTTCTCCCAGTGTTACCTTTGTAGGAGGCTCGACGGATACAATGCTCTCTGGAGTGAGTGGAGTCATATCATCCTCCACCTGCTATGATATCTCCCAAATCTGGTCTTCCTTCACCTGCTGAGGAACTTGAGGCTTCATCATGTACGTCTCGTCAAATGTGACATCCCTGCTAATAACTATCTTCTTGTCCTGTGGATCCCATAACTTGAAGTCTTTAACTCCATCTCTAAATCCCACAAAGACTGTTTTCCTCGTCCTCGGATTTAATTTACCATCATTGACATGATAATAAGCAGGACATCCAAATATCCGCAGCGACTCATAGTCACTAGCTACCGAACCAGACCAACTCTCTAACAGAGTCTTCCCCTGTATCGCAGTACACGGTAACCTATTCACGAGATGGCTCGCATAAACCAACGCCTCGGCCTAAAAGGATCTAGACAATCCACTCTGCGTCATCATACATCGCACCTTCTCGAGTAAGATACGGTTCAATCTCTCAGCTACCCCATTCTGTTGTGGTATCTCTCGAACTGTGAAGTGTCTTCTAATACCGTGATCCCGATAAAACTGCAGAAATAGATCACTCTTATACTCTCCACCGTTAACTGAACATAGAGTATTCACCTTTCTACCTGGCTGCAGCTTCACTTTCTTTTTTCACTCCACAAAAATATCTAGGACCTCATGTTTATGCTTCATAATGTATACCCAATTCCTCCTGGAATAGTCATCAATGAAAGTGACAAAATAGTTAGCCTCACCAAGTGATGTGTTTTTAGACGGACCCCAAACATCTGTGTGAATATAATCCAATGTACCTTGGGTGTTGTGAATAGCGGTGTCAAACTTCACTCTAGTCTTCTTCCCAAGTACACAATGCTCACACAGCTCTATCTTACAGGTCTTAGCACTTTTCAATAGTCTCTGTTTCACCAATGATTGCAGGGACTTATCTCATGTGTGTCCTAGTCTCATGTGTCATAATATGGTAGTGTCTTCCTCTGTAGTGATAGAAGCTGTCAGACCCCATGTAACTGTCTTGCCCTTCAAGTAGTATAGAAAATTTTTCCTGACTCCTCGCATCACCACCATAGAAGCCTTCGTGACCTTCGTTGTAGCATCCTCTAAGGTCACCCGATAACCAGCTGCCTCCAAAGTACCAAGAGAAATGATGTTCTTCGATAACTACGACACAAATCTCACTTCTTTCAATTCCCTCACTACTTCGCCATGCATCCTAATCCGGACTGAATCAATACCATCAATAGGGCATATATGGTCATTTCCCATAGCACGACATCTCCTCTTTCTAGCTCCTCAAAGCTAGAGAACCAATCCCTCCTAGGACATATATGATATGTGGCTCCTGAATCCAACATCCACTCCGTGGAGTCGGCATAGCAAACCGACGGTAGTGCAGGACACGAATAGCCCGAAGAATCTGACTCTGAATGTTCATCAATAACTTTTGTAACATTCACTTCTGAAGCTTGTACAGCTTTGTCATTGTTCTTCCCGGCTTTGTCCTTCGACTTTGGGCAGTCGATCTTCCAATGTCCCTCTTCTTTACAAAAACGATATTGATTCCTACCAATACACTTATGGCCACCTTTATTCTTCGATTTTGAGTGGTTGAACTGACGACAGTTTGGATCACGACCTCGAACTGCTAATGCATCTCCCGATGCCTTCTCGGAGGATTCACCATCACTCTTCCTTAACTCATAATTCACCAAAGCTGAGATCACCTTCTTATAGCTAACAGTAATTCTTCCATTGATCATAGTAAAAACGAACGTACCGTAATCATCCTCGGGCAACAAACACAAAAGTAACATAACCTTGTCTTCATCCTCAACCATGATATCCACATTGATCATATCTGAAAGTAGCTTCGTGAAATTATTAACATGCTCCCTGATGGAAACTCCCCTCTTTATCTTGAATTGGTAAAACATCTTCTTCAAGTGAAGCCGATTCTCAATGTTCTTCGTAAGATACTTCTCATTAAGTGTTTCCCACATTCTCTTCACCGATGCCTCGTTCATTACATCATAAATAAGATCCGACGTCAAGCATGACTGAATAACATTGTCCTCCGTGTCTTCGGGTTTCTCTTGTAACTTAAGAGTCTCTTCCAAATTCTGTGCATCCAAGACGTTCATCACCTGACACCTCCACGATCCGAAATTAATCTTGTCGTCGAACTTCAGAACATCAATCTTCGTGTTATTGATGCTCAGACTCTGTATCGCCTTTGTAAGAAACGAACCTGATGTGCTTGCTTCTTCCATGTTGTCGATCTAACTCTTCAGATAGGAATCCTTCACCGAATCCTTCGAACAAGCCTCAAGCCAAACCTAAAGCTCTGATACCACTTGTTGTGAGCAGCGAAAATTTCGACAACACCTCCGGTGGCGCAGGGTACACAACAAGAGATTAGATCACAACGAAGTTCCCGTTTCATAAAGGAAACAAGAACAGAAAACAATGTGAACAGAGGTGGGGTATGGGGTCCACCCACGTGCGTGAAGATTTCTTTCGTGAAGAAATCTTTCTCGCAGGCGCTGAGAAGGGAAGGCCCACCTGATATCAACAATTTGTAGCTATAAAGAGTTCCTTTTCCTAGGGTTTTATGTGCGAAAAAGGTGCAATCAATAGAGGGGCTTCAGATTTGGCGGCTGCAGGCGGCGAAAGAGCAGAAGGAAGAGGGGAAAAGAGAAATCTTGGGCGACGTGCAAGCAAAACAGAAGGAGAAAAAGCAGATTTTTTTCGGTTGTTTTGAAGAGGAGTTTTATGCAGCTGCTTTTAGAGTTTGAGCATCTCTTTGAGAGAAATTGTGAGAGGTTTGAGAGATTGTGTGATTGTAAACCCTATTTGTATTCTCCCTCTTTAATTATAGATCTCTTCCCTCCTTGCCCCGTGGACGTAGGCTATTTGCCGAACCACGTAAAATAATTTGTCTTGCTGTGATTTGTAATAGCTTGTAGGTTCCCTCGATAAGTCAGTCCTAGAACTGATGAGAGGAAAAGATGATATCCCACTTTGTTAAGATATTTTGCTTTCGGTTCTTGATTTCTTTGTGAAACGGGAACTTTGTTGGGATCTAATCTCTTATTGTGCACCCTGCGCACCAGAGGTGCTGTCGAAATTTCCGCTGCGCACAACACTAATGTGAAGTCAAACCCTATATAATTTATGGACACCCCCTTAACTTTTCATGGAATATCTTAGATTTGTATCTTTTAGTGCATGAGGTAATTAAAACAAAGATAGGTATGACACATTATGTAGTTTGCACACTGTATGAAGACCTCTGATCCACCCCCACCCCCCGCTACCCCACAAAAAAAACAAACAATCAAATAAATAAACAAATTAGGTCACCAGTTGTCCTCATTTGCAGTGGTGAAGAGGACTTGAAACGAAAAAAATAGAGACATTTTCAACCTCACAAGTCATAACATAGTGGTACATGTTCCTGGTGCATATTATGCTTTGTGAATGAATGGTTGCAATATACTCACCCAAAAATCAATCTAGTAGGATACTAATCAAATCACCAATATGAGGTGCCTTCCCCCTCTCTCACACACAGTTATTTAGAAGGATTATGCAAAAGAAATACGAGGAAAGATATAGAAACGGAGGGTCAACATCTTAACATGCTGTAGTTATTCAAGAACAACCAAAACTTAGAGAACATAGTACAACCGGTATTCATATACTTGAAAAATTCAAGCCAAATTAGCTTCACAGTTAATAACAGGTTTCAGTACACTTCGTTGCAGAAAAATATTATCCTCCAAGCATATTATCCAAACAAGAGCAAACAAATGAAATATCAACAAATAATTATTAACAAATTTTCTTAGTTCATGTCCATTTAAAGATCCCCATCTGATATACCATCATGTTATCATGCGTTCTTTAAACAAGGATTTAACAGACTGTAAATTATACAGGAAGAATCTAGTCTGAAACATTCTTTCACTTCGATGAACTTAAGAGCTTATATGCTTATTATGACTACTACTTAGTGCAGTGGAATTTCAGTCTTATGGATTAAATGTTTCAATAATTGAATACCAAAATGTCCCTTTCCCTTACCTGTGTCACTGATTTTCCTGATGGCCATGTTAGAGGTGTCAGCAATATAAATGTTTCCCCTGTCATCAACTGCAAACCCCTTTGGATGGTTCATTCTTGCTTCTCGTGGTCTACCATCGACATGGC
>NC_033798.1:97903806-97912685 GCF_001876935.1 Asparagus officinalis | reverse complement strand
AGCTTAGGTCTGCTATCTGCATTGTTGTCAGAAGACAGAAATCATAAAAAGGATATTAAAAAAAAAATTAAGGGTGCAAAATCTTGTAACATAGAGTCAACACTACGGAAGCTAATATGATAAAGTGATGAAGGTGTCAATATTCAATTTGAAGTTCTGAACATTATTAAGTTTCATAGTTCAGTTTTCTTGATGAAATGCCTTCAGCAATGTATATAGTTTAGCATCAATAGCACGAAACAAAATTTTAAACAAATTTAGTATTTCAAGCTATTGAATGAGAAATAATCAGGAGTATAAAATGCAAAATCATGACCGGAAGTAAATTAGATAACAGGACGGAAATTCCCATATAAAGGCTAAGTGCCAAAATCTATGCTTGCTCATTAACTACTTTGAAGAGTGCATAAAATCAACATAATTTCCAAAACTGCCAATTGAAGTAATTAGTCTCTTTCACAGATCTTCGATTCTAGGAGCAGCTTTTGATGCTACTGGGACCAGTTTGAACAATTGAACTGTCCACTAAAGACAAACTAGTCATATAAGCTATAGATTCTAGCATTGTAAGCTCAATTCAACGGAAGTTATAAACAATTTTGCTTCTAGAATAGGAAATGCAAAATCCCAACAGATACGTCAATGTCCAACATTCATCACCATGTTGCAAACATTAAGCAGCATTACAATTATGTAAAAAAATATACACAGCAACAGAACTAGAAGCAAACACTCACATCTCGACAATGGCAAAGAAATCTTATACATGTTGCTATTCACTGAATCAAGAACCAACAGCTCCCCACTGGGCGCCACCTCGACGGAGAATGGCTCGATCCCGAGCTTACTCCCATCAAAAACAGTCTCTACTTCGTAACCACTCTCAAATTTCATTTGTGGCCGGCCAGTAACCACTGCAAATAGACAGAATCAAATCAAAACCCTCTAACTTCAATTAGCCCCAACAATGTGAATAAGATATTATACCTGTCTTTGGAGTAGAAGTGATGGTCCAAATCCTCTTCATGAGATGGGATAGTGCATTTGAGAAAAACCCACTAACGATTTCTACATAAATAAGTGAAATAAGATGCAAATGTGAGTGGTATGAAGAAAAAAATTGAGAAAATACGAGTGAGAGTAGAAAACCCACTTGCTGGAGAGGCGGCTGAAGCTGAAGAAAACCCATTAAGAAAAATCAACAACAAGATGAGAGCAGCAACCCCTTTGTTCTCCCCCATTGCTAGCCAATCTCTCAAGAGCTAGTGACTGAAAAATCTGATGAAATGAGAGAATGAGAGAGGTTTAGAACGAAGGACAGAGAAAACCCATTTAAGTCCAAGCGCCGGATTCAACATTCAGATGATGATCAACAAGAAAAAACCCATCATAGAGGCCAAATTTTGCTCTCTTTTTTGCCCAACTTTAGAGCAGTAGGGGATGGTCCCAAATATGAATGAACCCTTTTGAGGAGAAAAGGGGAGGCGAAAGAGACTAGGGGTGAGCACGGTTCGGTTCGGGTCGGTTTTTATCAAAATTTGAACAACCGAACCGAACCATCTACAATTCAAAACCGAACCAAACCATTACAAATCGGTTCGGTGCGGTTCGGTTCGGTTTGTTCGGTTCTAACTTCATCAAGTATAACTTCACTTCGATTTATCTTTTATATATTATTATTACCCTATGCCAGCATGTATTTGTTTTTTAACTTCACTTCAATTTATTATTCTTTCTCATATATGTATACTGTTTTTAAGTGAAGTAACTTGTTCTTTTGGATTAAATACTAGACTCTGACGTTGTAATTTTTTAGTAACGGGCTTGCTTTGTCTTTGTGTAGCAAGCTTTGACTTTGGTCTTTGTGGAGACAAAAAAAAGGAGCTGACTCATTAGAACATTGGTTATGTATGAATCAATTCCCTGCAACTGCTATTCATGGTGAACGAACACAACAATAAACCCACAAATCAAAGGCACAAATATATTCGGTTGGTTCGGTTCGGGTCGGTTTGAAAAATTGTCAACCCGACCCGAACCGCCTTACTCATAAAACCGCTTTTTCCGAGTCGGTTCGGGTCGGTTCGGTCGGTTCGGTCGGTTTGAACCGAACCGTGCTCACCCCTAAAAGAGACAAGGGAGGCCCTATGCGGTGCTCAAGAGCGTGATACAGTCCCTATAATAATATTATTGGTATTAATAATTAGTAATTTGAGAGAGTTTATTCACTAATTTAATGCACAAGCTTTGCTTACCAAATTAAGCAGTGTGCACGAGACAATGGTTCAGAATTTTTTTAGTGGGAAAAGCTGGTTTTATGTGCACTTTACTTTTCTTTGCTTTTTATTTTATCCCACATTTTCTTCACAAGTTTCGAGGGGGTGGTCTCCAGCTCTTTTTTTTAAAAATTTTTTGTCATTAATCTTGTCATTGTTTAAAAAAAATTCCCCTTCACTGCTTGCGCCAAAACAAAATAGAAAATAATGCCAATGGCTTGTGTAAAATTATAGAGATTTACATAAATTTAGTGATAAGTTTGATAAACCCTTAAAAATTTGGGCATGATTTTGGCTCAATTTTATTCTAATGGATTAGGAATAAAACAGGTAAAAATGGGCAATTATATATATATATAATATAATAATATATATAAGAGGAGAGAAGAGAGAGCAAGACTCTTATCAAACTTAAGTTGATGTCCAACAACAAAGTTTGTAGCCATACAATTTAATTAATATAAACATCTTTTTATATAATACAATGACCTAGGCAATATGAGTGGTTAAGAATTGTTAGTGACACACTATTCCTATCTACTTAAGTTGACACAAGTTTTCAAACCTGGTGTTAGTTGAGCTATCAGCGATGCCCGGTGACCGTCTCGATGTGCCAGTAACACACCATATATATATAGTATATACTCACTATATATATATATATATGTGGTGTGTTGTGTGCTGTGTGTGTGTGTGTGTGTGTGGAGAGGTTCTAATAAAAACCTCCTTAGCCTAGAAACTAAAAACCTCCTTCATCCAATGGCTAGGATTCAGTCAAACAGTTAACAGACACATGCATTAATTACCGTATTAAACACATGCATTAATTACATCAACGCATTGAATCCAGATTCACTACAGTGAACCCAGATTCATTACTCAACGAACACGTCCTTCACTGCAGTGAATCAAGATTCACTGCAGTGACTCCAGATTCATTACCTCAACGAACACGTTTTTCACTGCAGTGAATCCAGATTCATTACCTCAACGAACACGTTTTTCACTGCAGTGGATCCAGATTCACTGCAGTGAATCCAGATTTGTGTTCGTTGAGGTAATTAATGCATGTAATTAATGCATGTTCTGTTGACTGTTTGACTAACTCCTAGCCATTGGATTCATCTAGATCCAATGGATGATATTGGTTTTTAGTTTTTAGGCTAAGGAGGTTTTTATTAGAACCTCTCCCTATATATATATATATGGGAAAAGTGAATCTAAGGTGGCACCCTAGGCTCCCACCTAAGGACGCGGCCTAAAATCACATCATTCCCAAAAAAAATTTTGCGATCCGCTCCGTTAAACTTGATCTACACGTTCTTAAACTCAAACACACTAATTTTGGGGTGAACCCGTCGTGTTTTGACCATTCGTTGAGTCATCCAAAAAGTTCTATTCATTCGAAACCGTTAAAATGGCAGCGAGTGGATGAAGGGTCAAAACACGATGGGTTCCCCCCAAAATTGGTGTGTTTAGGTTTAAGAACGTGTAGATCAAGTTTAACGGAGCGGATCGCAAAAAAATTTTATGTCAAACGCAAAACTGTATAAACCTTGGCTAGGATCAGTTTTTGTTTATTATTTTTTTTATTTGCCAAACACGCCTAAAATAAGCAGGCCAATGTTAAATGGAAGAAAATGATTTATATAATGTTGTTATTTTAGCCTGATATTCTTAAAAAAATAAATTTCGTACCAATATGATCTAATAAACCAACAGCAATACGTCTCACCTCTTTCTACTTTTTGAAGGCTCGTATGAATATATTCCCTTCTCCACTGCTTTTGCAATTTTCCTATCATTTCACCCTTTTCATGTGTCTAGTTTTGTTTTGGTGTGACGATCGAAAGGATCTTTGTCCCATTGTTGCTTTTATTTTTATATAAAGAATACAACATAGATTCAATAATTTATTCTAATAAGCCCATCAGATCAAGAGATAGGGGAATTAGGAATTTGGTTGAGATAGCCGTTAACAGATTTGTTATAAATTTAAACTGCACTTAGGGTTGTCTTATTATATAATATTTGTAAATGCTACTCAGACAAATTAATTAATTAATTAATTAATTAATTAATTAGTTAAATAAGAAAAGCAGGAAATTGGTAACTTGTAATTGTGTAGAGATCGAGTTTGTAGGGACAATGCACGTGAGAGAGGAGTGAGCGAAGTCTGCAGAGTGTGAGCTGGCTGGCTCGGAAAGGAAACCTCGGGCGTGCGGACAGAGTGCGGGTGCGATGCTACGAGGGTACATGCGCGTAGGTGGAGGGTGGGTGGGAGTGGCCCAAGGTTTTCATGGAGGCCCAGGACAATTTGTAGAAGAATTGGTTGGCAGGAGGAACATCTCCAGAAAAATTTTAGGTACAGACGAGGAATCATAGGTACCTTCAAAGCATTGTTTTCGACGAGAGAAATTAACTCCTATTTACCTACATAAATCACCAGCCTCCATGCTATTAACAGTTCACGTGTCATGTTTTCGGATTTTTTAGGTTAAGTTTTGCATTTGTACAGACCACTATAATCCAAAAGCTTGGTTGGTTGCAGACGTATCCCTATGTACCGTGAAAGAGTAACCACTTATACTTCTTAGACTATTACTTTATTAGCATTTAAAAATTCTAAGGTTAATTGTAAACAGAACCCTCAGTGTCACTCAATTACAAAGAAATTCCAAAGTTGTTCTATTTATTGCGAATAAACCGTTTATAGTTCTATTTGTGGCAAAAAAAACCCCATGCATTATTGGACCGATTGCAGATACACCCCTTAGTGAACTTTTTTTACTCTTTTAAAAGTTTTTAAAAAAAGTCTATTATCACCAATAGAATTATAAGGGGTCTATCTGCCTTCTCAAATTTTTTTAACTATTTTAAGAGTTAAAAAATTCACTTATGAGTTCAATTCGCAACAACGGGAACTATGAAGATTTATTTGCAACAAAAAGAACAATAAGGAATCTCTTTACAATTGAGTGATACTACAAGGAGGTATGCTTACAATGAACGCAACTTCTAACTATAAACATCATTGTTTGTTTGGTTGATATGCCATGCGAAAATCATGTGACCATAAATAATCTTTTGATCTCAATTAATAGGAAAAAACCGCTAATTTACTCTATAAATTAAGGTGAAAAGGTCGCATGTGTTTGAGATTCAGTGGGCGTAAGTGCTGACTCACCTAGTGCACCCTTTTTTTTTGAAACCAAAAACAGGGCGAGTTGCCCTGTTCATAAAACTATATATATCAACCAGAATGTACAAAAGATGACTTGGATCAACAAAAGGAAAGAGGTGGAAGCAAATGAGATGTTGGCAGAGGGGAGCGGACCTTTGTCGTCACCCTCCAGACAACAGCTTCCGAGCTTCCAAGTCTTCCGAAATCCAGGTAAAAAACAAAGTATCTATAAATAAACTACTGTTACATCCTGCTAACCTACCAAAAACTAGCTCCATCCAAGACATAACAGCCACAAGAACACAAAAGATCCGAGAAAACAACACAGTCCAAAAAATAATACCACATCAGAGGAGAGTTTTCTGAGATATCTAAGAAGGAGCTGAGGGCAAGACAGTTGGGAGCTCGTCCCCCTAAGGGAAGTTTTCTTCAACAACATCATTCCTAGATGTTTTAGTTATCTCTTGCAGACCAATGTGGATAGCAGCATCAAACATTCTCTTTGCTCGTCTGCTTTTAGAGGGCCCTGTCTAGTATAGAACAAAACGGGAAGAATTAGGCGCAATATCTGAAGAGGAAGAACGAATATTATTGAAAATAAGTTTATTTCTACTGTTCCAGATGCACCAACAGGTGCAGGGGAATAGAACCCTCTATATAACTTTATGATGCTGACTGTCCAAGAAGTCTTCTTTGTCATTGAACAATCTGATCACCTCCTGCGGTCAATGACTGATGTTAGATGATGGGAGCAAAGTGGACCAGACTGCTTGGGTAACAGGGCATGAAATGAACACAATGACTGATGTTAGATGATGGGAGCAAAGTGGACCAGACTGCTTGGGTAACAGGGCATGAAATGAACAAGTGGTCATGGGTTTCCGTCGCCTGGTTGCACAGAGAGCAGGATGAGTCCCCCGACCATCCCTTTTTGATCAAATTATTCTTGGTTTAAAGATTTTTCTTGCTAAGGATCCATAGGAATGTCTTGACTTTGAGGGGAGTTGGGGATCTCCAAATAAAGTTGTGCAGAGGGGATACTGTACCACCTTTGGTAAGGATGCTATATAGGGAGTTCACCGAGTAGGAATTCAAAGCATTAAAGAGCTAGAAAATAGCATCTAATTTACTATGAACAGGCCTAACTTGATTAATGAAAGAAATAAGGTCAGCAATTTCCTTTTTATCTTCCATTGTGATGCCTCTCCTCAGGATTGGGTTCCATCTCCAGATGTTATTCTGCCAAGATCCTTGGGAGTTGACTACGCTGGATAAAGAGAAAGCCAATTTGAAAGCTTTGGGGAATAAACTATTAAGAGAGTTATTCTCAGCCCACCTGTCCAACTACAACTTACAAGACTCACCCGACCCTACTTTCCATCTGACAAAACTGATAACAGTAGGGTATATAGCCTTTAGATCAAGGATGAACCTGGATGCAGCACTCTTAGGATTGGCTATTGGGTTGGATTGATTGGATGGATATATAGAAAAGATGACTTTACTGATTAGGTTCTCTCTATCTAAGATTTTCCAAATCCACTTAGAGAGCAGGGCTTGATTAAAGAGTTCCAAATTTTTGATATCCAATCCCCCCTCAGCTTTATCCTTGCAAACTATACCTCATCTGACTAGATTTTTTTATTTTAGATGGTTGAGAGCTACCTCCCCAATGGAAGTTTCTTCTAATCTTATCAATGACAAGGATGACCTAACGAGGAAGTTTGAAGAAGGACATGTAGTATATAGGAATAGAAGACAACACCGAGATAATGAGGGTTAACCTACCTCCAATTGATAAAGATCTATTTTTTCAATATGCCAATTTCCTCAAGAAGGAGTCTAAGAGAGGTTATCATTCTCGCCTAGAGAGAGAGAGCCTTTCTTGAGAGGGAGACCAAGATAAGAAAAATGGAGAGTTCCAACTGGGAAGTTGAGGATAGAAGCTGGTTGATCACCTTTGTTTGGAGTCTTGCAGCCAAGGTAGAAAAGATAGGATTTTAAGTAGTTGACTTTGAGACCAGATACATTTGCATAGATGAGAAGAATGTTCTTGAGAACTCTGATATCATTATTGGTGGAAGCTTTACAGAATAGGATAGTGTCATCCACAAACTGGAGAGTCCTTAAAGCATTGAGATCTCCTCTTAGATTAAGGGCTGAAAGATCTCCAGCTGCAACACTGTTTTGGATCATCTTACAAAAGACATCAGCTATAAGAAGAAAAAGCAAAGGGGAAAGAGGATCTCCCTGCTTTAAGCCCCTATGACATTGGAAGAATTTAGTAGGGGGTCCATTAACTAAGACAGGTGCTTTGGAGGATGAAAGGATGCAGTGAATCCAAGGACACCAAGATGGACTGAAACCTCTAGCAAGAAGAAGAGAGGAGAGGAAATTCCAATTGACACAATAAAAGGCTTTAAAGAAGTCTACTTAAATGGCACACATCTCTTTTTTACCTGAAGAGCAATGGTTGATCATCTCGTGAGCAAGGAGGATGAAATCTAAAGCTGACTTGCCACTCTGAAAAGCAGATTGGGATGAGTCGATAAGAGAGGATAAGAGTGGTTTGAGTCTGTTAGCCAACACTTTAGAAAAGATTTTGACGGAGCTATTGATGAGGCTGATGTGTCTGAAGTCTTTTGGGGAATATGCACTATCCTTCTTGGGGATTAGGCAGATGAAAGGGTAGTTGAAGTTATGCAGTAGGTGGGCATTAGAATGGAGTGATTGAATGAAGG
The DNA here is from genome assembly GCF_001876935.1 of Asparagus officinalis. Classification (NCBI taxonomy): domain Eukaryota; kingdom Viridiplantae; phylum Streptophyta; class Magnoliopsida; order Asparagales; family Asparagaceae; genus Asparagus; species Asparagus officinalis. Next base: position 97,904,484 of record NC_033798.1, on the reverse strand, counting down.
AGATGATATCCAATTGCAAGTCATTCCATAAGGTATGGAAGAAAAACATTGGGAGACCATCAGGTCCAGGGGATTTGTCTGGGTGCAAATCAAAGACTGCCCTCTTTTCTTCTGGAGTGAAAACATGATCGGGAGAGGAGAGATTTAGGAAAGGAGCAGGATATTACATTTCCTAGTTAACCAGAAGGTTAGAGTCTCTACGGGCTTTGAAGAGATCTGAGAAAAAGTCATAAAAAGACTGCTTGATATCTGTCTCTGAGGAGATGATAGTGTTGTTAGAAATAAGATGAGGAATAAAAATTTTTCTTCTGTGAAAAGAGGCAGATCTATGTAAGAAAGCAGTATTATTATCCCATTCTTTAAGCCATTGAATTCTAGATCTTTATTTCCATTTAGATTCTTCAGCTCCAGCTAAAGTGAAAAGCTGCTCTTTAAAGTTGAGCCCGAGGTTAAATTCAGATGCAGATAATGCTCTGCTTTCCTCTAAAAGATTAAGATCATTTATAGAGGATAAAGCTAAAGATTTCTGTTTAGAAATGGAACCGAACACTGATTTTTTTCACCATTTAATTCTTCTACAAAGAAGTTTCGTCTTAAGAAGAAAGGAGGCAGGCATACCATCATTAGAAAGGAAGGAATTCTAACTGGAGGAGATGAAAGAGATGAAGGATGGGAAAA
>NC_033798.1:97896906-97903785 GCF_001876935.1 Asparagus officinalis | reverse complement strand
ACCACCTGAGTCAAGGATGATAGGGCAGTGATCCGAATATGAAGTTGGGTAGGCTACTTGGATGAGGTGGGGGGAAATGGGATTCAAAATCAGGAGAAATTAGGAATCTGCCTAATCTTGCTAGGACTGGGGTTATATTTGAGTCAGAGATTATTGAGTCAGAGATTATTGAGTCTTTTGAGCACTTTGAGATGGAGATATTATGAGGGAGTTGAGATATTTGGTTAGTGTTATATTTGAGTGATTGTGTGAGTTGTAACACGTGGTATTTCTCCTTCATATAGTGAAATCTCCTCATCCTCTCCCCGTGGACGTAGGCAATTGCCGAACTATATAAATCTCTATGTTTGGTTTGATTTGTGTTGTATTTTGATGAATTGCACCTGTGTTTGTTTTTGGTTCTCTTCTCTCATCGCTTACCGACTAGTTTGGTTGTCGAGCACGCTTCCGCACGACGTTCAACAAGGCAAACGTTTGGCCTTAAACTAGTTTTGTTCCGGTGCACCCTTGGTACAGAACTAAACTGGTTTAGGCCAAAATTGATTTCGGAGAAGTTACCAAGCTGACCATTAATCTCTTATGTTTCCTTCTTAACCGAATATTTATGAGCCTAATTTGAACCATAATGTCAACAACATACAACACAAAGTCAAACAATCACACCATCCCACAAGAGCATCATAACCTGCAAATGTAGGTGCTCTTCATTGCTTCCTGAATGTCTGTCACGCATATAATCTATCGCAAAACATCACAATGTCAACACCTACACATGAGTATTTCCTCTCCCAGTATGACTTATCTTTCTAAGGAAACCTAGCATTCATCTGCAGCCTCAATTTAGATCAAAACATGACTGAAGGGTGCAAGTTCTATACTGATCAAAGACGTTCAGCAGCAAAATTGTTCCAACATATTGATAACATCGTTAGTTCCTTCGACAAAATACTTTACTTTGCTTAGACTTCTGGTCGGCTGCTCAAGCAAAGACTTCAAGAATCACAATGAAAATAACGCGCTGGAAGTTGTACATTTGTTATTGCTTGCAAACATATCTTCATCCGATTTATCATCACCGATACACAAAACAAAATCTGGTGGCCTTGATCACTTGCCAATTGCCTGAGCAATTTCTCCACAACCATTCCTTTACCATCTCCATGAACGTTTAGCGCTTTTGGTTAGTTTTGAAGTTTTAATTATCAGCAAGAGGAGTGACATCTTAAGTAAGAAATAAAAATAAAAATATCATATTTATACTTTTACCCTACAGTCTATAGGTGCAAAGGTCTAAGAATGAGGGATTCATGAAAATGATACACCCTTGTCAATCGATTTCACGTAAAAGAAATGTTAAGTTAGTTAAATTGTTGAATAAAACCTATTTTCACTGTTTAGAAAAAAAGGAAAGAGAAGATTATCATCACTTTAATCAAATAAAGGAGTCATTCTTAACTCGTCGAAATAATTAAGGCGGATAAGTAAATCTCTCACCCTCATCTTGAGGGGTTATCTTAAGAACACGTACGTGTGAGTTTTGCATTTGGCGAATTAAAAGAGGGTTTAAACTCTTTACTTCATGGGCAAAATTTTAGGTTATTTCAACAAAACTCCAGATTTTTTCTACCGCACATAACCCCTCCTAAACATTAAACTTTTTCCACTGGACCCCTTACGCGAATAACTAAAATGATCTTGGGAGAAAAAAATTCTAAGTTAATTTAGTCATTTGTTATTTACGGACAACTTACAAGTGTTTGGGTCAAAAGTTGATGTTTTCATTGCCATCGAATCTATTATAACTTTGGTCGTTACAATAAACTCAAATAAATAAGAAAAAATCGATCTTTTTATAAGATCTCCTTATACAATGAAAATAGAAAAAGTACAACTCTTGTCAAACAGCGCAACAGATGTTTATCACCAGTTGCTTGCGTAGGAACTTCGCCTGTACCGGGGACGTTGATATTCGTAGACCGTCGCGGATTAGATCCGGTTGACAGATTAAGTTAATCAAAGCTTTTATTTCACGAAGAAAGTAATCGCAACAGTGATGATCCCGACCAAGCGAGATCAGGGCTCTTCTCGAGATTAAGACTAAGCTTAAATCCGGAGGAATAGGGGACGAGTCTCAAATCTTTTGAACTCCACTCTTTATGCACAGGAGATCACCAAGATCTGCTAACTCTTGCTGTAAATTCGTGGCTCTACTCTCTAATTCGGCAGCGTTTCGCCCCCTTGATCTTCTCCTCGTGAACTGAGCCCCTAGATCTGTATTTATAGGTGTAGGCATATAAAATTGCTTATAGGTCCCTTAGCACAGCTCGGCACAAACCGACGAACCAACGAGGCGACGAATCGCACGTAAGCAACGGAATAAATCCATTCGCGTTCAGAATCAAGCCAAGTGTTGAAGAGTCAACGAGTGATCCAACCAAAGACAAACTCGGACGAATCACGATCGAATCAAGATCAGTTTCGGACTCGAACTCAGAAGCAGATTTACTGCCAAATCAGAAGCGGATTTACTGCCAAATCAGATCAACCAAATCAGAATCTAAGTCAACCGAATCACGGACAGAACTGAGAAACGGATACAGCGTAAAACGACGGAAAACAGCAAACCCAGAGGGGCTCGGCCAAAACCGAGCCGCCTCAAGGTGGCTCGGTGGCCGCCGAGCCACCCTGAGGTGGCTCGGTGGCCGAGCCACCTTGAGGTGGCCGGCTGCACTGTGCCCAAGGCACAGTGAGGGTAGCCTATAAATAGGCCCCCTTTTGTTCATTTTCAAAGGTTGGACTTTTGAGAGCCGAAACTCTGCCGGATTGAAGATCGAGCTTAGAGTTTTGAAGACTTGAAGACTTGGACATCCAGATCTGATCCTCGGCGAGCATCCACGTCACAAAAGGCAGGAGTTCGAGAGAGGGGAAGAACAGATCTGAGATCTACACGAGATCACACTCCGGATCTAAGCTTGGTCTTAGATCCCGAGATCCGAGCGATTATTTCCTTAGTGAACTAATCCCTCCCGGCTATTATTCCCTTCGTGGAATAATACCCGTCAAATCGTGTAGATCCGACCGGATCTAGATCGCGCGGTGGTCCACGGATTAACCCCGGCGTTGGCAAAGAACCCACAAAAGCGAGTGACCGCAAAACAGGAGCTCGCGATTTGTTCACAAGGAGAAAGTTGTAATTTTTTTTTATTTTCTTTGATTTCGTTGTAACCGGATCTAAAAAAGACCGGATCTTTTGTAACCACAAAAAGTTGTTATTTTGAGATCACAATGACATCAATGAAGAAAACGATTTTCCCCGTGAACAATCTGGCGACCACAGTGGGAGCCGCCGATCTCGCTGCCGAGATCGTAACGTCGCAGCCGCGGATCTCAATCCCGGTCATGGAGGAGGTCGAGTATGAGTTCGACCAAGCCAAGTTCGAGGAGTACGTGTCCTCGTCCGGATCTACCTCCCCCCGCAAGTCCAAGAAATTCTCCTCCAGGAGAAAAGTTCGTTGGTTCGAAGAAGCTCGGAAAGCCAACGAAGCTCTCACCCCAGTTGACGCGAAAGTCGCGTCGGGTGAAGTTCTGCCGACCTCCAACCAGGTCAACCCAACTCCCGCCAACGCCTCCACTGTTGAAGGCGTTGTGACTCTCTCAAAGAGAGCCCGCCAGAGGCGTCGTCAACGCCTTGCGCGGCAACTCGCCAAGGCGATGGAGTCTACAGACGGATTCTACTACAACGCGGATCTGAAGAACAGAAGAGGCAAACAGCCTCAACCACCAATGAATGGCGACTCGTCCAAGCCGCCAAAGAAAGAATGGGTCCGCGTCAAACGGAACCGTTCGACACTTGAAGAGCGTATTCGCAAGCGCCGCGCAATGTCAGCGCAGGCACGGGCTCAAGCTCAGGAAGCCCGTAGAAAGCTGCAAAAGGAGGTGGAGAAGAAGCCACCACCAACACGACAAATCTGGAAGCCTAAGTCTGAAGTGGCGACTCAGGCAAAAAAGCAACCATCGCAGCCTTCTAAGCAAGGTCAAACTCCGGCGCATCAACCAAAGTCGCCGTTAATTCCTATGGCTACTCCGGGAGATCATGCAGAATCATCCCGAAGGAAGAAGCCAATTTTAGAGCGCCTCGGTCTAAGTCTGGATGAGAGAGGCAAAGCTCCCGTTCACGAGCATTTGGGCCCAATGAAGAAGCCCAGAACGACTCAACACGTTGGGGGTCGCCGTCACCTCCAGTATGACAAAGAGCTCAAAGCAACTGCGCGCACCAATTTGCGCATCGAAGTCCAAGAGCACACTGAAGACTCGCGCCCACAAAGGCACGTTTCGAGGCGTGTAACTTTTGAAAGCCCAAAGAAGGCGATCCAACCTCAGATGGAAACATTATCATCTGATAATGATTGTGTTGTACCTGAGAAGGCGTGCCCGCACACGATAGGTTACTCTGACTGTCAAAATGACGAGTTGTACTATCGTGCTGGGGGTACAAATAGAACCAGGAAGAGGAGTCCCCGAGAACAGGAAATTCAATGCCCCTGTTCCAAACTCATTCGGGCGGTATTGTCGGAATGCAATTGCATTAAGGCGGTCCCCGAAAGAGTTTCAGTTTTCGAAAGACTTAATGCGGAAACGCCAAAACCAAGGCCTAGGCGCTTCCAACGAAGAAGAAGGGTGATTGAAGACGGAGAATTTCCGAGGGTCACCACCAACATGACGAGCAAAGGGACATCGGCACGAGAAGATTTCGAGTCGATTCTGAAAGCTTCCCGACCTAGAACCCGTCTGCAGTCCGGAACCATAGAGCGAGCAACTTATGGTAGGATTCGGACAAGACGCCCTTCAGAAGATGAAGAATCTGATGCCGGCTCCGCGGTGGCATCAGATAATACAGTATCCAGCGAGGGACAACCCCGCGAGGCCCTGATGATAAGTGCGGAGCAGATGGCCAAGATGCTTGAAGACGCTTTGGCTAAGCAGAAAGAAAGTTTCAAATTTGAGATGGAGATGGCCATGCAGCAGATGAGAGAAATGCATGACCAACAGATCCAAGCATTGGCGAACCAACAAGGCGAGCAGAATCATCGTAACCCGATTAATGTGGAAGATGAGGATACAAATGCTCGTAACACCAATGATCCTCCCGTCAACGCAGGGGGTGGTAATGAGAATGCTGGCGAAGAAACCGGCGAAAACCTGAAGATCAAGAACCTCGAGAGCAAAATCAACACACTAATTTCCGCTCAAGAGACGAAGAAAACAGGCAGTCGTAACCCGGTGAATCTGGAAGACGAGGATACGAATGAAGCTCGTAATACCAATAATCCTCCCGTCAATGCAGGGGGTGGTAATGAGAATGCTGGTGAAAACACAGATGAAAATCTGAAATTTAAAAATCTCGAGAGCAAAATCAATACATTGATTTTCGCTCAAGAGACGAAGAAAACAGGCATTCCTTGCCCATACCCAAGAGAATGGGAATCGATCCCATATCCGGCGAAGTTTAATCTAATTAACTTCACGCCGTTTAATGGGATGGGTTCACCTACCCAGCATTTGATTTACTTCAAATCGCACACCCACTCAGCATTTGATTTACTTCAAATCGCACTTGGGGGTAATCTCCGGTAATGAGCCTCTGATGGTGCGGTCATTCGTCGGCACTCTTCGCGGAGCCGCCTTCGATTGGTATCGCCGCCTCAAGCCAGGTAGTGTGAACAGCTGGGACGACATGGAGACCAAGTTCCTCGCCAACTTCTTCGACGACGACACAAAGATATCCATCGGATCGTTGCTGGACGAGAAGCAGAAAGACGGAGAATTGGTGGACACCTTCGTCAAGAGGTTCCGGAAAAAGGCGATGAACTGTCGGGACCCGATCACCGAGGAATTCATCCTCCAGACTTGCCACAACAACCTCACGCTGGACGTGTTGGAAGCAATGGGGACAGCACCGTCCAAGACATGGAAGGATCTGAAGGTCCGAGGAGAGCAAGCCGAGCGATTCCTAAGAAGGAAGAAGGCGGAGAGAGGCCAACAGGCGACGAATGCTACAAAGCAGAATTTCGTCCCACGGGGGAAATGTAAGGCACATGCTAATGCAGTTGATGCTAATCAAACTTTTCAATTGCAACCTCAGCAACAGCCACAGCAACAAGCACCACAACAATCTCGAGGGCAATGGCAACAACGGCCTCAGAAGCAGAAATCTGCGGAGCCGAGGTTTCCTAAAGTGTACTCCTTCAAGGATGATGAAGTTCCCGGCATCTTCAAATACCTGTTGGAGAACAACAAGATCCAGTTGCCGGCGATCGTGGATCAAGAAGGGGCCAGCAAAGTGACGGATCCAAAGTACTGCGCGTACCACAGAGCGGTCCACCACCCTACGAGATCATGCTACCACCTCAAGGACAAGATCCAGGCGTTAATCGACGTAGGAGTCATAACCCCGAAACCAGCCAAGAATGTGGGGGCCAACGCAGTGTCAATCAGTTTTGGGTCAGTGCCTACAACAGTGCCCACAGCGTGGTTTGAACCGAAACGCGTCACCAAGGTGGGAATGAAGACGGTGAATGATGACCCACATGGATAGCGCCAAAAAGGGCTTGTGCCACATACAGCCCCAAACGGCGAAATCCTCTGGGCTCACCCCGATCTGATGGAAGATGAACAATGGGCCGGGTCGTCATCTGGGAAGAAGTCCAAAGAGAAAGGAAAGTCTTGCTGCGGAGTCTCTGCTATCCCAGGAGAAGATGACGAAAGAATACTAGTTTTTCCGCTCTCTGAAGAAGAACAAGAAGTTTTTGTAACCCGAAGCGAAAATGAGTATCACTACAACTATCCACCACCTAGTGAGCAGGGGGTGAATAAACGGGG
>NC_033798.1:97895341-97895906 GCF_001876935.1 Asparagus officinalis | reverse complement strand
ATTTTGTGCCTTTATTTTGTGATTAAGTCTCCGTTCGAGGCGTTATTATTGGGGTGAATCCTAACAAAATGTACCTCAAATAGGAAAGAGAAGTAACCTCTGCATGTCAATAATAATAACCGTGGCACCATATTTCTTAACCACTAGTGAGTAGTGAGGAGGGCATGTGTCTTCTCTTTATAGTTGTTGCACAAATGAAGTATACGGCCAGGGAGATAGATATATAGAGTAATAGAGAGACATACAAAGTTTGGTGTAGCTCCCGGCATGTACACGGATTTTCAAAATATTTTTCGGCATTTGTTCCAAAAACAATTGAAAATAGGGAGAGTTAGTTGCACCTGAACAAATGAAACACCGACGACCTACACAAGTCACAAACAAAGGTGTTGGATTTAGAAAATTGAAGGAACTTGAATCTTCTCTTGTTCTTAAAAAGTGGCTAGTCCTCACGCTCAGCTAAGGAAATGAATATAGTGATATGATTCCCGATTAGAAATTGTTAGATCTACATCATAAAACTTGAGATCTAAAACCATATAGCCATGATTAATTCAAAGAGATT
>NC_033798.1:97872991-97894341 GCF_001876935.1 Asparagus officinalis | reverse complement strand
GCATTCAAAGCATTTTTCCTACACGAGATGAAAAACTTGTTGAGATCGGATTAAATTTTTGTTCATTTGATAAGTCTAGAGATTCTCTAGAGAGATGAGCACTTCTCTAGAAAAATCAACTCTCACTCTTCGACGACGAGATGAGTTGTCACTAGCTCCCTTGAGAGCTATGGTCTTCAATTTTGGTGACGGCTCCTCAACTTCTGGTGATGCACTCCTCTTTTCCGTTCCCCTTTGAGTTCTTTCTCATGCACTTTTGAGCTTTCCGATGATGCTATCAAGACTAAAGGTTAGCGAGGTCGATGAGCTTCTCAATGGCCGTAGCCTTGGGTTCCCATGTCGAGTCAAGGAGCGAAGTATCTTGTAATTCATCTCCTTGAATGGATAATTACTTATCTAGTCGATGTAATTCATGATGATATTAGTAAAACGAGAAAACAGAGCCATCAATGGCATTCATGAAGCATTTTAAATAGCTCAGTATCATGCATAAGTCCGCTAATCTTAGTCTTAACTTGGGGGGTTTCCTTCATGTAGTGACACATCAATTTTTACCAAATTTCGTATAGCGGTTGCACACGTGGAAACTCATTATATCATTAGGCGGAAAGACCACAAATTAGGCGTAACATAGCCTTAGCCGTTGAGATTAGCTAGGTGCCTTTCTCCATCGGTCATGCTTCCCGACTTTGCGACTTTTCTTCGGGTATTCTCTTCTATTGAGCTCTAGAATTCAAGGTCTATGCAACGAAGTGTAAATTCCTCATGGCCTAGCCTATCCAATAAGCCAAAATTAAGGGCCGGTGAAGAGGAGCGTGGTCTAGTGTGGATTGTCCTCTAGCATATGCATTATTGCAAAGAGGCCTCCATTAGATCCTTATCTCTAAGGTTGTTAAACCAAAAAACGAATATAGAGGACCAAGCTCTGATACCGGGGGGGATACTGTTGGGACCCTAGAGGGGGGGTGATTAGGGTCAAGAGCTCTAATATCAATGTAAAACTCAGCCACAGCAAACACAAAACAGCAAGCTGCAATTCAAAGCGGAAAGAACAAAAAAAAAAAAAAAAACAAAAAAATAGAAAGAGATAGAGTGGAGAATCGTTATCCTGACGCGCGATGTCGTAACGAGCGGTTCGGCGCCCGCCCGCTGACCTACGGTCCCCGCTCTGCCCAGCTCTTGAGGGAGAAATCCACTAACACATCCGGTTGGAAGCCGCGAACTTCGTCACACAGCGATCCCACAAGTATCTCTCTTTCTCACTACACGGGTTGATCTCACAGAACTCACTCCCTCACAGTAGATCTCACAGATCTCAAACCACACAGCCGAGCCCAGAAGAAAAACAAGCAAGAACTCCTTTACACAAGGCCCTATAGCAAAGAGAAGAGTACTGAGCTGGGAGTTGAAAACACACTTCTAGAACAGATAGAGAAAAACAGGTTTTGAAAATTTCTCAGAGCGACAAAAGCTCTCTGTTTTCAAAACGTTAGGCTTAGAGAAGAAGCAAGAGGTCTTGGGGATTTTATAGCGAGAGTTTAATCATTTTTAAAACAAAAACAAATCTACCCAAATGAGATAATAATCTCTTCTTCAGACCCTCATCACAGACTGTGCCAATCACTAAAAGTGAAAGCACAGGCGTTCGAGGCAAACGACCGTTTTAAAAAAGTCGCGGCTGAACAGAGGCAAGAATCGGTGACCGCAAGAAAATTCGTCGAGCGAAAAATACCTTCGGTCGAGCGAGCCGAAAAAATCGGATCGACCGCCAGCAGCTAAGGAGTTTTGACAAAACATCCAGGACTCATCGGTCGACTGGCACGGTCGACGATAAGGGTGAGAAATTCGGTCGACCGTATCGGGTCGACCGACGACACTCTGGAGACATAGTGAAGAAAGGTCATCGATCGGTCGACCGGAACGGTCGACCGATTTCTGCATATTCTGAAATCAGGTTATTTGACCAAGTTGAAATATTTCCAAAATATTCATTTGACCTCTGAAAATTCTGAAACTTTTATAAAATGTTTTTAATACTAAAAACAAACTGCTTGAAAAAAAATTTTGCAGATAGTACTCAAATCTGTGAAAAATAGTGAAAAACGTTAAAACACAAAAAAAGTGTGTGTGATTCCCAATAGCTTCAAGAAACAGAACCTTTGCCTACATCTAGCACTAGAGAGAAAAACAAAAGAAGCTAATATCCTACTATAGAGAGCAATATACTTGAGCTTTGATATAGCTTGAATTGGATGAAGCTTTTGAATCGAATTGACGTTCTTGAAATAACGTTGCTTCATCTCTTGGCCCCTCTCCTCCTTTGGATATCTTCGTTGTAGCATATATTCCATCCATCCTCCATTAATGGCACTACGAGCTTGACAAATGATTTTACTACATTTACAACTCAATAAGCCATTAGTACCGATAATGGTGGTTGTAAGAACATCATCAAAACATAAGGGCTAACAGTAAAATGTCATAAAACCCCCCAGAGTTTTGGCGATCTCAATAAATCCCCTTAAACTTTCAATAATTTTCAAAAAAAAATCCTTCTTAATGGAATTAACGCTTAGATTGTACTTTTTCACATGTGGGTGATGATATTTTAGCCAATAAAAATTGTGTTTCACGTTTTAAGGGTTTGAATATGATTTCCTGAGAACCCTAAAAATTAAGGAGGTTTAGTTACATATGAAAAATTCGAGGGGTTTATCCTAGGGCATTTGTGAAATTTATCCTAAATAGAATATATAAATTTTATGATTGGAAAACTGATTTGGTATCTAATAAAGTGTCAAATGCAAATCAAACTGGTTTAAAATACTATTATATAATAAAATTATACATTAGATACACAAAATTATCATTGTAATGTGCACTTATAGCCTACATATAAACATGAAAATAGAACTCGTTCAATGCATGTTCACCATACTAGTATAAATAAAAGCTTTTATATGCCATCATTGTATTTTTATTTAAAAAGGAAAAACATTCATATCATACTCCCTTTAAAAGTGGGAGTTGTGGAAAAACTTTCATTGGTCGATATTACTCCTAATCAATTTTGTTGATTTAAAATAAAACTAATTAAAGCTAATTTAGTCAACTGAATACTTATTAATCACATGATGTGTCTCCACTCTTTTATTTTGAATTAGGAAAGTATAATTTAAAACAAAATTGAATCTTTAATTTTTTTTAAAATTTTAAATCGAGCTCTGATCCATTTGAAGAAATCTTTCTCCTTAAAATTAAAGATAATTAGAAATATCAATATGAGAACACATTAAAAGTTAAATAAGTGACTTAAAGATTTGTTAATAGTTAGATACAACTTACTTCCATTCATCTATAATCAAGCACTCTACCATGCTACATCATTGTAATTTAATTTCTCTATAGATCTTTTCTCTGTTGTTTAATTTCTTTGAATGTTCATAAAGTATATTTTCAGTATTCACCCTTTTCTTAGAAAACATAAGAAATAATATTACTTTGAAAATTAAATTAATTATGTTTTCTTTTCAACACTCTTCTCTATTCTGTACAAAATAAAGAAAGAATATTTAAAAAACTATTAAAATATTTAATATTTTTAACATGTTAAAATAGATTTGTGAAATCTATTCTGATTTATGATATCTTCAAAAAAAATTTACCTCCAATGTTTTTTTTTTTTTGAACTAAAGATAAATACTAAAATTTTTAAATTTTAAATTTTCTAAAGAAATGCATCCTCCTCTAACATTACACAAGCATTCCATGTGTGCATCCTCCTCTAACATTTCTTTTCGTGGATGGTTATAACTAGTTTTGTAATTATTTGGCTTCCTTTTTCTTCAAAACCGTAACATTTTGATAATTGAGCAATTTTGAAAGTGTCATATTAACTATCTAATTTGGAAAATCTTTAGAGAATACACGAAGCTTTGGTCAGGAAGTAAGCTTGAATTCTTTATTTTAGATAGTGATTTGGTGTCTAATTTTCTAAAACTTAACAAATATGTTTGATTTGTTTCTTCAGAAAGTACTAAAGAGATGTAGACTTTGGAGAGAACAAGAAGTTCAAAAAGAGACTGTAGCCTTATAGAAAAGGAAAGGTAGGTTGATGTTCAGAATGATGGAATATCAATTTCAATTTATCATTCAAGATTAGTTTTTATTATTTATTCATGAAATTTGTTGGTCTTTTCTGTGCAAGTTATTATTGTGTTTTTGTTAACAATTATCTTCTATACAATATAATAAAACAAACCCCTAGATGTGACTATGACATATTTGTTGTTACGACCAAGGTTCTAATATCAATTATCAGGAATTTATCGAACAGTTAAAATCTATATCGGATAGCAGATATCGGGGATATTGAGGATAAGTAGTATTTATCTGAGTGATAATACTGGATGGTGATATACATAATTTAATATTCTAAAATATAATCTAACCAAACTTAATAAAATACAAATACACCAAAATGTAAATAATTATATTTATGATCACTAACAAATGGTAAAAACTTAGATCTAGTGGGTTTAAAGTGCATTGGATAGGTGCCCGTTGCCTGAAATCAAAACTCAAACCAAAGGCTAATAATTTTGATTTTTGGGCCGACAATATCAACCAATAACTCACTTTATCGCTACATTATCGGTGATAAACATCCTAAAATGATAACTAATTTCGAATCAAACTTATCATAGCGGAAGACCCCAAAAATTAATAAATCGCCGATTATATCGGTTTATCGGTTGATATTTAAAATGTTGGTTACGACAAAATCACTAAGTATTAATCTCCATTAAGACATTGACATGTGTCCCTGCATGTAATCAAACAAATCCCTAACTAAGACTACTCAAGTCATTTCCACAACTGACTTGATCGGTCGATAACTTGCGTAGCCGAGTCAAAAGGTGGTACTTGTCGGCCAACCTACCAAATTGACTCATACTCGGCCTACTGTTCAGCCGACAACTTACATAGCCAAGTCAAAAGATAGTGCTAGTTGGCCCATGACCAAACGAATAGAGAAACGATAGTTATCTCGAAACTCGCTAGTCGATTGTCCTTGCATTAACTGCTCTGACAAATCATCATTACTCTAGCCCTCATAGTCTTTATGACTCATCGGACTCAGTCAGTGCTAAGCACTTGCTATCATTCCCTCATTAAATGACCAGTTAGCTCACCATCTTCCATCGCTAACGCCTGGAAAATGATTGCCGACTCAGCTACCTAGCTGGATCCGGCCTAAGTTACCTCTTTACCCTTTCAATCCACTATAAAAGGGAGTCACATTACATAGGGTAAGCTCTCTGGGTTTTTTCATGCAACTTTAAATTACCCCATCTCTATATTTCCCACCCAAGATCAAGTACTGACTTGATCGTCGAAGGAACAAGAAGAGATCCTAACTCTGCCCTCTTACGAGCTCTTTATGTACAGGGAAGAAGAGTAAACCCTAGAACCTACCATCTGAATGAGTTTGAGGAATTAACACTCTCATAATCCTCAAATAAACCCCTATTTGATAAATGACATCAATAGTTTAACGCCCACCTTTGGGGCCTTCTTTTTTCTTCAAGCATGATGTCTGGTTCTGAGTTCTCTAGTAGGCCTGTCCACCAGATCCCTGAAAAACCACGTGCGGGCTATGTTACACAACCCCAGCTGGAGGAATCCGCTCAGTAAATCTCTCAATCTTTGTAGCAACAGTTTGTGGCATTCACCAGTGAACTTCTCAACCGAATTCATTCCCAACTACCATCCTCATCACTGGCTCTACCATATTCAGCAGGCCAACCCTCGGATGCTCCTCCACCAAAAGCGAGACAGCTGTTGGTCCCTTCAACGCCCATGCACCCCGCACCAGCTGGTCATCATAGAGACTACGTTGAGTATGTGCTTCCTCAGCCATGCCAGCAAGCTCACTTTGTGGATCCTTACCAACATTATCCGTAGTTTGTGGAGGCCATAGGAGAGAGCCCTACTCCTAGTTGTGATGATCGAGAGCATGCCGTTAGACATCATCATGTCATTCCAGACCCGTTAACCACAAATATGGTATCTGGTTATGTTTTCGGTGAAAGTCGCTGTATTCATTGCTGCATTCATTACAACTTTGATCGTTACAATGAAATAAAAAGATAGTCTTTTTATAAGACCGATACACAATGAAAACAAAATAAATGCAACTCCTTTCAAACAAACGCAAGAGCTGTTCGTCATCTCTTGCTTGCGTGGGTCTTTGGCCTGTGACGGGGACGTTGATATCCGTGGACCACCGGGGCAATCAGATCTGTTCCGAGAAAATCGGGCAGAGCTTCGTCTATCCGCGGAGGGATATAGAAGCAGAACTTCGTCGATCCGCGTGAGATCGAGAAGCTATAAGCGTATACCTCGGCTAAAGCGAGGTATTAGCTCTTCTTAGTATTAACTCTAAAGGCTAATACTAAGGCTCGGACGGGTGATGAAGGCTCTGATCAAGACCTCTCCTCCTCTTGTTGAAGCACACGGGCACTCTTCACTGCAGCAGGGCTTCGCCAAGCTCTCCAAAAATCCTCCTCCTCTCTCTCTAGCCTTGCTCCAAGACAAAAGAATTCCAGCCCTTTGAATGAGGACCCAAGGGGTCTATTTATAGGCAAATGGAGTGAGTGGGGGTAGGTAGGGGGTGTGGACACCCCTTGGTGTCTCGGCCAGGCCGAGACACCCTTGGGGTGTCTCGGAGACACCCTAGGGTGTCTCGGCTTGGCCGAGACACCCCTGGGGTGTCTTGGTCTTGCCAAGACACCCCTCGGGTGTTTCGAGCTTGCCGAGACTCCGTTTAGGTGTTTTGTTGGTTCCCCTGTATATTCTTCGTCCGGATTCGGATTTGAGTGATTCCGGGTGCGTTGGATGCGCGACGAAGAGTTTGACCCGCTCTGGTGATTGGATTATCTGTAGAGTGGTCGAGGCATGAAGGGCGTTGTCCTTTTTGTGAACAGTGCCGGGCTTCCCGATTGGTCCGGGTCTTCGTGATTCCGAAGTCCTATCCGCTCATGTAACTCGTCGATTCACTTCAGTCGTTCGTCGACGTCGATTAGGCTCATGTGGATTGGATGGTGACGTTCATCGTCGCTCGTTAACACTGAACCGGTTGTGGAGAACTATAGGCAATTTTTGATGCCTACAGATACCCCCTCCAAAGTGTTCCTGACTCGTTTCTTTTATAGAAGAGGCTGGAATACTTTGGATGTGATTGATCTGGCCTTCAGTCGGCGTAGTTAGCTTCAACTCTTGACTCTTTCGATTTTCGATCTATCCGATGCTTTGACGAATAGCCGAGGTTCTTCCGGCGCTGCGTTTATCGTCTGGCCGTCGTCGGAGTCTCGAGTCTGCAGCTGATGAATTGAGTTTGGCTCGTGTCATTGAGTTGACTTTGAACTACCTCCGCCACATTGTGCTGGCTTAGGGTTTCGGATCCCCGTGTGTTGGCTTTTTATCGCAACGCGTTGACCGGCGTTGACCTAGGGTTACGCGTTGTCGAACGTTGACTTTTGTCGCAACGCGTTGCTTGGCGTTGACCTGGGGTTACGCGTTGACCGGCGTTGACCCCTAGGGTTTCAAATCGTCGAACGTTGACTTTCGCTTGCAACGCGTTGACTGGCGTTGACCTAAGGTTACGCGTTGACCGGCGTCCACCCCTAGGGTTTGAATCGTCGAACGTTGACTTTTGTTGCAACGCGTTGCTTGGCGTTGACCTAGGGTTACGCGTTGACCGGCGCTGACCCTAGGGTTTACGGATCGCCATTAACACAGTTTATACTCGTACGTTTGCTGGAGTATACACAGTTTAAGCTCTTAAGGTATTGGAGCATCGCGGTCCCGAATGTTGGGGTTGCAGGACCAACTGTTAAAGTTGATTCATCTGCATGTGTGGATTTTATCCTGAATTTGTTGGGTGCTCGAGTCACGAGACCAACTAGGGGAGTTGATGCGTCAATGACTCGCAGTTATAGAATTTTTGGCAAATCCTCAGCCATCAACGGATTTGATTAGCCTTTACCGACTACCGTTTGAGTCGGGCTAGCATGCGGATTGTTTAAGTCCGTTCCGCATGTGACGTTGTGCTAAGAGAGTTAACGCTCTTAGTGCTACGATATTGAATACGTAGACTTCGTCTTTCTCACGGGAATAGACTACCCGGCGACGCGTGTTAGGCGTTGACTTTAGGATTTTTGGCTAATCCCCAGCCTTCAACGGATTTGATTAGCCTTTACCGACTACCGTTTGAGTCGGGCTAGCATGCGGATTGTTTAAGTCCGCTCCTATGTGACGTTTAAGCTAAAAGAGTTAACCCTTTTAGTGCTACGATATTGAATACGTAGACTTCGTCTTTCTCACGGGAATAGACTACCCGGCAACGCGTGTTAGGCGCTGACTTATCCTTACTTAGGATTCAGGATAAAATTCCCCGTGCGTGTGAGGCACGGATTATGGTGTTATTAATAACAACCTGCCACAATGTTGAATATGTGGTCTTTTGTCCTTTTTACGGTCAAAGACTAACCGGCCATGTGTGTTAGACATAGGCTTTGGGATTTTTGGCAAACCCCCAGCCATCAACGGGTTTGATGTGCCTTTACCGATTACCGTTTGAATCGGGCTAGCATGTGAATTATTAAAACCCGTTTCACATGTAACGTTGTGCTAAGAGAATTACTTCCCTTAGACTTAATGCTATGATTTTGAATACATAGACTTCGTCTTTCTCACGGGAATAGACTACCCGGCAACGCGTGTTAGGCGTTGACTTATCCCTACTCAGGCTTCGGGATAAAATTCCCCGTGCATCGAGTGCCCGGATTTGACAATCGTGTCTTTTCTAAAAGCAAAGACAGATTGAGAAACGGGAGAGGAAGAATTTTATATTCTATCTCCCGGTGCTGAAGAGGAAGAATTTTATATTCTATCTTCGGCCGGAAAGGGAACTTGAGGTGGGATCCCCCACCCCCAGAATCCGGAATGATGAACTGGGAGTGGGTTCTCCACTCCGAGCATCGGAAAGGTCCGAGGAGAGGAAGAATTTTATATTCTATCTCCCGGTGCTGAAGAGGAAGAATTTTATATTCTATCTACAGCTGGAAAGGAAACTCGAGGTGGGATCTCCACCCCCAGAATCCGGAAGGATGAAACTAAGAGTGGGATCTCCACTCCGAGAATCGTAACAATTCGGATAACCCTAACTGTCGGAAGGTTTGATTACCCGATTTGGAAGTGGACCTCTCGTTCATTGGGGGAATCGAGAGGAGATTTTGACTGTGGCCCTAACTGTACGAAGGTTTGACCCAGCAGGAGTTTGAGATGACCCTAACTGTCAGAAGGTTTGATCACTCAATTTGAAGGTGGACCTCTCGTTCATTGGGGGAATCGAGAGGGGATTTTGGCTTTGGCCCTAACTTTTACAGGTTTGACCAGAAAACGAAGAGAGTGGAATACGGGTAGCAAAGAAAGTGCCAACTCGTATCATCACTCAAAGGGAGATTTTAATGTTAGGTGATCATGACCTAATATGTTGAGCCTGAGAAATGCCAACGACGGGCAAGTGGAGACGTTGGTGGATTCCACTGTCGTTTAATTTGATCAGCGGATGGTTTGGTGAGGAAAGATTAACCTATCAGAAGATTGGATCTCCTCTCACAAAAATAACTCATAAGAGTTAGAGAATAAGAAGAGACATTCTGACCTTCAGGGTTCGAACGTGAATTTCTTATTCACCAATTCCACAATGATTGGGTTATCCCTAAGAATACCCATGTGGTATTCTTTCGGGAACTTCCCGATGCATTGGATTATCCACCCCCAGCTTCTTTCTTAGAACTGGGTTTGATTTTGTTGTCCGGCCGGGTTATCCTTAAGAATATTAGCGTAATATCCTCCAGGAACTTCCCGTCAATGGTAGGAAATAGTTTAGACTCATATACCTATTGGAGTATCAGGGAGCAGTTTAACCTCTTATACCAGTAGGAGGAATGAGAAACAGTTTATACTCGTATGCTCTTTGGAGTCTTGAGAAACAGTTTATACTCGTGTACTCTTTGGAGGTTTTGCCGTTTTCAATTGGCTTACCCTAGCGTTATAACGCCGGCTTCAACCAAGGTCTGGATGCTATTCTTGAGAGCAGAGCAATCCTTGGTAGGATGGAGGATCCTCCTGTGGTACTCGCCATCTTCCTCCTGATGCGTGATGGACGGGAGTTTGATTTTGTTGTTTTCGAGAAGGGTCTCGAAGATAGCTGGAACGTCTTCGTCTTTGAACGAGTACTCGTTTTGGAGCTCCTCGTCCGAATTCTCCTGTTGTTCCCAGGACTGTTGTTGTGACGTTTGATTATCGTCAGTAACTGTTGCAGGTACGTCTCCTTCATCATGAGGTACGAGATCCGAATCCAGAGGATTAACCATCGGTTGGTTTCTCTCGACCTTCCGCCTTCTGATGAAGCGTTCAGCCTGTTCTCCTCGAGCCTTCAATTCTTTCCAGGTATTGAGCGGCTCTATTCCCATCACGTCCAAGATGTTAATGGTCAAGTTGTTCTGACAAGTCTGCAAGAGGAATTCCTCCGTGACGGGATCCCTGCAGTTCATTGCCTGATTGCGGAAGCGTTTGATGAAGGTATCCACCGACTCTCAACCTTTTTGTTTCTCGTCGAAGAGTGTCTTGATCGACACCTCAGTGTCATCATCGAAGAAATGGGCGAGAAACATGCTTTCCAAGTCCTCCCAGCTGTTGATGCTTCCGGGCTTGAGACGGCGGTACCAATCGAAGGCGGGCCCGCGAAGGGTGCCAACGAATGACCGAACCATCAAAGGCCCGTTGCCCGAGATCACCCCCAAGTGGGACTTGAAGTAGATCAGATGCTGAGTGGGGGAGCCTTTCCCGCCGAACGGCGTGAAGTTGATCAGGTTGAACTTCGCCGGATACGGGATCGAATCCCACTCTTTCGGGTAAGGACATGGATTGCCGGTCCTCTTCACCTCCCGAGCAGACATCAGGGCGCCGATTTTTCTTTCGAGATCCTTCATCTTTTCGGCCTGAGCTGTATCCTGTTTTGGATAATTATCGAGAGGAATAATACGGCCACCCCCAGTGTTGTCATCACTGCCTCCGGCTCGCTGTTGACTGCAGCGTTCTGGGTGCGATGGTTGGACTCGACTAGCCGGTTCGACAGAGCTCGGATTCGTTGATCGTGCATTTGTCTCATCTCTTGCATAGCCACTTCCATTTCAAACTTGAAGATTTCCTTCTGCTTAGCCAGGGCCTCTTCAATGATTTTGGCTATCTGATCTGTGTTGACCATGAGTACCTCTCGAGCTTGCCCTATGCTAGACGTTGTATCGTCGGAGGCGAGTACAGAATAAGAATCTGAGAGTTCATCATCGGAAAGGACTCCTTCATGGATCCCACGATCGTTGTTATATCTGTCGGCCTCTAGCTGAAGCTGAGCTGTTCTCGAATTGACCCTGCTTCCTGGAGAGGAATTAGGGTCGGAACCACTTGAAATGATTGGAGATTTTCCCTTGTTGACCATGTTGATGGTAACTTCTAGGGGTTCATCATCTCGAGCAATTGATCCTCTTTGATGTGAACGCCTTGATTTGGGCTTTGTCGTTCCATCGGAGATTCTCTCGGATATCGAGACCCTCTGTGGAGCGGTCTTGGGGCAGCTACATGTTGATAATACTGCCCTGATAAATTTGGTACACGGACAGTGAGAATCCGCTTCCCGGGTGTTTCTCTTTCGAGATTCATTCGCTCCCCCAGCCTGATAGTACAACTCACTGACGTTGCCGTCGGAGGAACCTATCGGCTGCTCACATGGGTTCTCAGGTATAACGCGTTCGTCTGCCCGACGCGTCTTCTTCTGAGGGAACATTGCCTTGTTGGCCCCTACAGGAGTCGCACGTTTGGGATCACTCCTTTGTGAGGGTGAAACCTTAACGGGCTCTTGGTCTTTTGCACACACCGCCGAGCTGGCTGTTCTAGGAATCCGTTTGTTAGGAGGTCGCGTACAACCCCCAGTCCGGATGTTGGCTCGAAGCTCCTTCAACGATCCCCAGCTTTCCTTGACGAGCGCTTTTCCTCGATTCTCGGGTAGAGCACCGATACGATCCTTCGGAGGATTCTTGAGCTCGGGGAAATCCACGCTGCAGTGGGGCTTTAACGAAGGTTCGGGACCTGAAATGGACGAAGGTTGGAGAGCAATATTACCTGCTTTTACCTCAGGCGTTGTTTTGGCCTTCGGCATCCAAACTCGTTCGGATCTCGGCGATCTCTTAACGGCCTCTCCCTTTAGCATTTCGACTCACTTCAGTCGTTCGTCGACGTCGATTAGGCTCATGTGGATTGGATGGTGACGTTCATCGTCGCTCGTTAACACTGAACCGGTTGTGGAGAACTATAGGCAATTTTTGATGCCTACATGGCTCCAAAGCCTCGGCCAGCTGTCGAGCAAGACGTTGACGCCGTCTTTGTCGCGCTCTCTTTGATAATGCCGGAGCGTCTTCAGAAGCCATCTCCTCGGCGGAAGAGGAGTCCGGATCTGCGATCTCGACCACGTTGGATGACGCGGGGACGTCACGTGGTGCAAGCGCAGAGGCGGCAACGGGGTCTTGGATTTTCGAACCGAAGGACCTGCAAACATTTATGAAAGAGGTTACCTTTCTGTACCCGTTTGGAGAGGCGGATCTGGAGGAGGAGGAAGAGAGGCCTTCTTTGAACTGTTGTTGATCGAGCTCGTGTTCTTCATTCACCCTGATCTTGAATGCCGGCTGCGTCACGACGGCGTCGGTTGCGATGCCGTTGTCTCCCACTGTGGTCGCCAGCTTGTTTTCGGTGAAAGTCGCTGTATTCATTGCTGCATTCATTACAACTTTGATCGTTACAATGAAATAAAAAGATAGTCTTTTTATAAGACCGATACACAATGAAAACAAAATAAATGCAACTCCTTTCAAACAAACGCAAGAGCTGTTTGTCATCTCTTGCTTGCGTGGGTCTTTTGCCTGTGACGGGGATGTTGATATCCGTGGACCACCGGGGCACTCAGATCCGCGGAGGGATATAGAAGCAGAATTTGGTCGATCCGCGTGAGATCGAGAAGCTATAAGCGTATACCTCGGCTAAAGCGAGGTATTAGCTCTTCTTAGTATTAACGCTAAAGGCTAATACTAAGGCTCGTACGGGTGATGAAGGCTCTGATCAAGAAAGGGATATAGAAGCAGAACTTCGTCGATCCGCGTGAGATCGAGAAGCTATAAGCGTATACCTCGGCTAAAGCGAGGTATTAGCTCTTCTTAGTATTAACGCTAAAGGCTAATACTAAGGCTCGTACGGGTGATGAAGGCTCTGATCATGAGGAACAGTTTATACTCTTGTACTCTTTGGAGTATTGAGGAACAGTTTATACTCTTGTACTCTTTGGAGTATTGAGGAACAGTTTATACTCTTGTACTCTTTGGAGTATTGAGGAACAGTTTATACTCTTGTACTCTTTGGAGTATTGAGGAACAGTTTATACTCTTGTACTCTTTGGAGTATTGAGGAACAGTTTATACTCTTGTACTCTTTGGAGTATTGAGGAACAGTTTATACTCTTGTACTCTTTGGAGTATTGAGGAACAGTTTATACTCTTGTACTCTTTGGAGTATTGAGGAACAGTTTA
Source organism: Asparagus officinalis (assembly GCF_001876935.1). Lineage (NCBI taxonomy): Eukaryota > Viridiplantae > Streptophyta > Magnoliopsida > Asparagales > Asparagaceae > Asparagus > Asparagus officinalis. The sequence goes on along the minus strand of NC_033798.1, from coordinate 97,880,638 downwards.
TACTCTTGTACTCTTTGGAGTATTGAGGAACAGTTTATACTCTTGTACTCTTTGGAGTATTGAGGAACAGTTTATACTCTTGTACTCTTTGGAGTATTGAGGAACAGTTTATACTCTTGTACTCTTTGGAGTATTGAGGAACAGTTTATACTCTTGTACTCTTTGGAGTATTGAGGAACAGTTTATACTCTTGTACTCTTTGGAGTATTGAGGAACAGTTTATACTCTTGTACTCTTTGGAGTATTGAGGAACAGTTTATACTCTTGTACTCTTTGGAGTATTGAGGAACAGTTTATACTCTTGTACTCTTTGGAGTATTGAGGAACAGTTTATACTCTTGTACTCTTTGGAGTATTGAGGAACAGTTTATACTCTTGTACTCTTTGGAGTATTGAGGAACAGTTTATACTCTTGTACTCTTTGGAGTATTGAGGAACAGTTTATACTCTTGTACTCTTTGGAGTATTGAGGAACAGTTTATACTCTTGTACTCTTTGGAGTATTGAGGAACAGTTTATACTCTTGTACTCTTTGGAGTATTGAGGAACAGTTTATACTCTTGTACTCTTTGGAGTATTGAGGAACAGTTTATACTCTTGTACTCTTTGGAGTATTGAGGAACAGTTTATACTCTTGTACTCTTTGGAGTATTGAGGAACAGTTTATACTCTTGTACTCTTTGGAGTATTGAGGAACAGTTTATACTCTTGTACTCTTTGGAGTATTGAGGAACAGTTTATACTCTTGTACTCTTTGGAGTATTGAGGAACAGTTTATACTCTTGTACTCTTTGGAGTATTGAGGAACAGTTTATACTCTTGTACTCTTTGGAGTATTGAGGAACAGTTTATACTCTTGTACTCTTTGGAGTATTGAGGAACAGTTTATACTCTTGTACTCTTTGGAGTATTGAGGAACAGTTTATACTCTTGTACTCTTTGGAGTATTGAGGAACAGTTTATACTCTTGTACTCTTTGGAGTATTGAGGAACAGTTTATACTCTTGTACTCTTTGGAGTATTGAGGAACAGTTTATACTCTTGTACTCTTTGGAGTATTGAGGAACAGTTTATACTCTTGTACTCTTTGGAGTATTGAGGAACAGTTTATACTCTTGTACTCTTTGGAGTATTGAGGAACAGTTTATACTCTTGTACTCTTTGGAGTATTGAGGAACAGTTTATACTCTTGTACTCTTTGGAGTATTGAGGAACAGTTTATACTCTTGTACTCTTTGGAGTATTGAGGAACAGTTTATACTCTTGTACTCTTTGGAGTATTGAGGAACAGTTTATACTCTTGTACTCTTTGGAGTATTGAGGAACAGTTTATACTCTTGTACTCTTTGGAGTATTGAGGAACAGTTTATACTCTTGTACTCTTTGGAGTATTGAGGAACAGTTTATACTCTTGTACTCTTTGGAGTATTGAGGAACAGTTTATACTCTTGTACTCTTTGGAGTATTGAGGAACAGTTTATACTCTTGTACTCTTTGGAGTATTGAGGAACAGTTTATACTCTTGTACTCTTTGGAGTATTGAGGAACAGTTTATACTCTTGTACTCTTTGGAGTATTGAGGAACAGTTTATACTCTTGTACTCTTTGGAGTATTGAGGAACAGTTTATACTCTTGTACTCTTTGGAGTATTGAGGAACAGTTTATACTCTTGTACTCTTTGGAGTATTGAGGAACAGTTTATACTCTTGTACTCTTTGGAGTATTGAGGAACAGTTTATACTCTTGTACTCTTTGGAGTATTGAGGAACAGTTTATACTCTTGTACTCTTTGGAGTATTGAGGAACAGTTTATACTCTTGTACTCTTTGGAGTATTGAGGAACAGTTTATACTCTTGTACTCTTTGGAGTATTGAGGAACAGTTTATACTCTTGTACTCTTTGGAGTATTGAGGAACAGTTTATACTCTTGTACTCTTTGGAGTATTGAGGAACAGTTTATACTCTTGTACTCTTTGGAGTATTGAGGAACAGTTTATACTCTTGTACTCTTTGGAGTATTGAGGAACAGTTTATACTCTTGTACTCTTTGGAGTATTGAGGAACAGTTTATACTCTTGTACTCTTTGGAGTATTGAGGAACAGTTTATACTCTTGTACTCTTTGGAGTATTGAGGAACAGTTTATACTCTTGTACTCTTTGGAGTATTGAGGAACAGTTTATACTCTTGTACTCTTTGGAGTATTGAGGAACAGTTTATACTCTTGTACTCTTTGGAGTATTGAGGAACAGTTTATACTCTTGTACTCTTTGGAGTATTGAGGAACAGTTTATACTCTTGTACTCTTTGGAGTATTGAGGAACAGTTTATACTCTTGTACTCTTTGGAGTATTGAGGAACAGTTTATACTCTTGTACTCTTTGGAGTATTGAGGAACAGTTTATACTCTTGTACTCTTTGGAGTATTGAGGAACAGTTTATACTCTTGTACTCTTTGGAGTATTGAGGAACAGTTTATACTCTTGTACTCTTTGGAGTATTGAGGAACAGTTTATACTCTTGTACTCTTTGGAGTATTGAGGAACAGTTTATACTCTTGTACTCTTTGGAGTATTGAGGAACAGTTTATACTCTTGTACTCTTTGGAGTATTGAGGAACAGTTTATACTCTTGTACTCTTTGGAGTATTGAGGAACAGTTTATACTCTTGTACTCTTTGGAGTATTGAGGAACAGTTTATACTCTTGTACTCTTTGGAGTATTGAGGAACAGTTTATACTCTTGTACTCTTTGGAGTATTGAGGAACAGTTTATACTCTTGTACTCTTTGGAGTATTGAGGAACAGTTTATACTCTTGTACTCTTTGGAGTATTGAGGAACAGTTTATACTCTTGTACTCTTTGGAGTATTGAGGAACAGTTTATACTCTTGTACTCTTTGGAGTATTGAGGAACAGTTTATACTCTTGTACTCTTTGGAGTATTGAGGAACAGTTTATACTCTTGTACTCTTTGGAGTATTGAGGAACAGTTTATACTCTTGTACTCTTTGGAGTATTGAGGAACAGTTTATACTCTTGTACTCTTTGGAGTATTGAGGAACAGTTTATACTCTTGTACTCTTTGGAGTATTGAGGAACAGTTTATACTCTTGTACTCTTTGGAGTATTGAGGAACAGTTTATACTCTTGTACTCTTTGGAGTATTGAGGAACAGTTTATACTCTTGTACTCTTTGGAGTATTGAGGAACAGTTTATACTCTTGTACTCTTTGGAGTATTGAGGAACAGTTTATACTCTTGTACTCTTTGGAGTATTGAGGAACAGTTTATACTCTTGTACTCTTTGGAGTATTGAGGAACAGTTTATACTCTTGTACTCTTTGGAGTATTGAGGAACAGTTTATACTCTTGTACTCTTTGGAGTATTGAGGAACAGTTTATACTCTTGTACTCTTTGGAGTATTGAGGAACAGTTTATACTCTTGTACTCTTTGGAGTATTGAGGAACAGTTTATACTCTTGTACTCTTTGGAGTATTGAGGAACAGTTTATACTCTTGTACTCTTTGGAGTATTGAGGAACAGTTTATACTCTTGTACTCTTTGGAGTATTGAGGAACAGTTTATACTCTTGTACTCTTTGGAGTATTGAGGAACAGTTTATACTCTTGTACTCTTTGGAGTATTGAGGAACAGTTTATACTCTTGTACTCTTTGGAGTATTGAGGAACAGTTTATACTCTTGTACTCTTTGGAGTATTGAGGAACAGTTTATACTCTTGTACTCTTTGGAGTATTGAGGAACAGTTTATACTCTTGTACTCTTTGGAGTATTGAGGAACAGTTTATACTCTTGTACTCTTTGGAGTATTGAGGAACAGTTTATACTCTTGTACTCTTTGGAGTATTGAGGAACAGTTTATACTCTTGTACTCTTTGGAGTATTGAGGAACAGTTTATACTCTTGTACTCTTTGGAGTATTGAGGAACAGTTTATACTCTTGTACTCTTTGGAGTATTGAGGAACAGTTTATACTCTTGTACTCTTTGGAGTATTGAGGAACAGTTTATACTCTTGTACTCTTTGGAGTATTGAGGAACAGTTTATACTCTTGTACTCTTTGGAGTATTGAGGAACAGTTTATACTCTTGTACTCTTTGGAGTATTGAGGAACAGTTTATACTCTTGTACTCTTTGGAGTATTGAGGAACAGTTTATACTCTTGTACTCTTTGGAGTATTGAGGAACAGTTTATACTCTTGTACTCTTTGGAGTATTGAGGAACAGTTTATACTCTTGTACTCTTTGGAGTATTGAGGAACAGTTTATACTCTTGTACTCTTTGGAGTATTGAGGAACAGTTTATACTCTTGTACTCTTTGGAGTATTGAGGAACAGTTTATACTCTTGTACTCTTTGGAGTATTGAGGAACAGTTTATACTCTTGTACTCTTTGGAGTATTGAGGAACAGTTTATACTCTTGTACTCTTTGGAGTATTGAGGAACAGTTTATACTCTTGTACTCTTTGGAGTATTGAGGAACAGTTTATACTCTTGTACTCTTTGGAGTATTGAGGAACAGTTTATACTCTTGTACTCTTTGGAGTATTGAGGAACAGTTTATACTCTTGTACTCTTTGGAGTATTGAGGAACAGTTTATACTCTTGTACTCTTTGGAGTATTGAGGAACAGTTTATACTCTTGTACTCTTTGGAGTATTGAGGAACAGTTTATACTCTTGTACTCTTTGGAGTATTGAGGAACAGTTTATACTCTTGTACTCTTTGGAGTATTGAGGAACAGTTTATACTCTTGTACTCTTTGGAGTATTGAGGAACAGTTTATACTCTTGTACTCTTTGGAGTATTGAGGAACAGTTTATACTCTTGTACTCTTTGGAGTATTGAGGAACAGTTTATACTCTTGTACTCTTTGGAGTATTGCCGTTTTCAATCGGCTTACCCTAGCGTTATAACGCCGGCTTCAACCAAGGTCTGGATGTTATTCTTGAGAGCAAAGCATTCCTTGGTGGGGTGGAGGATCCTTCTGTGGTACTCGCAGTACGTTGGATCCGCAGAATCGCCATCTTCCTCTTGATGCGTGATGGGCGGGAGTTTGATTTTGTTGTTTTCGAGAAGGGTCTCGAAAATAGCTGGAACGTCTTCGTCTTTGAACGAGTACTCGTTTTGGAGCTCCTCGTCTGAATTCTCCTGTTGTTCCCAGGACTGCTGTTGTGACGTTTGATCATCGTCAATAACCGTTGCAGGTACGTCCTCTTCATCATGAGGTACGAGATCCGAATCCAGAGGGTCAACCATTGGTTGGTTTCTTTCGACCTTCCGCCTTCTGATGAAGCGTTCAGCCTGTTCTCCTCGAGCCTTCAACTCTTTCCAGGTATTGAGCGGCTCTATTCCCATCACGTCCAAGATGTTAATGGACAAGTTGTTCTGACAAGTCTGCAAGAGGAATTCCTCCGTGACGGGATCCCTGCAGTTCATTGCCTGATTGCGGAAGCGTTTGATGAAGGTATCCACCGACTCTCCGCCTTTTTGTTTCTCGTCGAAGAGTGTCCTGATCGACACCTCGGTGTCATCATCGAAGAAATGGGCGAGAAACATGCCTTCCAAGTCCTCCCAGCTGTTGATGCTTCCGGGCTTGAGACGGCGGTACCAATCGAAGGCAGGCCCGCGAAGGGTGCCAACGAATGACCGAACCATCAAAGGCTCGTTGCCCGAGATTACTCCCAAGTGAGACTTGAAGTAGATCAGATGTTGAGTGGGCGAGCCCTTTCCGTTGAACGGCGTGAAGTTGATCAGGTTGAACTTCGCCGGATACGGGATCGAATCCCACTTTCTCGGGTAAGGACACGGAATGCCGGTCCTCTTCACCTCCCGAGTAGACATCAGGGCGTCGATTTTTCTTTCGAGCTCCTTCATCTTTTCGGCCTGATCTCTATCCTGTTTTGGATAATTATCGAGAGGAATAATACGGCCACCCTCAGTGTTGTCATCACTGGTGGGTCCACCCCCAGCGCTGTTAATTTTAGTGGGGCCACCCCCAGTATTCTTGGGTGGTGCGTTGGCCATGACGATTTCGACCACTTCCGGATCGCTGTCGACTGCGGCGTTCTGGGTACGACGGTTGGACTCGACTAGCCGGTTCGACAAAGCTCGGATTTGTTGGTCGTGCATTTGCCTCATCTCTTGCATAGCCACTTCCATTTCAAACTTGAAGATTTCCTTCTGCTTAGTCAGGGCCTCTTCAATGATTTTGGCTATCTGATCTGTGTTGACCATGAGTACCTCTCGAGCTTGCCCTATGCTAGACGTTGTATCGTCGGAGGCGAGCGCGGAATGAGAATCTGAGAACTCATCATCGGAATGGACTCCTTCATGGACCCCATGGTCATTGTTATATCCGACGGCTTCTCGCTGAAGCTGAGCTATTCCCGAATTGACCCTGCTTCCCAAAGAGAAATTAGAGTCGGAATCACCTGAGATGATTGGGGATTTTCCCTTGTTGACCATGTTGATAGTCACTTCTAGGGGTTCATCATCTCGAGCAATCGATCCTCTTTGGTGGGAACGCCTTGATTTGGGCTTTGTCGTTCCATCGGAGATTCCCTCGAATATCGAGACCCTCTGTGGAGCGGTCTTGGGGCAGCTACAGGCTGATAATACTGCCCTGATAAGTTTGGTACACGGACAGTGAGAATCCGCTTCCCGGGTGTTTCTCTTTCGAGATTCATCCGCACCCCCAGCCCGATAGTACAACTCATCGACGTTGCCGTCGGAGTAACCTATCGGCTGCTCACATGGGTTCTCAGGTATAACGCGTTCGTCTGTCCGACGCGTCTTCTTCTGAGTAAACATTGCCTTGTTGGCCTCTGCAAGAGTCGCACGTTTGGAATCACTCCTTTGTGAGGGTGAAACCTTAACGGGCTCTTGGTCCTTTGCACGCACCGCCGAGCTGGTTGTTGCAAAGATCGATTTGTTAGGAGATTGCGCACGACCCCCAGTCTGGATGTTGGCTTGAAGCTCCTTCAGCGATCCCCAGCTTCCCTTGACAAGCGTTTTTCCTCGATTTTCGGGTAGAGCATCGATACAGTTGTTCAGAGGATTCCTAGACTTGGGGAAATCCACGCTACGGTGGGGCTTTACCGGAAGTTCGGGATCTGAAATTGACGAAGGTTGGAGAGCAATATTACCTGCTTTTACCTTAGGCGTTGATTTGGCCTTCGGTATCCAAACTCGTTCGGATCTCGGCGATCTCTTAACGGCCTCTCCCTTTAGCATTTCTCGTGCTTTTTGGACCAGGGCTCGGGCATGCGCACGCAAGGCGCGGCGCTTCTGGATTCGCTCCTCGAGAGTAGAACGGGTTCTTTTGACTTGAACCCATTTGTTTGTTTCTGCTTTGGAGGAGGGGCTGGTTGTTTGCCGTGGTTGCTCCTGGCGTTGCCTGGATTTTAGATCCACGTTATAGCGGACCCCATCCATCGGCTCCAAAGCCTCGGCCAGCTGTCGAGCAAGACGTTGACGCTGTCTTTGTCGTGCTCTCTTTGATAATGCTGGAGCATCTTCAGAAGCCATCTCCTCGGCGGAAGAGGAGCCCTGATCTGCGATCTCGACCACGTTGGACGACGCGGGGACGTCACGTGGTGCAAGCGCAGAGGCGGCAACGG